>NW_012134303.1:1450458-1460602 GCF_000956105.1 Propithecus coquereli | reverse complement strand
GTCAGAAAGTGGAACCAGGTTCTGACCCAGGTCCTTTTAACAAGTACACCCTCCAGACATTCCCCTTTTTTCTGTGTGTCTGTTTCTCTAATCCAGGCACTCACGTGTGGGAAAGCACGTCTGTGATGGTTAGAACCTTCATGCCACTTCAGGGATAAACTTCTGTCTTAGGGTATAGGGGTCCCCCAAATTAGAGAGGATACCCTGCTAGGGGTAAGTCAAGTGTAAAACCATTCCAGAGTCTCCCACTCTGGCTAGTGAACCAAGGACTTTTTAGTACGGACACACTACGTATGTGGCACCCAAGTGCATCTCAGGAAGTATATGCTGGATGTAGTGAGTCTCGGATGCATGAAGGTTGCTCAGTCCTGGTCACAACTCCGATTGAGAGATCACATCTGTTTCCTTCTCCTCTTGACTCTGGGCAGGCTTGTGATGGCTTTGACCCATGAAGAATGGTGGAAGTTATGTGAAGCCTGTCCAAGAGGTAAACTTAAGAGGACTGGTATCTTCTGGTTTGCTATTTGAGAGCTCTGAGCTGCCTATCCTCCAGGAGACACTTCCTGGAGAGGTTCTGTGAGTTATTAATAAAACATGCCAAGTTACCAGTGAGAAACCGCAGAAACGTCTAATGAGTGGTCAGGAAAGTGGAAGATGAACTTGAGTGTAGAAAAGTATATGGTAATACACTTAGAGAAACTTGAGGCAAGCCACATAGAGGATTGTTATAAGATCAATACATAGCACTCTTTGCTGCCACATCAGAGATGTGATTGTGTCTCAGTGAAGCAATTCTTAAGTCATTTAATTATATGTCATCTAAAGTGTAGCAAATTTGGCATTGGTAATATATACTATAAATATGCAATAGCAAGTACTCTGAGCACTGAACTAGGAATCACATCTGAGTTTAAACTAAGCTTGGTTGCTTACTATGATTTTGAGAAGATTGATCGGCTCCTCTGAGTCTTAGTTTCTATATCTGTATAATACCTTATTTTCATGGTGATTATGAATATCTAATAAACTATAAATAAAATTGTTTGTTTAAAGAATATGATCATATTTGTCAAAGATTCTCAGGAAAGTTTAAAACAATAGATATACTCTACCTATAGAGTGTTGAGCACACAAGCAAGGCAAGGCCAAGGTACGATAAATTCGGTCAGTAAATATGCACACTCTGATAAATGATGTAGGGAACTAATATATTACATGCCTTCTATATAGCAGCAGGCACTTTACATGCATTTTTTCATTTAATCCTCACAAAAACCTGCAAGATAATCATTATAGTTACATTTTACAAATGAGGAAATTAAGACTCTGAGAGGTTAAATAACTTGCAGAAGACCAGGGATTCAAACCCAAGTCTATTGATGTCCAAAGCCCATACTCTTTCCATTATACCATGATTTAACACAATATCTGGCATCTAGTAGGTGTTCAACAAATATCTGTTGAATGAATGACTAAAGCACTAGTATTCACTATCCTCTAATTATACACATTAAATATAGACAGCATATAGAACTATTTGAAGATATGTAAACATGAACATTAAATTTTATAATACCTACTTGTTAATTCTCAACTGCAATTCTCAATTGATACTTCACTACCCAATCTGGCCTTTTAATTATTGATAACTCACCTTGAAGCCTACTGGGATCCTCCAGAGTTATGTCAATAACTCTGAATTTCTGAAAAGCCATGATCCCTTATATCATTAAAGAATGGTTTTCTGCAAATCTTCCCTTCAACAAAACTCTGGAGTCTTGGTGAAAGCAACTGAATAGTTATAAACAATGTTTATGCATTCTTTCATTTATTTTCATTCATTAATTCATTCATTCCAACAAATATTTATTTAGCATCTCATGCATGGCTATCTGTTTTTGCTGATGATATGATCTTGCATCTAGAAAATCCTAAAGACTCCATCAAAAGACTCCTAGAATTGATAAATAAATTCAGCAATGTCTCAGGTTACAAAATCAACATACACAAATCAGTAACATTTCTATATACTAATAACAATCAAGCTGGTCAAATCAAAGACTTAATACCATTCACAATAGCTATAAAGAAAATAAAATATCATAATAAAATAAAATAAGTTTATTAGAAATATACTTAACCAAGGAGGCACATACTTTGATTAATTGTCCTGCTTTTTGTTTGAGATATAATAAACTACATTTTTGATTAAAAATCATACATTTCATATTTAATGACCTAACCATGCTTTGGCAAGGATGTGGAAAAACTGGAACTTTCATATACTGCACGTAGGAGTGTCAATTGAAACAACCACCTTGGAAAACTGTCTGGCAGTATCTAAGCTAAGAATACAGGTATCCATTGACCAAGCAATTCCACTCCTGAGTATATACCCAAAGTAAATAAGTGCATATGTGCACCAAAAAACATGTACAAGAAATTTTATAGTGACACTATTCATGATAGCCCCAAAGTGGAAACAACTGAACAATAGAATGGATAAATTGTAGTATATTCCCATAATAGAATAGCAGTAAGAATGACCAGTTGTCATTCAGAGAGCAACATGGATGAAACTCAAAAATGACATTGAATGAAAGACGTCAGGCACGTAAGAGTACATGGTAGTTTATTCCATTTACATAAGGTTCAAAAACAGGCAAAGCTAATCAATGCTGTTAGAAATGAGGATTGTGGTTACTATTAGACAAAGTAGTTACTGAGCAGTGGCACACTGAAGAGCTTCTAGGTATTATTGTTTCTTAATTTGGTGCTGATTACACAGGTGCATTCACTTTGTAAAAATGCAATTTGTCCACTTTTCCGTGTGTATGTTATACCTCGATAAAAAATAAAGCTTACAAACAAAACTCTGCAGTATCTTCCATTCTTTTAGTAGTGTCTCCTAAACTTGCCTGATCATAAGAATTGCTTGTGGCCCTTGTTTAAAATATAAATTTCCAGTTTTGATCCCAGACCAACTGAATCACACTTTCTGGGGGGAGTGTGGAGTCATCATTTTAAAAACAATCTTCTAAGGCTATTCTTGGTATGAGGCAAGTTTAAGAAGCCTTGTTCTATAACATTTAAGAGTGTTTTGGTTTACTGAAACTTTCTTATTTGCTTCTCAGTGCCCAGGTCTGATGTCAAACTACCCAGTTCTCTATAGGCATAGACCATCTAGAACAGAGGTCCCCAACTTATGGTGAGTTGTATGATTATTTCATTATATACTACAATGTAATAATAATATAAATAAAGTGCACAATAAATTTAATGCACTTGAATCATCCTGAAACCATCTCCCCTCCCCAGTCCATGGAAAATTGTCTTCCATGAAGACAGTCACTGGTGCCAAAAAGGTTGGGGACTGCTGAATCTAAAAGGTCCCTTAGAGAGCCTTGATTTCAGTCCTCTTCTTTTACAGAGTAGGAAACAGAGACCTAAGTTAATTTTTAACTTGCCCAAGATTGTAATAAGAATGTCAATAAGACATGAAAAGTGGCAAGAAGATATCTCATCATGACTATGCATTTAAAGGGATAAAAGGTCCAATTTATGAAGAATGCACATGACCCTGAAAAGATCTATGGCAGGGAAAATAATGACTTCCTCCAATATATAAAAAAAGGTCAGGGAGGAGAGATTTTCAAATGTCCCGGGAAAAAGAAGTAATCAAATGACCTATGAAGCCAAATAGTTAACATTAGTATAATAAAGGATTAGAAGAACTGATGGAGATAAATTCATACCATCAATCTAGTTTACATTAAACCAAAACAATTAAAGATGCCCATAAAATTGATAGGATTTATGTGAAAGAAAGAGCAAAAGTCTTATAAAATGGACTGAAAATTACCATCATCTCTGCTCATACTGTGGCAAAAACTTAAATTAATTTCTTAAAAGATTGGAAACTTGGAAGAGGTTTGTGGAGACTAAGCAAATTCTTGCTCTTAGAAGAATTAGAAATATGATAAGAAGAATGATTGATGGCATATAAACCCTGTTTACCTTTCAAGATGTCAGAGCAGGATGTGTGTGTGTGTGTGTGTGTGTGTGTGTGTGTGTGTGTGTGTGTATGTGTGGTATTTAATGTGTGGGGGTATTTGGGGGGAGTAATGTAAAGAGTATTCTCTGAGAAAGAGTAAAGCCAAAGTCTCTGAAGAGAAGATAGATCTTGTCTTCTGTAGAAGTAAATAATGAGAGATACAAGAAAACCATAGGTAAAGAAGGGAAGAACGAGTAAGGCACAAATAATGTAGTATCTACAGATCTCCTAGATGAGTGATTTTCAAACTTTAGTGTGTTATCAGAATCACCAGGGCCCTAAGGAGTTCGTGAAAGTGAAAGTTCCTATGCCCTTCTTCCAGGGATATTGATTTAGCAGGTCTATGTAGGGCACAGGAAACTGCATCTTAACAAGAGCACTCCCCTACAAATACACACACACACACACACACACACACATACATCATGCCAAGGAGTTGCTGTTGCACATTAAAGTTCGAGAACTACTAAATCATGCTATATCCTGGGGAAGATAAACTATGGCTAGTGAAAAATTTCCAATTGCCTTTGTATCTACTTCCTCCAAAGTCAAAGTCCTGGGAAGAAGCTAAACACCTAGGTCATGTGGCTGAGCCTAGGCCTGTATCCTATCTGCTGGGAGCAAGGAGTAGGAATTTTTGGTCCCTCTTGACCTCTGTAGTAAGAGGCAAGGACTTTTATTCCACCAAGATGTACACAATGGACAAGTCCCCCAAATAGGAAGGGGGTTCATATGCTTTGCAGCTATAACAAGATTGGCAAATATTTACCACAACACTTGTGAAAGCTTAATCAAGTTGTTGAATAGAAGAGTCCTTAGGCTGGGTGGCCATTTTGAGATGAGTAAATAATAGTATTTTGAGACCAGTAGACCAGAAATTGATATGAATTTAACAGTTGAGGACACTGAGACTCAAGAGAAGTTAGCATGACTCACCGAAGTTTACTTACTAGAAAGTGGCAGAACTAGGATAAGCCATACTATGGAATAGGGAGTATTTTAGCTGTGCCTCGAAGGAAAAAGAAAATTAAAGCCAGCAAATAAGATGGGATGGGGGTGAGGAGGGAATCCAGGTTTGGGGCACCTTATGAGTAGAGGGATGGGGTAGGACTAATAAGGTGTGTTCAGGAAAAATTGAATAGCTCAGTTTAGCTTCACTTATATAGTGGAGAAGCAGAGGGGAGATAAAAGATAGATAAGAGCCATATCCTAGAGGGCCTTGGATAAATGTTTTAGAAAGAATAATCTAGCCATGGTGTATCAGATGGCTTGGAATATGAATGCAGGGATACCACTAGAATGGCCCAAAAAACCCCAACATAGTGTATAGAAGCCAAAGCTCCAGAATCAGAAGGTCCTTGGGCAAGTTACTTAACCTCTCTTTGCCTCATATTTACAAATCTGTAAGATACAGTTAACAACAATATCTACCTCATAGGGTTGTGGTAAGAATTAACTGAGATAATGCATGTAAAATCCTAATAAGTGTATTAGTCAGGGTGCTAGCAAAAAACAGATGGCACACTCAGATAATTTAAGAGAATATAATAAAGGGACTATTAACAAAGATGTGGGTAGGGTGTAGGGACATCACAAGGGATAGTAGAGTACCCCAAGATGAATAATGGTGGGATTATGACCATTCCTAGTTCTGTAGGAGGGAGGAGAGGAGATGAGAGAAGTTAGCTGATGGGAGGGGGAGATATTGACAGGGTCATCTATCAGGTACTGTGAATTTAGCCATCCCACAGTGACCCTACAGGGAGGGAGCTGAATGAATAAACACCCTGACCTCACTTTCTTTCCTCCCTCATATCCCCTGCCAGGGCTTCTCAATGGTGGAACCCAACAAGAAGCCAGAATATAAGAAAGCCCATAAATGATGTCAATACAAGTCAGTTTCCCAGAACACAAAGCATGGGGGAAAGCATGAGGAAGGATGAAGAGTGAAGCTGGAAGAGCAGTGGGTAGGTATCAAATAATCAATGATAATGTGGTTGAGATTGTATTCGATATTATAGGTAATCTAGAGGTGATTTAAACTATGCAGGGGGATATGTATAGGTTATATACAAATATTAATACTATGCCATTTTTTATCAGGGACTTGAGCATCCACAGATTTTGGTATCCACAGGAGGTCCTGGAACCAATCCCCCACAATACTGAGGGACAACTGCACTTACAGTGAGACAGTAAACAACTTGAAATTAAATATTAAGCATCTGTCACTTTATGCTACTCAATTCTCCTTCTTTCTCTTTTGATCTTCTCCTTCCTTTCCCTCAGATTACAAATCCCCAGACCAAGCCATTACTGCTAATTTCTCAAGCAGAGCAGTTTAGCCCTAGGTTTATTCCAACCATGCCCCAAGGGCAATCTTTGAGCAATCAAAATGACCCATCAAGGTGTTTAGCTAAAACAAACACAGATTCTTCCCCTAACAGGAAATTCACAGTCATTTAGCTCTTAAACTAACACTTTTATTTTCTCCCCATTAGTTAGTTAGAGTTGTTTATCAGGCATAAATTGATGAGCACCACTGGTCTGTTAGAGTCTTAAGAGGATTGAAAATAAAGGGACAGATGTGAGGTACATTAGATGAGAAAAATAAACCAACATATCTAGGTATGGATGAGAGCCCAGGAGAAGGGAAAACAACTGGTTTTGCAGCCTAGGTGACTGAGTCTTGGTGATTTAGATTGAGCTCTGCTGCATCCTATTCAGAATCATGCCATCATTTCTCCAGGAAATGATTCATTTGGCCACCATGAAACATTGGGGTCTCTCTCTTTCTCTGCACCCCCCACCATGCATGTGTGTGTGTGTGTGTGTGTGTGTGTGTGTGTGTGTGTGTGTACTCAGTGGATTTAGTGTCAAATGAGAAAACTCTGGTCAGGTAAGTCCTAATAGCAAGACCTTTCTATCCCTTGCCTTCTTGAAACTTATACTTTTTTATGCCCTGTCTCTATTGAAAGGAGATTATTACCAGGCTGATTTCTGATATCTCATGAACACATATGGAACCTCTATGACCTCACCTATTCCCTCCATGGAGAGTAAGATATTATCTCCCAGGCTAGGCCTCTCTCTTTAGTCTCCTCTCCAACCTCCTCACCCTTCCTTGTTACCAGTTGTCTCTCCCTCAGTTTATTGTTCTCTGGAAGCCAGAGGAGGGGGTCTGGGCCACAGTCACAGCGGCTTTAACCCACATCCCATCACCTAAAAATCACCCACACTAAACTATATTCCCTCAATGTCAAAAAAACCTGATTTTGGCCGGGCGTGGTGGCTCACGCCTGTAATCCTAGCTCTCTGGGAGGCCGAGGCGGGCGGATCGTTTGAGCTCAGGAGTTCGAGACCAGCCTGAGCAAGAGCGAGGCCCCGTCTCTACTAAAAATAGAAAGAAATTAATTGGACAACTAAAACTATATAGAAAAAATTAGCCGGGTATGGTGGCGCATGCCTGTAGTCCCAGCTACTTGGGAGGCTGAGGCAGTAGGATTGCTTGAGCCCAGGAGTTTGAGGTTGCTGTGAGCTAGGCTGACGCCACGGCACTCTAGCCCGGGCAAAAGAGTGAGACTCTGTCTCAAAAAAAACAAAAACAAAAAAAACCTGATTTTTTTTTTAACCATTGATCCTGAAGCACTGCCAGGGACTAATATCTAATTGCCTTTGTAGAAAATGACTTTATTGAGATATTATTCATATATCATAAAATTCACCCTTTGAAAGTGTATAATTCAATTGCTTTTAGTATATTCACTGAGTTGCACAACCACCACGACTATCTAATTTCAGAATATTTTCATCACTCCCCCCAAAAACCTATATCAATTAGGAGTCACTCCGATCTCCCCTCCTTGTAGCCCCTGGTAACCATTAATCTACTTTCTGTCTCTTTATATTTACCTAACCTGGACGTTTCATATAAATATATTTACCTAATCCAGACACTTCATATAAATGGAATCATTTTGTGACTGGCTTCATTCACTTAGCGTAATGTTTTCAAGGTTCATCCACATTGTAGCATGAATCAGTATTTTGTTCTTTTTATGGCTGAATAATATTCCATTATATGGATACAGGGTAGTCTCTCCTTATCCGTGGAAGATACATTTCAAGATCCCCAGTGGATGCCTGAAACCTTGGGTAGTACTGAACCCGATTGCCATCAATCGGAACACACTTTTGTTCATGTTTGCCACCCATAAATTTAATGACTTTTCCATCTTAACTAAGCACTTAATATGCACTGTGGCCATAACTTTTGCAATTTCAAGTGCAATAGCAAAACTAGCACGAATTTCTTTTTCCTTCTTTGCAATTTGACAAATATAAGCATAGGATTTTTTTCTTTCCTTATTGAGTCAAGAACTTTTCATTCAAAGGAAGAACTTGATGGCTTCTCTTTGGCATTTCCGAATTGCCAGCATCCCTACTCTTGCATTTTGGAGTCATTATTAAGTAGCAGGTAGGATATACAGTATGGAGAAGCTGGACAAAGGGATATTTCACACCCCAGGCAGGAAGGAGAAGGATAGCACGAGATTTCATCACACTCAGAATGGCATGCAACTTAATTGCATGTTATTGTCTGTCTTTATTTTAGCCATCCTAAATAGCCATCCTTCACTATGGGAAGTGAAGTGGTATCTCGTCGTGGGTTTGATTTCTATTTCCCTGATGACAGATAAAGTTGAATATCTTTTTATATGTTTATTAGCTTTTTGTATATATTCTTTACAGAAATGTCTATTAAGATGTTTTCTTTTTATTGTTCAGTTGTAAAAGTTCTTTATATATTTTTCATATAAGTCCCTTGTGAGATATATGATTTGTAAAAATTTTCTCCCATTCTACAGGTTGTCCTTTCCTTTTCTTGATGGTGTACTTTGAAGCACAAAAGTTTTATGTTTTGATGAAGTCCCATTTATCTATATGTTTTCTTTTGTTGCTTGTGCTTTTGGTGTCATATCTAAGAAACCATTTTCTAATCCAAAGTCACAAATATTTACTCCTATGGTTTTGTTTCTAAGAGTTCTAAAGTTTTAGCTGCTACATTTAGGTCTATGATCCATTTGAGTTCATTTTTATGATGTAGTATGAGGAAAAGGTTCCCCACCTAGTGGCTGCAAGTCAGCTTGCCCTATCTTTCAGCTTCGGGATTTTCCCTGGTAGCCAGCTATTCGATTCATGCCCTACAGATTCCTATTGCGCACAGTGGGCTGCTTCTTGCTACTAGCACTAAATCTCTTTTTCATAACGTACTTTGTCAAAATATGCCTCAACTAAAATCTGGTGACCATGGGTTCCTCTGTTTTATTTTTGGTTTTTGTTTTTTGTCGTTTTCAGAGGAAAAAATAAAAACCCCTGACGTTGATTGGTGCTGCAGTACATCTTTCCCACTTGGAGGAGAAATGGTAATGATATAGCTTACTGCTGCCATCTGCCGTCAGGCACAGTTCAGACAACAGTTGGTAGCCCCAGAAGTTAGCTGCCAGGCTCAGCAAACAAATACTTCAGGAGTTGGGTAGGCAGTAGGAATGAGTAAAAGGTGCTGGGTAGGAACTATGTCAAATTGGCTAGCACCACCCCATATAAAGTAGGCAGCAGCTCCTTACCTCCGAAGAATTCTCGCCATAAGGGAACACTGGTCCAGTAAGGCCAGATCTTTATATCTTTTGGTTTTTTTTTAAAAGGTAATCCAGAAATCTAGATTTTTGAAATATGAACTCTCCCAATTTTTAACCTACAATTTAAAATTATATAAGTTCCATGCATATCAAGCAAAAAAGGTCACTAGGACAATAGTTTGTGACCTCTCTTTCTCCTACAACAGTCCTAAGGACTGTTTTGATAAATACAGGAGTCAAAATTAAAAACTATTTGCAAAAAATAAATAAAATATATTTGCTCTGATGAAGTTCAAGTGACATTAGCAGTGGCCCAGCATATTCAGGCTGTCTGACTTATTCTGTAATTTGAAATCTGGAGAACAGAGACCAAGTCTTTTGCATCTTTTTTTGTTTGTTTGTTTTTTTAATTTTTAATTATTTTTTTTTTATTTCAGCATATTATGGGGGT
>NW_012134303.1:1424122-1450362 GCF_000956105.1 Propithecus coquereli | reverse complement strand
TCCCCCCTCCCCCCTGCCCAACATCCAATAGATGTTATTCTTATATGTGCACTTATGTGTTGATCAGTTAATACCAATTTGATGGTGAGTACATGTTTTTGCATCTTTTTATCCCCATCAATGAGTACCTTCCCCAGATGGAGTAAGTGCTCAATCAACACAAGATAGATGAACAGATTTGTGTTTTGACCCTAACCCTGAACAGCTATGTGACCTTGGATGAATTAATGAGCTTTCCCGAGTGTCCATTTCCTCATCTATAAAATGTGAGTTAGGAGGTTCTATTTTCGTGAAAGTGGTCTTTATTCAAAGGTGACTTATTAGTGATAAAAGACAAGCTGAATAATATAATGTTTAAATTCTCCAAGAAGAGGTTCCTGAGTCTACACTGGGTTAACTGCAGCCCAAAGGTCCTCAGATTTCAGAGAAACCAATGCCATACTAAAAAGAACCCTGATGAAAATCAGCCTCAGAATAACTTGGCACAGACTGAAAAGTTGAAGTTTTCCAGCTTGAACATAAATTAGAGTGAATTGGATGATTAAGGCTAAGTCCACAACTTTGCCTTCATTCACTATTCAAAATTCTCTGTGTAGTGAATTTTATAAAATGTGAACATTTCCAGCCTTTAAAATGTCATAAATTGTGATGATTGTAAGGGCCAAGTGTCAAGATAGAAAGATCAGTGAGTTGCAAGCCAGATGCAGTTCCTCCCATAAACTACCTGATTACACTCATCTTGATGTGGGGCCTTGTTAAAATATAAATTCAGGCCACACCTCTCAAGATTGTGATTCAGTAGGTTGAAGTGGATAGAATTTGTTTTATCTGTAATTCACAAGGTTCCCAGGTGATTCATATGATCATGCAAGTTTAGAAACTCTTAAGAGGACTTGGTTTCTGATCTTGAGTCTAGCCAATTGTTCATAACATAAATTTGGAGAGGTTACAAACACTCTGAGTTTCCTTGCCTGTCATACAATGAGAAGCTGAATTACTAGATCTAGCTTTGATTATCATATTTTTAAGGCTCCTTTAAGATCTAAAAATCTATATACTACATTCACAAAATATATATCTGAAAAAAACTAACATACTCCGTTGCCTCATCCTTTTTGTTCCTACTGTCTTAGAAGCCCCACATCTCTAAAAAAGGAAGAACCATTTTGACAAGTCTCATGGTCTTGAAGGGCTCTGTTTACTATATTTAGACTTTTAATGTTTTTTTCAGTTAAGACTGTACATCCAAAATATCCAGTTAATGTTTTAGACATAAACTGACAAGATTGAATAACATGAAATTTACCAGACAACTTTAAACTTGTGTCTTATTACTGAACCATAGGCCTTAAAGAACATTATTGATTACATTTAAAATCTTTTATTTCATGGCTATATTATATTACATTATGTGGAAGTTTTGGTGGTGATAGAAGTATCAATATGTTAAATATAAACATTCAAAACATCTCACTATGTTTAAACTCTGTTTTAAATGTCTTTATTATTTTCTCTGAATATATAAGGAGCCTCAAAAATAATAGTGATGAGTTAGGCCTCTTTCGAATTCTGAGAGTTCCATGTCTAATTATATACTGGAAATTTCCTTCTTCTTATCCAAGGCTAATTGTTCCACTCATGTTCTTCTCTCATTATTTCTAGGACCCTTATTATCCATGATTTATTGCAGTGTCCCCATCTTTAGGATCTCATCTGTATAACTTATCCTTCTTGATCTTCTTCAAGCAATCCTCTTCCTCCTCCAGTTTCCAAACTGGGGTTTTCCTGAGGTTTCAGTCACAGCCCATGTTCACAAACTCAAGTGCTCACAGGGACAAGCAGTAGACATAAATGAGTGCATTTGTTGGTGGTTTCTACTTGGATGTCCCACTGTCATTTAATATGTCTACAAAGAAACTCATCAACTTCTTTTGAATCAGTTCTCCCTCCACTCCTATTTTCTTTTCTTTGTCAATGACAAGATAATTCTCCTAATCCATCAATCTAGGATGAGTAAATAGCCCTGACAGAATGGAATCAGAAAAAGGATGTGCTGGTGACATCAGTGTGGTTGTGATATGGGCACAGGTCTAGACAGGATCCAGGAGGAGGCAGGAAACAACCATCACAGTAATGGGCCATCAGATCTATGTTGGTCATGGCAGCAGAGCAGGACCTCATATAAAACTTGAGCATTATATAATATTGGCATTTTATAATGCCAGAAAGCTACCCCAAAGCCAGGAAAGACTCAAACAGTTCTGTTCAGAGCACCAAGAAAAGCTCTAAGGAAACAGTTGCTTCAACTATGTTCTCCAGTCACATTTTAATTAGGGTGGTTCAGGACTGCTGGCTGACCTAACTCTCAGTAAAGGACCCTTCAGTGAGTGATTCTTAACCTTTTCTGGGTCATGTACCCCTTTGGGAATCCGATGAAAGATGTAGAATTTTTCCCCAGAAAAATGCACATATTAACATACAAATTATTATTTAGAATTTCAGAGGCTTCATGAACCCCTTGATCCTAATCATAGACCCCAGGCTAAGAACCACTTCCACAGGCCTTAAAGAACCTTGGCTAAATGAGCAATGCTGAATCTCCCTAGGAGTGGGGAGGGTCACAAGAGGAATGCTCCTTGTTCCGAGGCTGAATTTAGCATTGGAGGTTCCTGTGTCTTCATTGTGCTCTCTCCTGATGGATTCTGTTGAGCTGGACTGCCAAAATCTATTAAAGGAAGCCTTCGTGCCCGGTATTTTTAACTTTTCTGTTCAATAAGTATTATTTATTGAGGACTTACTGCATGTCAGGTGCACAGCTAGAACTTGAGGAATCAGCAGTGAATAAGAGAGACAAACATGGAGCTTGTGGTCTAGTGGGGGATGCTGACATTAAAAGAAGAAAAAGAAAAAGACACTAATAGAAGTATTTCAAGTTGTAAATGTTAATGAAAAAAATAGTCAAGGTACTGAAATAGAAAGTTATAGAAAGCAGGGATGGAGGAAATTATTTCTGATAAGATGGTAAATAAAGGCCTTCTCAGGAAGAGATCATTATGCTGAGATGTAAGGAGTTTATCTTGAGAAAAATCAGCAGAAGAGCATTCCAGACAGAAGGGACAGCATATGCAAAGGCTTTCAAATAGGAAAGAGGTTGCCCTGTTTGAGAAAGTGAAAAAAGACCAGCACGCCTATAGGAGAGTACACGATGTAGAGAATGGCAAAAGTTGAGTGTCAACATAAGAAGGGGTCCAATCATGCAGGGACTTACCAGGTCATGGTATCTGACTTTGAATTTTATTCAAAGAGTAACAGGAAGCCATTGAATAGGTCTAAGTAGGCAAGTCACATTATGCAATTAACGTTTTTAAAAATCACTCTGCTATGTGAAGAATGGATTAGAAGAGGCAATAACGGAAGCAGGAAGACCAGTTTGGAAATTGTCGTGGCAACTCGGTGAGAGATATAGGTGGCTTGACTAAGATGGGGGCAATAGAAGTCGGAGGTGGATTCCATATGTATTTTGGCACTACAATTGGCACGATTTGCTGGTGTGTCTGTTTTGGGGCAGGAAGAAGGCAAAAGGAAGACAAAGCAAGGAATCAAGGATAATTCTTAGGTTTCTGGCCAGAAAAACTGTGTGCATGGATATTGATGGAATTAACTGGAATGGGGAAGATTGTGGACGGGAAACACGTTTGGTAGAAAAAAATCAGTTCCATTTTCAACATGTTGTTTGATATTGATATGAGATTATCAGAATGGTGATTTCAAGTAGGTAGATGGATATGTACATTTAGAGATACGAATCTAAAAATCATCAGCATCAGATGGGATTTGAATCCATGAGAACTAATGAGCACTGTTAGGGAGAATATGTAGTGAAAGAAGAGGATTCGTCAAGAGTATGAAAGAATTCCAACATTTAGACTGTTGAGTCAAGTAAAATGAAAACAAAGTAGTAACTACTGAACTTGGTGAGATTTGACAAGAACAGTCTCTGTAGAGTGATGGAGACAGAAGCCAGAAAAGAGTGGGCTCAGGAGAAATGAAGAGGTGAGGAGTAGAGACAGCAACTACAGACAACTTTATTGGTAAGTTTTGTTGTAAAGGGAATCAGAAAATCAGAAGAGTGGCTGAAGTGGGGCCTAGATGAAAACTTTTTTCTTTAAAAAATGGAAGCTAATAGGAGATGTTTTTAAACCTAAGGAGTGAAACTATTAGAATTCTAGAGGAAAATGTTGGAAATACTCTTCTAGACATTGGCCTAGGCAAAGAATTTATGAAGAAGACCCCAAAGGCAATCACAGCAACAACCAAAATAAATAAATGCGACCTGATCAAATTAAAAAGCTTCTGCACAGCCAAAGAAACTGTCACAAGAGCAAACAGACAACCTACAAAATGGGAGAAAATTTTTGCATGCTGCAAATCTGATAAAGGGTTGATAACTAGAAACCAATTAGAACTCAGGAAAATCAACAAGAAAAAAATCAAACAACCCTATCAAAAAGTGGGAAAAGGACATGAACAGAAACTTTGCAAAAGAAGACAGAATAATGGCCAAAAAACATATGAAAAAATCCTCAACATCTCTAATCATCAGAGAAATGCAAATCAAAACCACAATGAGGTATCACTTATCTCCAGTGAGACTGGCCTTTATCAAAAAGTCCCAAAATGATAAATGTTGGCATGGATGCGGAGAGATAGGAACACTCATACACTGCTGGTGGGACTGCAAACTGGTGCAACCTCTGTGGAAAGCAATATGGAGATACCTTAAAGACATACAAGTAGAAGTACCATTCGATCCAGCAATCCCATTACTGGGCATCTACCCAAAAGTGCAAATGATACTCTATAAGAAAGACACCTGCACCCGAATGTTTATAGAATCACAATTCACAATTGCAAAGATGTGGAAACAACCCAAGTGTCCATCAATACATGAGTGGATTAATAAAATGTGGTATATGTATACCATGGAGTACTATTCAGCTTTAAGAAACAATGGTGATATAGCACCTCTTGTATACTCCTGGATAGAGCTGGAACGCATTCTACTAAGTGAGGTATCCCAAGAATGGAAAAACAAGCACCACATGTACTCACCATCAAATTGGTATTAACTGATCAACACATAAGTGCACATATAAGAATAACATCTATTGGATGTCGGGCAGGGGGGAAGGGGGAGGAGGGAGGAGGGGATGGATATATGCATACACAAAGAGTGCAATGCGCACCATCCAAGGGATGGGCACACTTGAAACTAGGAGTTGGGGGGGGGCAAGGGCAACATATGTAACCTAAACATCTGTACCCCCATAATATGCTGAAATAAAAAAAAATAGATGTTTTATGCCAATGGGAATGATTGCATACAAAGAGAGAAACTCATGCAAAAGAGAGAGAGAATAACCAATTGAAAGAGCAAGTTCCTTGAGAGGTAAGAGGGATAATGCTCGAAGCATATGTTTAGAAATTTGCCTTTGGTAGGAAGATGGATGCTTACTCAGTTGGAAGAGGAAGTAAGTGGAAAACATGGGTGAAAGCATAGGTAGCATTGCAGGCTTGGTAGTGGGAAGAAGCAGGAGTTTTCTGTGATGTTCCTAATTTCTCAATAAAATATGAATCAAGGTCAACAGATGAAAGTGAAGGTAAAGGAGGATATGTGGGAGGTTTGATGTGAGAGGAAAAGGTCTGAAAGAGAGCCCATGGGAAAAGACAAAGTGAGCCTCTTAGAGAAACACAGCAGCATCGTCAGGCAGCATTAGGTATGAATTTGAAGTCTGAGATCACGAACATAAAATAAACTAGTCAACTCAGTTGTGAGATTTTTATTCAGCAAAGTTTCCCCAGCATTTTGATGATGTGAAAGAGGGGCAAGTGCTATAATGTGTGTGCAAAACAGTGATTACTGTGATGAACCACGGAATCTAAGGGAGATAAGTGAAGCCAGGAGACAGATAGACAGGAAAGGTTTATTTTTTAAGTTTTCAGATAGAAGGGTGTTTCTTCTACAAAATTTTATTAAAGTATAACACATGTATGAAAAAGCACACACATTATTTAGTGTACAGATTGATGAATTTTCACAAAAATGAACATATTCCTGTAACCAGCCCCCAAATCTAAAAACATAACATGACCAGGCCTGCAGGAACACCCCTTGTGTCCTTGCAGTCACTGCTTCCCCAAGGCCAACCAGTCTCCTGACTTCTAACACCATGCATTAGTTATGCCTGTTTTTGTACTTTATATAAATGGAATCATACAGTATTCACACTTTTGTGTATGGCTCTTTTCACTCAGCATTATGCTCATGAGATTGATCCATCCTATTTGGCTGGATATTTGGGTAGTTTTCCAATTTCCAATTTTAAGCTATTATGAATAGGACTGTTCTAACCATTCTAGCTTATGTCTTCTGTGAACATTTGCATTTCTCTTAGGTATATATCTAGGAGTGACATTCATTAACTGGTGGACATTTAAAATTGTTTCTACTTTTTTTATTACAAATAATGCTGCTATGAATATTCATGTACAAGTTTTTGTGTGAACATATGTTTTCACTTTTCTTTGATATATAACTTGGAGTGGAATTGCTGGATCATAGGTAGCTCTATGCTTAACTTTTTGAGAAACTGTCAAGATGTTTCTAAAAGTGACTGCACAATTTTACATGCCCACCAGCTATATGTGAATATTCAGAATTTCTCCACATCATTGTCAACACTCGTTATTGTCCATCTTTTTATTATAGCCTTCTTAGTGGGCATGAAGTAGTATCTCATTGAAAGAGTGGAAAGCTCATTAGGTGCTCATGCCACAGATGGAGAAAGATTTCTCACTCAGAGTTTAGGATATACAGAAGTATTTCTAAGATGATAGGAAGATAAATCTTCATCTTAACTTTAACTTTATTATCACAATAAACTAAACTTTTATGGGGTTTGAACACAATGCTTTCTTTAAGAAAAGTTAAGTAAGCTAACTTTGGATGTTTTACATTAGCTGATACAATTTTTAAAACATTAATTTTCATACAAACCATCATATTATGACTCACACATTCTTCTTAACAATGTTTTGCAGCATTTGAAACAACTATAAAGTAACAGATCTGTAATGTTCTCGAAAGAAAAAAAAAGTAAAATATTGAATCTTTTCAGCCTCAGAAAAATTCTTATTTTTTAAAAGAGAAATTGTTAGTATCTTAGTGAATAATGACTTCTTGCACAGAGATGCTGAGCATTGTATTTGCTTTGAATTTTTTAAATTTAACCTGCATTCTTGCTGACAAGCAACCTATTTTTAGAAGTCCCTCACCATCCTCAAAGGTGAAACGTGTATTTCCCATTTTATTTTTCCTTAAGTTAGAAAGAGTTCTACAAAACCTGTCTGCCATCTCTGAGGTCTTAACTAGTACTAAAATGTGTGGTAGTTAGAGGTTGCAGATTTCATCATTTCATAAGGAAGAACTTTCTAGCAAAGTAAACTGTCTATTAATAAATAATGGAATGTACTACTTGTGAGGTTATTATTCAAACAGAGGCTGAGTTTACAAAGAGTTGTAGAAGGGTGCAATAGGTGAGAAGCTACTCACAGTTCCTAAATACTTGTACATGGGTCAGCTTGTTAGAATTTCCTAGGAAACTTGTTAAAAATATAGATTCCGGGGCCCCAATGCAGAGATTTCATGGGCAGGGACCTGAAATCTGTACTTTTGAAAAGTCCTCTATGTGATTTTGATATGCAATTAGGTTTGGGAATCACTGGATTAGATGGTCTCTAATATCCCTGCCCAAACCAAGAGTCTATATAGTAAATTCTGAAGATATCAAGTGGGGGTGGGTTATCTATTAAAGGAGGTCTTCAAAGGATGGAAGAACTGTGGTGAATCGGCAAGATACAGGATATTGTCTTTAGTTTTGCAGGTTCCGGAAACCTTAAAGGAGACCGATACATGCTAATCAAACCCATCATGGTCATGTGCCCATTTTATGGCCTTACAGTGGGGAATCATCTTTTACAGAGACTTGGATTCTCATGTCCATTCTCTAAATAACCCATTCTGGGATCAAGGTATTAGAGAAACAATAATCAGAAGAGCTCTTGCAATCATAGAATGAGGAAAATACAATCAAATCATCCTTTTTTCTTTTTTCTTTTATTATGGACATTTAAAGCATATGCAAAAAGAAAGTATAGTAGTGTATAAACCCATCACACAGCTCCAACTCATGACCAGCCTTGTTCTTTCTAAACCTCCACCACCCTACTTCCAGCCACCAGATTATTTTAAGCAAATCCAAGATATCATATCGCTTAATCCATGAACATTTCAGTATGCATCTCTAAACGATAAGGATTCTTTCTAAAGCATAACCATAATGCCTTTATCACAACTAAAAGAAAATTAGCAATTACTTATTATCATAAAATATACAGCCCAATATTCCTGGTTGTCTCTTTTTTACGTAGTTGTTGGATTCATATCCAAATAAGGATTAGGACTCTCCAGGGAAGGGAATAACATTGTAATTGGTGGATGTGTCTCTTGTCATTCTTGTTGTTTTACGGTTTATGGAGTTTAATAGAGAGGCAATTTTCAGTCTATTAATAGCTTTAAACAAGGACTCTAGGAGATGATTTAGATTTCTTCGAATCTATAGATAATATTTTACTTTCCTCCTTGCAATTTTTGGTACAACTTTATTGAGATATAATTCACATACCATACTGTTGACCCTTTTAAACGTACACTTAAATGGGTTTTAGTATGCTCACAAAGTTGTGCAACCATCGTGATGATTAATTTTAGAACATTTTCATTACCCCAAAAAGAAACTCCAGGGCCGGGCGTGGTGGCTCACACCTATAATCCTAGCACTCTGGGAGTCTGAGGCGGGTGGATTGCTTGAGGTCAGGAGTTCCAGACCAGCCTCAGCAAGAGAGAGACCCCGTCTCTACTAAAAAATAATAGAAAGAAATTATCTGAGCAACTAAAAAAAAAAAAAAGAAACTCCTTACCCTTTAGCTATCAACCCTTCCAATATCCGTATATACCCCCCAGTCCTAAGCAATCACTAATCTGTTTCTGTTTCTATATATTTTGCCTATTTTTGACATTTTATATAAATGGAATCAGATAAAGTCTTTTGCGACTTGCTTCTTTTACTTCACATAATATTTTGAAGGTACATACATGTTATAGCATGTATCAGTACTTTATTCATTTTTATGGCTGAATAATATTTCATTGGATGAATATACTACATTTTCTTTAGCCATTCATCGGTTGATGGACATTTGGGTTTTTTCCACCTTTTGGCTATTATGAAGAATTCTGCAATAAACAATCACGTAGAAGTTTTTGTGCACATATATGTTTTCATTTCCCTTGGGTATATAACTGGGAGTAGAATTGTGGATCCTGTGGTAACTCTATGCTTAATGTTTTAAAAAACTGCCAGACTGTTTTCCAAAGTGGCTGTGGCATTTTACACCCCCACCAGCAGTGTATGAAGATTACACTTCACATTTTCTCTACATCCTCACCAACACTTGGTATTAACTGACTTTTTGGTTATAGCCATCCTAGCAGGTGTGAAGTGGTACCTCATTGTAGTTTTGATTTGCATTTCCCTGATGACAAATGATGCAGAGCATCTTTTCACGTGCTTATTAATCATTTGTATGTCTTTGGAGAAAAATCTATTCAAATTCTTTGCCCATTTTAATTAGATTTGTCTTTTTATCATTGAGTTGTAAGGATTTTTCTATATGTCCTAGATATAAATCCCTTATCAGAGATATGATTTGAAAGTATTTTGTCCTATTCTGTGAGTTGTCTTTTCATATTTATAGTCACCTTTGAAGCACAAAAGTTTTTCATTTTGATGAAGTCCCATTTATCTATTTTTTTTCTTTTGTTGCTCTCGCTATTGGTATCATATCTAAGAATCCATTGCCTAACTCAAAGCCATAAAGATTTACTACTATGTTTTCTTCTAACAATTTTATAGTAATCCATTTTGAGTTAATTTTTGTATGTGCTGTGAGGTAAGGGTCCATGAATAAATGTGAACTTGAAAGAGCCAATCCTTCAGAATGGATCCCAAGTGGCTAACTGGGCCTAAATTTTAAACAGAGACAAGTGACCCTTTGCTGACTGGAGGTCAAACCCTCTGAGTTCCCTGGAACCCCACACCTTTGTCTAATTTTGGGACTTGCAGAACTCACCTTAACCCACCAATCAGGGCTCAGCTGTGTTGATCAAGCAAGGCTTAGCTCTATCAACCAATCAGAACTCAGCTGCAGCGACCAATCAGAATTAAGCAAGTTTGAATCCTTCATTTGCATAAGTGGACTTGATCAGAAACCTGGGCAAAAATTTTGCTATAAAATCTGGAATCTCTCTTTGTTCTCTGGAACATACTTTCCTTTTAAGTGGAAGGCTGCGTCTCCCCAGTTTGCAGACTATTCACAGGAATAGAGTCTTTCCTCCAGATTCAATTTCAGACAACTTTTGTTTACAGGTCCAACTTCATTCTTCTATATGTAAGTATCCTGTTATCCCAGCACCGTTTGTTGGAAAAAACTATTCTTTCCCCATTAAATGGCTTTGGCACCTTTATTGAAAATCAATTGACCATAGACACATGGGTTTATTTATAAACTCTGAATTCTGTTCCACTGATCTACATGTCTATATCATTATGCCAGTACCACAACGTTTTGATAATTGTACCTTTGTAATAAGTTTTGAAATTGGGAAGTGTGAGTCCTACACCTTTGTTCTTTTTCAAGAGTGTTTTGGCTATTCTGGGTCCCTTGAGTTTCCATATGGATTTTAGGATCAGTTTGTAAATTTCTACAAAGAAGCCAGATGAGATTCTGATAGGGATTGTGTTGAATCTGTAGATAAATTTGGACAGTATTTCCATCTTAATATTATTGTCTCCAAGCCACAAATGTAGGATGTCTTTCCATTTATTTAGATCTTCTTTAATTTCTTTAAACAATGTTTTGTAGTTTTTAACAATATTTTTTAACAGTATTGCTTTTGCACTCCTTTTTAAAAATTTACTCCTAAATATTTTATTCCTTTAGATGTTACTGTAAACACATTTTTTTTTTTACTTTTATTTTTGGATTTTCTCTTGCAATTTATTTGTTGAAAACAACCACAGTTTTTTCTGTAGAGTTTCTCCCCCCATATATACACATACACCTGCACCCTAAACCCAAGTCTGAATGTTGTTGCTTACATCCCTGTGATATTATTTAATATTGTTTCCCTTGTATTTCTCCAAAAATTCATAGTTATATCTAGAGACTTGATCAGATTCAAATTCCATTTTTTGACAAAAAATACATCATAGGTGCTGCTTTGCTTTTTTGTCAGGAGGTATATATCAGGTTATTACTCTTTTTGTAATGTTAGCAGACATTAATGATCATTACCTAGAACCATTAATGTATTAAGGGTTATAATTTTATTAATCCTTCGTATTAGGTGGAAATCTAGTGAAAACATTTTCCTCACCAACTATTTGGTTACACCAAGGAAAAATGTGTATGTGAAAAGCAGGTTAAATGCTTGATTCATTCTTTTTATTTACCAGTTTCAGAATAATGAGCTAGGTTTCTCCAAGTTGGCCAATTATATTTTTAAGTATTTTTATGAACTTGCATATTTAAACATATTTGATATATTTCAATCCATTGTAGTTATTATCTTTACTAATGCTCGAATTGCCCCATGTTTGGTTAGAGAGAGCCTCTTCAAATTGCCCCCAAGTCTTTTTTTTCCTTAAACTACTGCAATAATGGTACCATCCCAAGTCCTTTTGACATGACCCTAGTGGTGTTTCTTATCTTCCTTACTATCTGGTTTGACAAGATATTCCAGGTTCATCTTGAACATTCCTTGCCACAGACCCAGAATCAACCATTTGTCTAAGAAATCTTGGTTCCTTTTAATGGGAAATGGTATTTAGAACTGTTATCTGAGCACTGGAGGTGCTCTTTGGCACTGGGATCTTCAGTGTTTCTAACTGTTTTTAGTGGACAGAGCTTAAAAGTACATATGTTTATAAAATAACAAAACTGAGTTCATACTGATGCTTTCAATAATTACATAATCTTAAGAGATCTTTCTTTCAGGCTATGGAAAAACTGATGAATTATCCCTATTCCATAAGATTGCCCATATGCCAAGTGTTAAATAAATATGTATCACCAGAAATAGTGACTTGCTTTTGGATAATGATAAGTAAGTAATTGACAAGTTCTTACTGTCCAATTTCCTCTTTACACACCTATGGCTACCATATTTTCTGAATAAAACATTGGATGGTGGCAGGTGTAATGGCTCACACCTGTAATCCTAGCACTCTGAGAGGCTGAGGCAGGAGGATCGCTTGAGCTCAGGAGTTTGAGACCAGCCTGAGTAAGAACAAGACCCCATTTCTACTAAAAATATAAAAGTTAACTGGGCATTGTGGTGCATGCCTATAGTCCCAGCTACTTGGAAGGCTGAGGCAGGAGGATGGCTTGAGCCCAGGAGTTTGAGGTTGCAGTGAGCTACAATGATGGTCACTGCACTCTACCCAGGGCAACAGAGCGAGACTCAGTCTCAAAAAAATATCATTAGATGGTCTCATGAATATTATTAATATTATAAGTATGGGGACAGCAGAACGAAATATTTGAAATCAGGACTATGGAAAATATGAAATGTGTAGTTGCCACATAGATACTCCAGGCAAAGGATGGCAAACAGATTGCCTCATTCATGGGAATCATCACTAACTACTCTTTCCTACTGAGCTGAATGCACCTTAGAATCCTCCACAGAATAATTCTACAGGAAGCCACTACAAAACAATCAAAATGACATCTCTTGTCATCCAGGTTCAAGACAAACCAATGTCCTTCTGTTACCACATTACAACTTTGTACAATTGATTGGAATAGCAGTTGCTAAATCAAGTCCTGAGATGTACTAGTCCTGTTAATAGGTGCTCCATAAAGAAAAGGAATTTGTGTTCACAAAGTTTGGGAACTAGTGGATTTGAAAAAAACAACAGATTTCTTTACTTCAGTGCGCCAAGAGCTCTTCATGTTCTACTAATATGCAAGGTGACTCTTCAAGAAGAAAAATAGTATGCAGTGTTTATAAACTTTGAACCCTTCATAGAACGCTTTTGTACATAGCATCTTGCTAATGCTGGACTAGGCTTTTCTTCTAAATTAATCACATTCCAATTATGTCTTCTTGAAGCTCAGGTCAAGCATTTCAAACTGATCTGGATGGAAGATTTTTGGAGATAATTAATCTTGTTCATTGAATGTTGAATTTCGTGTATGTGTGTGCACACGTGTGTGTTTATGTCACTCTCTGAAGGTAACCTTATCTCTGATATCTAAAGTCAACCTTGGTTTAGCCTCCTATCTACTGACCACGCTGATTCTATTTCTTTGCTTATGTGTGTGTAACTGTATTGTAAAGGTAGCATTATATTATTTTATTATGCATGTAGGGCATACTTGGACAGACCTCAATGATGGATCACTGGGAATAGTCCCATCTGAGATCCACAAAAACATGCACAGCTGTTACTTTGGATCTTTGCGCTGTCCATTTTGTGCTCTTCCCTCATAACTAGGGGTAGTCATGTTGCTTCTGTTCTAGGTGGACAGTAGTTGCTTTTCAAGTGGCCTCTAGAAAGTCTTTTAATATAGGATTTGCAGTTAGGAGTCTTTCATGTAACATTAGTATTTTGCTTACCCCTAGGGGTTCCAACATTCTCCAAATGTGTGATGCCTTCAGCAGTTATGAGATCCTGACTACAGAACTAGGTATCCAGGAGTAGAAAGTAAAAGACCTTTAAAATTTGCAAGTAAGTTTGGGGGATTCTCAGAGATGATTAAACTGTTGGAAAATAGCACCTATGTCAAAGAGACAAAGGAATCTCTAGATTATTATACCTGAAGATGAGAGACTGTAATATGAAGAACTGTTATTTAGAGCAGTTCACAAAACAATGTATTGGGGTGCAGAAAGAAAACATTGGAACATCAATATATTTATTTTTTCTCATTCTTTTAAAATGTCTGTGTTGGAGTATTTTTACTATATATGCATTATAATGTATGTATAAGATAATGTGTAACGTGTATATGCACAGTACATCGATACAATCTATAAATACATATACATATTTTGGGGCCCATCAGTTTAGAATGTACAAGTTAAAAAAACTGATTTAGAAGATTGTGTTCATCTCTCCTCCATCAAAAAAGTGTTTTCATGTGTTTGTCTGGGGAGTGAGGCTGGGTTAAATAGGAGCACAAGGAATTCAGTTAGATCTATTTATTTTATTTTAAAATAACAATATTGATTATATAGCATTCATTCATATTCATCAAATATTTTCTGAGCGTGGCCTATGCATCAAGCATTGCTCTAGGCTCTGGGGACATGATGGTGAAACTAAACAGTTATAGTCCTTGACTTCATAGTGCAATATAGTTTAGTGGGAAAGACAGCTGTCAACCATTAATCATACACTTAAATATACCATCATAAACAGGTAAGTGTTATAAAGGAAAAATACAGCAAGCTACAGGCTATGAGAGAATAAATGGGGCACCGACTCTATTCTGGGGTTATCAAGAAAGGTTATCCTGAGAAGTGACATTTAAGCTGGGGCCTGCAGGGATTCATTGAGTGGTTGTGAAGAGGTAAAGCGAGAGTGGCCTAGATGGAGGGAGGACATGTGTGAGGGCCTTAAGGGGGCGTGTGGCGAGTGAGGGCCAGTGCCACACAGGAATGGGGTTTCAGACAATAGGGAAGATTCAGAGATGGATGTGCCTGACAGAGAGGTAGAGTGCAAGCTAAATGACCTCAGGAGCTTTGCCTTTCTTTTATTCCAGGGGGAAGAGATACACAAACTAGTTGGAGGTTGCAGAGGACCACAGGAAACAACAAGAAGGGACTGGCTGGGCGGCTAGGCACAACCGGAACATTGAATTCCACCCCAGAACGGTTCCAGGCACCTCAGGTAGTGCTGTCCGTGTGGCCCTCTAGAACGTTAGCTGGTAACGGTAAAAGGCAATGTGTCTTCTATGCCTGAGCTACAGATGTGGACCTTTCCTTTTGGATTGCCCTGAGAATTTCATGAGCAGTAGCTAACTAGAAGGCCTAGTCATGTGCTGTGATCCTGTGTTTTCCTCAGTTATTTGAAACGAGAGGATGTCTGTGCTATCCCCTTGGCAAAATTAAGGGATTTGGAGCCAGGACAAATGAGGTAGATCGGGAGGGTAACTACAGAAGTGGGGCAGTGGCTAGCCCTGCCTAAGGGCTTCGGCCCCAGACTGCAGAGGAGCTACGTGAGAGAGCAGTTATTTGACGGTCCATTGCCGCTGTGCCTGCTAATCGGCTAGGGGAGGGGAAGGAGGACAAGGGAAGCCAGGGTTGGACATTGAGCGTGAAAGAAGAGTGGGCGAGCCAGGCAGCGCTTTCCACATAGGAGGGCGGGAGGCAGCCACACCGGGTCCCCAGCGCCAAGAAAGGGGCACGAGGAGGCGGTGCGGGCCCCGCCCCCTCCCCTGGCGGGCGCGGGCGCGAGACGCTGCGCGGCTGCAGCGGCGGGCGCGAGCGGCAGCTGTCAGGCCACCGAGGTCCAAGCTGCACTTGCTGCCCCATTGAGGACGAGGCGGCAGCAGGAGCGGTGACGGTGTCTCTGAAGAGCCCGACTCCCGGCACGCAGAGCTGAGCTGCCCGGCACCGCGGCCCTCTCCCGTCTCCTTCCCACCGTACTGGGTAAGGTGCCTGCGTGTGGGCAGGAAGAGGGGCTGGAGGACCCGGGAGGCGGGCGGCCAGCGGGAAGGAGAAAGGGGGGTCTAGGTGATCCCCGGGGCCACTCGCAGCTTGGGAAAGGGGCTTAAGCGATGCTGGGGCCGGAGTTGGGGGGCAGGTGACGGTGGAGGGGGGCGTTGCTGAGTAATCCGGAGCGGCTGCCACAGTCGGGCGAGAGGCGCAGGGCTCCGTGGGGAGCGGGTGTGGCTCAGTGCGCATGCGCCACAGCCGACTCGCTCGAAGAGCCGGGGGTGAGGTGAGAGGACCTGGGTCTGAGGTAGTTGGGACTATGCGTGACATCTCACTTTCTAGGATCCCAATGCTAATAGTGCCCCTGTCATAGAGATGCCAGCATCCCGGGTCTCCTAAGGAAGCTTCCTTTCCCTGTACTCAGCTGGCTTAATGTAATCCAAACCTTACCTACCTATTTGTCTCCGGGCAGTCTACTCAGGAAGAAGTGGCCTGGGGACAGTGCCAAATTGCTATCTAGCGTGCCTTTGGGCTCATAGCCCCAGAGCTGTGGTTGCGATGAGTGAACGGTTACACGTGAGATTCCACCTTGGACCCTTGAAGTTGCATATAGGATGTAACTGTAAGCATGAATGTGGGGATAGCGTTTCAGTGACATGACGGCTGTGGCATTTGGACTTATAGGATGGATGTAGCTGATAATTTGTTAGCTCTGCAAAATGAATCCAGTACGTCAGAGGGCTTCCCCGTTATGGAGCACCACCCCCACCCCCACCACCAAGCATCAGGTTGTATTGGAAACAACCTACACCATTTAAGTTAGAGGGTCTCAAAGATCCAATCATTTCTTATTTATGTTGATTTTTACATAGATTAATGAAAGCCGCGCCCAGTTCTCCAGGGCAATATTTCCAAATATTGTGCCAGCATTCAACAGTGAGTTGAGTAGCCCTTACCACTGTGTGGCCATAAGATGGGCTTTCTCCACAGGTCCAACCATGGTTCCTCCCCTGTGCAGACTTCCATCAGGGCCACTGTCATTCGCTGCCTAGCCCTCCCCTCTTGATCTTCCCCCACCCAGCCTGCAGTACACATCCCTCTCAAGACTTGCTCCTGGGCAATCTGCACTACTGATTGTGAGCATCATTCGACTCCATGGCAACTGAACTGACGTTATCAATTTGCTTTTCTGCCTCTCTTCGCTCCATCATCACACAAAAATGTATTATTTTCAAAGGTTCAACCTCTTTCTTTTCATTTTACTGCCTCCTCCCCCACCTTCACCCCCACCCCCAAACATCCCCAACTAAATACAATAATATTAATTAGGCCGTGTGGGTGCAGGCATAGCAGATTCGGAGGGTCGCAAGTGTGTTAAAGAACAAAGAACTGAGGAATATTGGTTACATGAATTCCTAATTCACCTTACTGTCCTAGGCTGAGACCCTAATCGAGGGGAAAAAAAGTGAATACATTATCCTTAGAGAGTGCTCGTTAATCTTTTTGGTGGGGAGTAGGAAAAAGGAATTGCATCTCTTGACTATTTGAGTCAGTTAACGCCAGATCTTTCTCTGAATGGGACCAAAATTAAAATAAATATTTTGGTCCAAATCCTAGCTTGATAGGAGACCCATAAAAAATGCATAAGGCATTTGACTTCCCTGGTAAACATAGTTAGGGTTATCAAAGAATTCCTTTGTCTGCTTAATGCTACCTTTTTTTAAGGTTTGGATTAAATCTGGTATATTCTGGGAGAGGAAAAAATTGTTTCATTTGCTTTTACATTGTGCTAGTTCTTTTTAATTGAAGCATGTACTAAAGACATCACATACATTTTCAAACAAGGATGAATAATAGTGAAGATGCCAACACTCACTGACAATATCAAGTAGAGATAATTATTCTGCTCTTGGTTTTGGTGGGAATGGAGAAATGTATGTACTTATTTTTAAAATGTGAGGGGAGGGGAAGGGGAAGGAAACTGGAGCATTTTCCTTGACTTTCAACAGGTAGAATTTCTGTTAAGTCCCATTTGGAAAATGATCCAGATAAGTTCATAACTTCTGCTCTTTAGTCACCTTATAAATAATAGTATTTGGACATCTTACAGAACTATGGATCTATTGTACCTTGGCATCAATTCATAGGCATTAATTCTGAGCATCTACCTTATCAGTTAATTCATAAACAAATATTTATTGGGTTATCCATGGAGGATCCTGTGCTGCATGCTGAAGGGGCTTCAAAGATACACACAAACAGGGGCCTTACTATCCAGGAATTTAAAATTGGTTGTGTAGGAGAGACATACTTAGAAAAAAGTTTGTTAACAAAATAAGGCAGTATAATGATATGATTTGAACTGTAAACCTTGAGATCTCAAGCTTCTATGTTGATTTGTAACTTCTTGAGGGCAATACCTAGCCTTAAACATTTATGCATTTCCAACAGTATCTGCACCCAGTGTGTATTCAAGGGATGAAGCTTTGCAAAGTAGATTGGGTGGGGAGAAAACAAAGGCAGGGAGAGAGGAGCCAGGAAGCTTTCACAATAGTTTAGATGTGAAGAGATGCAGGCCAAAAGGAGGATGGTAGCAGGGGACTAGAAAAGGATATTGTGAGGAAAAATCAGCAGGACTTAGTGACCTAAGGCAAGGCAATGAGCCTAAACTGTATTCATTTCTACTTCTAGCAAACAAATAGGAGTTGGAGACAGTAGAGGACAGTGGAGGGTCACCTTAGTAAGAATACAGCACACAGTAGGCACTCAAAGCATCAGTAACAGGATTGGAGCAGAAGACCCTTAAAGTTTCTCCTATACTGAGATTTTGTGCCATGTGTAGATGCTCAAGATTGTTAAGGAACAAGTCATTCTTGGATATGGAAGAAAGAAAAAAGGAAGAATTGTTATCCTCCCACTAGCAGGCCCTTTCTGAGAAGGGTTAATATTGAGCCACAAGGCCCCCACCAGCGAATGGAATGAGATGGAGGAACAAGAGGAACAAAAATCTCACACCAAATTTTTCAAGAAATACTTGCAAATCTTCGAAAATTTCATACGATATTTATTCTTCCCCAAATCCAGTGAGTTAAATAGGGCAGATATTATCTGCTCTATTTTTATATAAGAAGATATTGAAATAGAGAAAGATTAAATGACCTGCCCAAGTTCATAAAATAAATGATATAGCAGTGATGAAGACCCTGATGTCCTAATTGCTACCATCCAGGGCTCTTAACAGTAAACCACACTGCTTTTCCTCCTTTCTCCCTGGCATAGAGCCTATGTACCCAGAAGTTATGTGTGCACGTGACCAAATAGGGAATGCACAAGCAACTGCAGCATTATCTCAGATAGTTATTAATACATCATCATTATTCCTGGAGCTGAGCATTTGGTTTCCATATTCACTCAGTCCTTGACCCATCCATTGAGTTCACGTGAAGCTGAGAAAGTAGGGTCAATGAATCATTTAATGATGTGAACACCTGTTTGCTAGGAACTTAAGGAAGCTCATTTGGCATGGACCCTTAATACCAGCCATCAGTATCATGCCCAAGTTTGTACTTCTGTTACTTTTTCAAATAAGAGTTCAAGAGTTCTGCTCTGTAAAATTATCCTGCAGACCAGTATAAAAAATAAAGAAGTGTGCTAACACTTGTTTCATCTCCATTTAAAGAAATGTTTTTTACTTGAGCTAGTTCCAAAGACAGCAATTTGAGAGCAGGGAAAAAAAAGATGACAAAAATCAGGAATTGTAGGAAACTTGAGAATTCTGTAGAGGAGATATAGACCAAAAAGGAAGATAAGGTCTATCAATTTAGGAGTTATTATTTAAATTCATTATTACTGATTTAGATATATATTAAATCCCTTATATGCTTTATCTATATTTGAAAAAAATAACATGAGATTATTAAACAACCGAGTTTTTTTAAAAAGCTTCTTTAGTCCTCAGTAAGAAAGAACACTCAATAGATCTAGGAGCTGTTTTTCTTTTTAGACCAGTATACTTGATGCTGCTTAAATAATATTCTTGCTGTAATTCCCTATAATGTTAAACGAAGGTGTGTTTGAATTTAATAAGGCCAGCTAAGTACTTTTAAAACTTGTATTCAAGACAGATGACATAAATTAATGAATAACATAATTAGCCAAGAGAAGATACTGTATTGTAAATAGGAAGCCCACAAACATAATTTTTTCCTCTTCTTATGGAATCAATTGCAGAGACAAGTTTGAGGCAGATTGGTGAGTGCACTAATAACTTTCATGGAGATGGGAATGTTGGTAGGTATAGAGGGAAGTAATTTCATCTCTGACTTAGGATTTCAACGTATCTTAGATTACTCTGTGCTTTTTCTTTCCTGAATATCATCTATTGTGAATACCATCTGCTTTCTTTGATTTACTTTTACTTTGAATGGAAAATTCAATGGAAAGACAACATAAAACTAAAAAATTGTATAAAGTACACTCAAATTAGGTCAAGTTAAAGTTCTTACAATAAAATTATTTTGCTTATGTTAAGCATTTATAGCATTTGGAACTCTTAAATATATTGAGGGAAAAGCATCCTCTATAGGTTACTTGAGGTTGCTCTGGGTTCTTTTTTTTTCCTGACTTGAATGTATTTTTATATATAGCCTTAACTTTATTTTATTACAGATTTTTTTAAAAAAAATAACGTTTCCTATTCTGCTTTTTAGAACTCTAAAAAGAAAGAATAAAACAACAACAGGAAAAAAGAAAAATATTAGAATTGTGACAAAACCCAACTGGGTAAGTATTTCATAGGGGCACACTATGACTTTTAGATATTTTTAAATTTGATCTCTAAAAATGAATATTTGGAAAAATATATAGTTAGTGCACATGCATTCAAAAATAATTTTAAGGACTACTGAGTTTGTTAAATTACATACCAAACGTGTGTGCTTCCAGAAACTCTCTTGCATATGCTCCTTTGATTAGTGATTAGTTTTCATCCCTTTGTGTCCTTTGCATAAATATTGCCTGATTATCCTCGCCATTGTTGAGTTCACATAACGAACCTAACGTGAAAGTATCCGACAGAATATAGCAAAAGGTAGTTAGTCAGTAAGCATTTGATCTTTTTATTGTAAGATGCATTCTAGGTATTCCATGTATAGACATGTTGTAGAGGTAACAAGAAGGGTACCATATAATTATTAGCACTTTAGATTTTATTGTATGTTTTCATATGTTACTATTAAGAGATTAAAACCTAAATCCAAAAACTAATAAGCTGTTCAAGATTTTCTCCCTTAATGATAGCTATTATATTGATATTAGTCAACTGTCATCAACTTCAGTGCCATTGTTCCATAAGAAAAGATTATGAAAGATCCTTAGGGGGGTATCCATATTAATGCAAGTATGAGGGGCTAAATTCCTGAAGAAACTTAACCTTTTTCTCTCTTCCAGATTCTGGGATCCAGTCTAACTCTGGCCCAGACCTCTACAGACAGAATCAAGAATCCAGCTTTCACAGCTTTCTCTTTTCAATAATTCTTGGTTCTATTGGGAACAGATTTCAAATCCCAAATCAATTTCATACTATTTAAAAAATTTTTTTTTCATACTATTTGCCTCTTGTTTGGAACTGTCCAAACTGGAAGCTAAAATAGTCACACATTTAACTGGAATTCCTGTTCTAGGCTCTCTCCCTAGAATAGGGTCAGAACTGAACCAAATTACAGGACCATCTGCTAGTCCATTCACCCATGGCATTCAGCCATTTTTCTGGCACAGACAAGAGACATCAGAAAAACAAGACCTATTTTCCCCCTTATGCAAAAAGAGTTTTATTTCTTCTGTACTATATCAATTAATGACCGTGAATCAAGAGAAGTTAAATTAGAAGGCCTCATAATTTAGAGAAATTTGCTATGAAGTTGATTTCAGTTTCAGGTTTAACTGTTTTCCCTCCTACTTTTCCTTTTATTTTCAGGTTCTCTTGGTTACAAAGTCCTCCCCTTCTGGTGCTGCAACAATGAGTGGGAAATCCCTGCTCCTAAAGGTCATTCTCTTGGGTGATGGTGGAGTTGGGAAAAGCTCACTTATGAACCGTTATGTAACCAATAAATTTGACTCCCAGGCTTTTCACACCATAGGGGTAGAGTTCTTAAATCGAGATCTGGAGGTAGATGGACGCTTTGTAACTCTCCAGATCTGGGACACTGCAGGGCAGGAACGTTTCAAGAGCCTTAGGACACCCTTCTACAGGGGAGCAGACTGCTGCCTCTTGACCTTCAGCGTGGATGACCGGCAGAGCTTCGAGAACCTTGGTAACTGGCAGAAGGAATTTATTTACTATGCAGATGTGAAGGACCCTGAGCACTTTCCCTTTGTAGTTCTGGGTAACAAGGTAGACAAAGAGGATAGGCAAGTGACTACTGAGGAGGCACAGGCCTGGTGCATGGAAAATGGGGATTACCCTTATCTAGAAACTAGTGCCAAAGATGATACTAATGTGACAGTGGCCTTTGAAGAAGCTGTCAGGCAGGTGTTGGCTGTAGAGGAACAGCTGGAGCATTGCATGTTAGGTCACACCATTGACTTGAACAGTGGCTCCAAAGCAGGATCTTCATGCTGTTAAAAGTAAGGAGCCTTTAAAAGTGTGCCCCAAATTGGTCAGTCAGTAGTATATGAATAACTGTGCCCCTCTAAGTGCACACATGCACACAAGAGGGTAAGAGATAAGGTTCTGATTGTGAAACAGAGCCTTTCAAATCGAAGCTGTAGAGCGATTTAAAAAAAAAAAAAAAAAGCTTTATCAAGCCAAGTGTATTTTGCGTGATTTCTACTACTTCCCCTTCTTGTGTGTCTCAGGACTTATCTGAAAGTTTTAGTCCTGAGAGGTTTAAATATTTTTAAAATGAAAGTTTAAACATAGATCCCAGCCGCATGAAGGAGTTAAAGAGCTACAGCTATTCCTTAAAGCATTCCATTAATCAACTAACAAATGTCACCATCAGACTCTTGCCAAGCAGTTTCTGACATTTCTGCCAAAGGGAAAAAAATAAGACTCTGAGCTGTATTACAATAAAAATAATGATGCAAACAAGAATTCCTAAGCTTGAATTATAAAGAGGTTATAATGATTGGGAATGCAAAAGTATAATGATGTACACTGACTTGTGTAAATCCTTATGTATGGTTTGCTCCCATTTGAGCTTTTCAAAAAATACCATCTCAATAAGAGATACTCTAATGACTCTGGAAATTGATTATACTCCTTGTGTTTGAAGTCACGGGATACTAATGAAAGGATTATGCTTAAATATGCCAACCACCCCTGCAAATAAATGGTTGGCCTGCTTTTACTTCATAAGTCTACTTTTGCTGCATAGAGATGTTGCTTCTCTGACAAAACCTCTTATCAATTTAGCAATGCTGCTTAGTATATGGCTTTGAGTGCAGTGCTTTCTGCTCATAATTTAGATGGTCCTTTGATCCACCATGCTGGGCTCACGGAGAAGGCTTCAGAAAAGATAATGGGCTTTTCTCACAAGGTTCCTTAACTCAAATATTTATTGTAGAAGGAACTTATTTCTTGTATGTTGCACTGTATGTTCAGCTGGCCAAACTAGGACATTAAAAGTGACAAAAGAGCAGATTTTAACCCTGCGTTAGAATGAATTTCCTATAATTAGAGTTGTCCAACAGTGGAATGGACTGCCTTAATAGTAAGCTCCCTTCCAGTGAAAATATTCACTGGATGACCATCTGTTAAAATACCATAAAAGGAATTTCTGTACTGGCTACATGTTCAGTATAAGGTCTCTTCTGGCTCTAAGTTCTATGAATCTATAAACTGTGTCAGTTCCGTGCTGTGGTTAGATTTATCTGAAGATAACAGCTAAGACTATGGACAGGGACTTTAAAAATTCTCAAACCATTCTGTGATCAGCTTTTAACAGCAACTACATAGTTCTTCCTTTTGCTTTTGCACTGTGGCAGGAAAAATTCTTAAGCTCTGAGTAATCTTTATGAGCCCTGATATGAATACCCTAAAGATACCATATTAAAATATTAATGCAAAAGTGGTTTGACAATTTTTGATTGTTATGACTGCCAGTTATATACTGTATTATGAATATGCAGTCTGGTTATTGTTGGTTGATCCGTTTGTCCTGCGTAGTTTTTTTTTTTTTTTTTTCAGACAGAGTCTCACTCTGTTGCCCTGGCTAGAGTGAGTGCCGTGGCATCATCCTAGCTCACAGCAACCTCAAACTCCTGGGCTCAAGCGATCCTCCTGCCTCAGCCTCCCGAGTAGCTGGGACTACAGGCATGCGCCACCATGCCCGGCTAATTTTTTTTCTATATATTTTTAGTTTTTCAATTAATTTCTTTCTAATTTTAGTAGAGACGGGGTCTCGCTCTTGCTCAGGCTGGTTTCGAACTCCTGAGCTCAAACGATCCGCCGGCCTCGGCCTCCCAGAGAGCTAGGATTACAGGCGTGAGCCACCGTGCCCGGCCTGTCCTGCATAGTTTTTAATCTGTACTTTAAAACATCTGTGATAAGAATAGTGACCCAAGATAGTGAGAGACAGTTAGAAATGAGCCCAAAAAGAGACCTAGGCCGGGAAGGGAGTGGGAGCTTTCACAGGAATACAGCCTAGACCTCTCCATTGTAGCCACATATGGAATCAGCCTTACACATGGGACCTTATGTGCTTTAAGAGCTCTGGGACTTTTTGGCCACATAGACAAGAGGAGAACAGTATTTCAACCCAGGCGTACCCATATTTCCAAATAAGATATAGTCCTGACCCTATTGTTCAATTAACTTTGATGCCAGAAGTCAAAGTAAGAACTGGGACCCCACAGCTCTTAAGTATTGGTCCCTATCCTGCCTATGCCTATAGCCAGCCGCACTGGTTTTCAAGTTCTATGATCATTTTGCTACAATTATGTTAGGGTGAAAATCTGTACGTCAAAAGTGTTAAATGCTAATTATTTTTAAGTGCATGAGACCTGGGGCCTTCTCTTTCTACTTGCACTCTGCTTATAATAGTTTCTATTTGTAGATCTCAGGCCTTCACGAAGACCTCCATCAACTCACAAAAGTACTTGTCTCTATTAGAGCGGCACGGGTCATTTGAGTAAAAAACTTACATGGGTATCCAATTCATAGGCATCCTGTCCATCCAAGACAAGTGTTAATTTTATTAGCCTGTCAACTGAAGCCCCTTTCCTCTTAGCCATACCAATTTTTTTCTGCCAAATTACTACACAACATCTTAGTGAGAGCACTTAACATTAAGTGACAAAAACAGTGGCATTTTGGTGAGTAACACTCAGTGGGGTGCTGACATATAGTTTGGGTAAGGTTAAAAAACACCAAAGGCTGAAATCTGTGAGTACCAGGAACTGTGCATATAGGTTTAGAAATTGACTATGTATCCCAGAATGTGCAGTGCAATATTTTCAATAGGTCATTTTTAATGAACACTAGATTTTTGAAATAATATATTTCTAATTAGGACTATACTGTTTTTCAATGATCCATTAAAACATCATACAGAATATTTATTTAGTTTATTATGTATTGGCTAATTTTCAGGGGGCCTCAGATTCCATATGTCTTCAGTGGATTGATGACTTTCAGGTTAATTTGTGCCTGCCTCAGCCATCTCTGTTTTATCCTGAGGTATTCCACAATCCTCTTGTTGCAGGTGCTGCTAAAAAATCTCAAAATTGTGTATCGGATATTTTCTTCCAACTGTAAAGAACCATCTGTGTTAAAGTGAATAAAAAGTGCATTTTGAATAACCAACATACAATGTTTGTGTTTCTTCCCTCCCTTTCTCTTTTTAAGCAGTTGGTGGGTCTGATCAACAGTACTCATCAATCAAGTCACTCTTCCAGGCTGCACTGGATGTGGCCCCTGGATCACTTTTCACATGGTACTCCACGCAGCCACTGCCTAGTGATCAGATACTACTGTACTGATTGGGAAGCAAACTCAAAAGATTGGAATGGGGAGGTTCCTTTTATTTTATATCACTTTCTAATGCATGAAGAGTATTGGGGCTGGAAATTGGCTTTTAACTCTCCACTTTATTTCTTTATCAATTTAAAACAAATGTTAAACCATCACAAAATATAAACAAAATAAGGCTGGGTGAGGTGGCTCACACCTGTAATCCTAGCACTCTGGCAGGCCGAGGCAGGAGTGATCGCCTGAGGTCAGGAGTTGAGACCAGCCTGAGCAAGAGCGAGACCCCGTCTCTACTAAAAATAGAAAAATTAGCCGGGTGTCGTGGTGTACATCTGTAGTCCCAGCTACTCGGGAGGCTGAGGCAGGAGGATCGCTTGAGCCCAGGAGTTTGAGGTTGCTGTGAGCTAGGCTGATGCCACAGCA
>NW_012134303.1:1298034-1423034 GCF_000956105.1 Propithecus coquereli | reverse complement strand
GTGGAGATGTAGGATTTACTACAGTGGAGTTCTTTTCTTATACTTGAATTTAGGGCAGATAAACTGTAATACACTTAGTCCATTCAGGCTGCTATAAAATAATACCATAAACTGGACAGCTTATAAACAACAAATTTATTTCTCACAGTTCAGGAGGCTGGGAAGTCTAAAATCAAATCACCAACAGATTCAGTGTCTGGTAAGGACCAGATCTCTGGTTCATAGATGGCACCTTCTAGCTGTATAGAGGGGCAAGGGGTTTCTCTTGGGCCTCTTTTATAAGAGCACTAAGCCCATTCATGAGGGCTTCAACCTTGTGACCTAATCACCTCCCAAAGGCCTCACCTCCTAATACCATCACCTTGGGGGTTAGTATTTCAACCTATGAATTTTGGGGGTACACAAACATTCAGATCATAGCATACACCTTTTGTTAAAATGTTAATATATGTGCATGATTTGAGATATTCATTAATGTTCCATTTTTCCAAACTGATCTCTTTAATTTCCTCGAATTTCCCTCACCGTCACCAACAGAGCCTCAGCTTCCCACGTAGCTGGGACTACAGGCGCGTACCACCGCTCCCGGCTAGAGCTCTCATTCTTTACTCCTTTCTCTTTAAGAGAAGGAAGGGATAATGACATAAGCTAGGCATGTTTACAGAATAAAAGAAAAATTATTAAATGCTCCCTTATTTTATTTTATTTTTTTTTTGAGACAGAGTCTCACTCTTTTGCCCTGGCTAGAGTGAGTGCCGTGGTGTCAGCCTAGCTCACAGCAACCTCAAACTCCTGGGCTCAAGCAATCCTGCCTCAGCCTCTCGAGTAGCTGGGACTACAGGCATGCGCCACCATGCTCGGCTAATTTTTTCTATATATTTTTAGTTGTCCGATTAATTTCTTTCTATTTTTAGTAGAGACAGGGTCTCACTCTTGCTCAGGCTGGTTTCAAACTCCTGAGCTCAAACAATCCGTCCGCCTCGGCCTCCCAGAGAGCTAGGATTACAGGCGTGAGCCACAGCGCCCAGCCAATGCTTCCTTATTGATATGCTTGCAAAAACTGATGAGCAAAGATCTGTCTTATTTTGCCGGTGGTGGTGATGTTTATTTAAGCTTCTCTTTAAGCGGGTGAGGGGTTACTGAATGTTTTTCCAGTGAGAATAAGCATCTTCACAGCTCAAGATGTGAAGGAGCTGTCACCTGTAGTCATACAGGAACTGCTGCAGTGATCTGTGTGTCTTCATAAATTTCTTTGTCTTCTCCGAGGAAACACAGAGAGTTATGATTCAGCCATATACAAATGCCTTTTTAAATGGTGGGTTTTGTGTGTGCCAGCATATATATTTTTAAATAATTTGTCAGTCCCTTTCATACTCTATGAACTGTGGGTAAGTGTGTAATGAGTCTCACTATAGCATTCTTGAATTTTAATCAGACCTGCCAAGCTGTGCTGCTTCTACTTAATTGATGGATAAAAAGGAATTGGGAAACGCTGCCTTAATGAAAGAAATAGCTCTTAATCCAACATTAGCTGTATTGATTAGAGTGAAAATACAAATCATGCCTTCCTGTGGTGCATTCGTGAGGAAGAAAGAAATAGGCTCATATCTTCTTTTCCCTGACATTGTTCCTGGATGCCTTAGAAACAACATATCCAAGGGTGTGTCCTGTAATATTGCTCAACACAGAGTCTGCTGATGGATGAACAAGTATCGGTAGCCTTTGAATCTTCTCTTTTTCCATTTGTTCACAGCTAGAAAACTTAGTATTACTAGTAAACGCTTTACAACTTTGTCTTTTTTTTCTGATTACAAAAGTTATATACATCTATGGTAGAAAAATGAGGGAACAAAAGAAATGGGAAAGCAAGATGAAGAAAATAAAAAAGTCATCTGTAATCCTATTACTCTGAGACAACCAGATTTTAACTTTTTAGTGTAGACTTTAATATATTTATATATTAAAATTGATGTCAGCTGGGCACGGTGGCTCACGCCTGTAATCCTAGCACTCTGGGAGGCCAAGGCGGTCGGATAGTTTGAGCTCAGGAGTTCAAGACCAGCCTGAGCAAGAGCAAGACCCCCGTCTCTACTAAAAAATAGAAAGAAATTAGCTGGACTACTAAAAAAAATATATGGAAAAAATTAGCCAGGCATGGTGGCGCATGCTTGTAGTCCCAGCTACTCAGGGGGCTGAGGCAGGAGGATCCCTTGAGCCCAGGAGTTTGAGGTTGCTGTGAGCTGGGCTGATGCCACGGCACTCTAGCCCGGGCAACAGAGTGAGACTCTGTCTCAAAAAAAAAAAAAGTTGATGTCATACAAAACACACTGATTGTAATCTTTTCCATTTCATATATATAGTACTGAACTTTTCTCTACGTCATTAAATATTCTTCTAAGGATTATATTTAATGCTTGAGTAATAGTCTATTGAAGGATTTACCACAATACAGGTAATCAAACACTTATTGCTAGACATTTAGGTTGTTTTCCAGGTGCCTTCTTTTCATAAAAATAAAACAGCAGTGAAGGTTCCAAATATTAATCTTAATTCACATCTCTGTTTATTTCCTATAAGTAAAATTTCTAAGTCAAAGAATATGAATATTTTTATGGCTTTTAATATATATTGGCAAATTGCCTTCTTAAAAGCTGTCACAAATGACATCAACACCACTAGAGTGAGAGAAAGCCTATCTTTCCAAACACCCACACATATGGAATATTACCTTCCTTTTAACCACATTTGCCCAATTTGATGGACGAAAAAATGATCTCATGTTTTCATTTGCATTTATTTAATTCTTTGAGAGTAATAGTTGTTCATACATTTATTGACCATTTTTATTTTTTCTTGAAAGAATGGACCATTATGGTCCTTAGTCTATTTGGGATGGGGAACATTCATTTTTGTTTCTTATTGATTTCTAGAGACTCTTTTTTATATTGTGGGTATTGACCTTTGATCTTAGCCATATCTCCGGTTTTCTGCTTCCCCTCTCATATCTCTTGCCTTTTAATTTTGTTTATTATATTTTTAAAGTACACTACCATATTATTGAAAGGGTTATGTTCTGATAAAATAGAAAACTGTGGTGAGTGGAGGCGAGAGAAATGCCTATTTGATTTGTCCTTTGTTCCTGATCATATTTCAGACTATATGTATTACTTTTGTTTCGAAAGGTTAAGTGTCTAATCTTGTATCAACATGATAAAAAGAATTGTTAAAAAGAAAAATATTCATTCATCCATCTGCATGATGTCAAATGGCTGGTTTGAACTTAGTTTATTATTGCAGTGAACAGATTATTCTGGAATCTTGTACAAATACAATGGTAGAAACAGTTCAGCTTTCAACCGCAAGGGGGCAATAAAGACCGGTTAGTGATCTGCAATAGACTAAACTTTTTTTTTTTTTTTTTAGACTAAATTTTTTGATTACAGACTGTTAGAGCTGAATCGGCGCCTAGAAATTACCCACCTAGTTCACGCTTCCCTTATTTTATATACAGGAAAACTGAAGTCTAGAGCAGTTAAACGACTTGTTCAAGGTCACAGAGCTGGCTAGTCAGAGAGCAGTGTGGTAGACCTTTCAGGTTTACCATACTGTGATTTAGTTAAATTGATACAAACTGTAAACACTTCTTTTTCTGATTTTTAAAATGTTTTACTTTTTTAATTGAGGTGAGATTCCCATACAGCATTAACCATTTCAAAGTCTACAATTCAGTTGCATTTAGTGTATTCACAATGTTGTGAACACACACATTGCAATCTCCTGGATTCAAATCCCAGTCCTGCCACGACACGAATGTGTTACCTTAGGCTACTTATGATGCCTTGCTGCGCCTCAGTTTCTTCAGCTTGCGTAGGGAGAAAATGATGTCTTCTACCAGGTCGTTGTTAGGATTACCAGAAATAATATGCACAAGTGCCTAGCAATATGCTTGACAAAGAGTAGATGAGAAATAAATTATTTCTCTTTTTTAAGATGTTAATCAGCTACCTCTCATCTAGTATTAGTATATTTATTTCGCATTGAGAATAAAAATAGATGCCAGAGTAGACTTTTCCCTTCTTGTGACTATTATGGCATTATTTGTACTGGATTTTAAGTGTGCTTGGAGGTTAAAAATTATTAAAAAGAGCTTCATTTTAAAAACATTCTTGTGACACATAGTTGGCAACAGATTGCAGTATTTAAGAGACGTAAAAGGACCTCTTTAAAACAAAGTTTTGTAGAAGAATTCTGAAACGGTGAGGGTGATTCTAGTTTAGCCGTGAGGTGCAAGATGTATGATGACAAGTGTGACACTTTAGGTCAAATGTTGGAACAGACTCTAAGGTATTATGATCTGATCTCTTTTTTTTATAGATAATAAAACTGAGGAACAGAGAAGTTAAGCAAATTCCTCAAGGCTCCACAACAGTCAGCAACCAACCAGGCCTGAGAACACTCGCCTCCTGCCTCTCAGTCCGCTACAGTTCTCAGCATGCCTCACTATCTGGGGCCAGGATTTTAACAAGGTAGTCTGAAGGATGCAGAGAGAGAGGGGTGGGGAAGAAATGAAACCTGAGAGGCAAAGAAGAGAAAGGTTCAGTTCTAGGCAAAATGGGGTTTAGGCTTCAGATGGTAGAAGAGGCGGAAGCAAAGTGTAGCAAGCAGCTCTTGCCTGGGAGAAATTTCCTTAGTCAGTCATATATATCCTTATTCCTCCCAAGAAAGAACCCCTAGGAGCTACTGAGAAGGTGTGCCTCCCCAATAGTCTTTGACTTGTTGAATAAACAAAAGCTACCAAAAATTGTTGTTGAAAACCAGAGCTGTTGGTTTTTGTTAGCGAACCAAGTCTTTAAAAGTCTTATTAAAAAGTCCTAAATGACTACAATCTAAGTGTCGCTACTAAATATAACAAGGAAAGGGATACCTTGTCATACATTCTCCTTGTTTCTTTTATCTAAAGAAAAAATAACAAAAATAGCTATCGGCAATAAATTGTGGGAATTGCTGTCGAATTGATGACTATGTAGCAGTTATTGGCTGCTATAGACTGAATGTTTGTGTCCTCCCAAAATTCATATGTCAAAGCCTTAATCCTTCATGTGATGGTATTTGGAGGAAAAGTCTTTGGGTGGTAATTAAGGTTAGATTGGGCCATAAGGGTGGGGCCCTCATGATGGGATTAGTGCCCTGATAAGAAGAGAGAAAATATCTCTCCCTGTCACCCCTCTCTCCCTTTTCCTCTCCTTCTCCCTCTCCCTGCTATGTGAGGACACAGTAAGAAGGCAATTGTCTGCAAACTAGGAAGAGGGCTCTCACCAGTTATCGAATCTGCCAGCACCTTGATCTTGGACTTCCCAGCCTCCAAAACTATGAGAAATAAATTTCTATTGGCTAAGCCCCCCAGTCTATGGTATTTTGTTATAGCTGCCTGAGAAGACTAAGATATTACCTTTTTTTATTAGCTATATTTCAGCCAAATGAGCCTTCTCATTTGTAGTGCTATTCTTTATCTTGTCATGGCTCTTTGTCCTAATGCAAATTTTTTGTACATACTAAATTGAGCTGGAGAGTTACCGTGTCTCCGCATGATGCATTTTTATATTGTTTTTTTCCTAGAATATTTCTTCAGTTACAGTAGTAAAACCTGATTTATCTGACATCTGTCAGAGATCTTTCTTAACTGACATTTCCACACTTCAATATCATAATGAGAATTAGTGTCGGCAATGGTGATCCCCTAGACATTGTAAGCGCCCAAATTACTTTCCAGATCATCAAAGAAAAAATAAGGCATATTAATGTTAGGTCTATTCTATAGTACGAAAATAGGCATTCCATATACGTTGGGTATTGATAATGGAATATATGATAACAATTAACAACAATATTCTATTTCCCTGGAATGAAGAGTTCATTTTCTTTCCTTCCCCTCTTTACCCTGATTTCCTTTCCCTACAGAATCCTATGATTTCAACAGTAGGTTATTTGGTCCAAATTCCAGCCAGTGCTTGAGTACTTTCACCAAATGCCTGCCAAGTGGTCATAGAATCAATGCTGAAATACCTCGGGTGACAGGAGACTTGCCGTTTTTCAAAGCAGATTATTACATCTTGCAAAAATGGCACATGAAATCTTATATGAGTCAAATTCTGACTTCTTATGACTTCCACTCCTTGGTCCTAGGGCCACTCAAAACAAGTATTCCCCATGACACAGACCTTCCAATATTTAAAGACAGTTATTTCCCTCCTAGACATTATTTTTATGACTTGGAATATCCCCAGGTCCTTCAGTGAAATACGACATATTTAAGCCCCTCCATTATTCTAGTAATTAAATAAATATTGGTTCAGGGTCTACCCAGCATCAGGCACTAATCCAGCCATGAAGATGAAGAGAGTAAATGGGAAGTGGTAGAAGCAGAAGTCGAGGCAAAAGCAAAAGCATAAAGCACTATTTAGGCCTTATTAAGGACTGTGGGTGTATTTTGAAAGGAATAAGGAATAACAGATGGTGTTTTCAGCAAAGGCATGGGAAGCAAAGTTTTGTGTTACAGAATGATTACTCTGGTGATGTGGGGGATGGGACTGCGGTGGGGGTGGGAGTTAGAAGCCTAGAGAGAGGTGACCAGCCATAAGGCTATAACCACAGACAGGAAAAGAGGGAGGGTCATGCAAGTTATGTCCTGGCATTTAGACTTTCTCCTGCCAATGCCTTCAAAGAATGTTCCATAGAACAGCAGATCCCCTACATCGGATACAACTGGGGGCCTTGTTAAAATGCAGATTGTTAGGCCCGACCCCGAGCGGCTTACTCAAAGTCTGTAGGGGCCCTGCAGCCCAGGCATCTGCACCCGGCCACCGACGCTCCTGCTCTGAGGGCTGGGCTTTGAAAAGGCCCGGGTGACAGCAGCCAGAGTTTGTTAGACAAGTGAGAGCCAGCAGGCACCAGACCCCAGAGAGCCTGACTCTGTGATGACAAAAGGATCTGGAAATGCCCTGGCCCGAGGTCAGGGACACTCCTCGCCCCTCCACCTGCACCAATCTCCCCTCCACTCTTTCCCTGGCTGGCGCCTTCCCTTTCTCACTGTCAAGGCTTAAACAGCAGCTCCTCAGTTATCTCCTGGACTCCTGCCCGATCTTAGAGGGGTTCCCAACATCCTGGGCTTTTGAAACCTTTGTTGTGTTGATCATAATTTGTAATGTCACACTCACGTGTGTGGCTCTTCACAGGTGCTCCTCCCTGCTGGACTGTGAGCTCCTCGAGGCGGAGGCCCGGGCCTGACGGTGCATTGCTGTGCACCTCACAGCACCCAGCGCAGGGCCCGGCGCAGGGTAAGTGCCCGCCAAATGCTCTGGAATGAACGCATGAATGGATACATGAAGGAACAGATAGGGAGCCGCTGTGGCAGCCCCTTCTTGGGCGATGATGCTGAGTGGCGGTGGCTCCATGGGACCCATCCTAGCTGCTCTGGTGGCAAAGTTTCTTGCAACACCATTGTCTCAGTCAGCTTTTTTTTTTCTGCCAAAAAAAGAAGAATACCACGGACTGGGGGGCCAGAAACAACAGAAGTTTGGTTCTCACCATTTGAGAGGCTGGAAATCCCAGTCCAGGGTGCCAGCATAGTCGGGCTTTGGTGAGGGCTCTCTTCCAAGCTTGCAGATGGCCACCATGTCACTGTGTCTTCACATGGCAAAAGAGACACAGAGAGAAAGAGCAAGCAAGAGAGAGACACGGACAGAGAGAGAGCGAGAGCACACACTCTGGTCTCTTCCTCTTTGTATAAGGACACCAATCCCACCGTGGGGCCCCACCCTCATGACCTCATCTAAACCTAATTACCTCCCAAAGGTCCCATCTCCAAATGCCACCATATTGGGGGTTAGGGCTTCTACACAAGAATTCCACAAACATTCAGTCCATAACAGCCATTAATGGACTTGAAAGGTGACAGAGCAAGGGTCTGGGCCCCTTCTTCAAGGGTTCTAGTCTCTAGGCAGAATCTCGAGCCACTCCCAAATGTACAGCAAACACAGAGGCCAGGGAGGCCAGGCCTTGGGCAAGAGGCCAGGGCAGAGCCACGTTCCCAGCTGGGTGGCTGGATCCCAGGACCCGGGAGGAGGAGGCCTTGGCTTCCCTGGCCTCTGGCTCCCAGCCTTCCTGCCTCCCTGAGGGCAGGACCTCGGTGTTTGTCTTCCACCTGCTGTGTGCAGAGTCTGGACAGGTGGCTCTGAAACTCAGGAGCATTGGTCTCAGTGGCAGTGTTTCCAAGAGTGCCGAGAAAATGAGGGGGCCACACGTACTTTTGCTGAGATCACATGTGGTGCACGTGGACCTGCACATGTTCTGAAGGGGCGGCTCAGGCACCCTGCAAATGGCCTCTTCTGGGAGATGACATCGCCAGAATGTCATGTTCCCTCTAGAAAGACAGACCTGAGAGTTCATGGCTATCCCACCAAGTTCTGGAGAGCGAGGATGGCTGGTGAGAGGGCGGTAGCCAACGTTTACTGAGTGTTTATTAAGGCCAGGTGCTGACTGCTTTACATGTGTTTTCAGCAATCCTTTGAGGGAGGCGCTGTTGTTGTCCCTATCGTACAGACCAGGAGACTGAGGCTTTGTCAGGCTAATGGTTTTTCATGGTCATGTAGCTCAGAAGAGGCAGAGCTGGGATGTGAACCTGCAGCCCGGCCCCAGAGCCTGTGCTCTGAACGGCTGCAGCGTGTGCTGCCTCCCTTGTACAAGCCAAGACGCAGGCAGAGAGAAGGCAAGCAGTGTCCCTGGGGTCACACAGCCAGTGAATGCCAGAGCTAGGACTAGAAAGGAGGTCCCCCCTCTCCACGTGGCCCCAGTCTCTCTACGTACAACAGCAGCAACTTGTCCCATTTCACTCACTGGAGCAGAGTTCCAACAGAAAGCCAAGGTCTCTTCAACCCCATGACTGGACTTGCTGTGACAGCTCAGCACTGGGCAGATTCTAAGACTGGGAAGCAATGGTGGGAACAGGCTTTCTGGGTTTGACCAAAGCTTTGGAGAAGGATGACAGCCCAGAGGAGCGTTGTGGTCACTCAGTGGCCATGAGTCTCCAGATGTGCCATCCACCCTCCCAAGTCCCTGGGCCTCGGGGACTGCCTCCCGCATCCCCTCTGGGGGAGCCTCCAGCCCCCGCCACTGTGTCTCTTCCTCTCCTTGGCTCCTCTGGCTGGCAGTGGGGGCTGGGCCGGGTGGGTCACCCCCACTCAGGGCTTCGAATGAGAAGTGTTGTCATTCCCAGGCAGCGAAGATGAAGAATTCAGTGAAGAAGCCCAGGAAATGTTATTCTTTCGGAGAAGAGTCCCTTGAGAGTGGGAGAGGCAGGGCAGGCCTGCTTCTGACTATGGGAGGAATGGGCGCTGGGGTGCAGGCGGGAGAGGGAGGCGAGGAGGAAGGCCCCACAGGAATCACTGACAGTGTTTGCTTTCAGTAAAAAGTTTTAAACAGAAAAGTGATTGGAGATCAGAATTGCCTTTTTAAGGAGTGTTCTGATGGTAGTGAGGAGACCGGTCAGACCTGAGGCTAGAAGGGAGGCAGGAGGAGCAGAGAGGAGACTATTTAAGTCATTCAGGTTTCGGGTGTAATGAGAGACAAAAGGTAGGTTGACATGACTAAATATGTATCATGAAGGAAGAGTCTAGGATGATTCTTTGGTTCCTGAGCACTATCTTCTGAGAAAAGTCTCATTTGTTCATTTCTCTCTTAAAATGTGTCATTTTAGATGTGTTGGAGCACCAAAGAGTAAAATGGAACCATTAGCTGCTCTTCCCACCAGCATGGAATCTAGTGACAGTTTATGTCCTGGCACATGAAAGATGGGGAGGGCTTTGGGCCAGGGAGCTCCCCTCAACCAATCTTCTAGCTTTTCCTCCCCCAGGAACTTTTTTGCTGTAGGATTTTGTCAAGATAATGAACTCCTGTTAATTCAACTTAAAATTATATTGGCTTTCTTTGCAATCACACTAAGCTTTCTTCTCTTTATCTTTCCCTTCCTCGTTCTTTCTCTTTATTTTCCCCTTCCCCAAATAGTTATTGAATACTTACCACATGCCACGCACTTGGCTAGGCATAAGGAGCTCATTATTAACTAAACCTCCTAGATGGTTTTCTCATATGCTACTGCTCAGCCTCATACCCCCATCTTGTCCTAGTGCAATTAATTTGGAGGAGATAGGGATAGGAGGCTATTACTATATTCAGTGTGCAGCAGCTAGTGCTGTGTGAATACATTTAGCCCTGTTAAACTGCATCTTGTTAGAGCCATCCTGTGGTCACAGTCTCTTAAAATAGTTTCTTTTTTTTTTGAGACAAAGTCTCACTCTGTTGCCCTGGCTAGAGTGCCGTGGCGTCATCCTAGCTCACAGCAACTTCAAACTCCTGGGCTCAAGCGATCCTTCTGCCTCAGCCTCCCGATTAGCTGGGACTACAGGCATGCGCCACCATGCCTGGCTAATTTTTTCTATATATATTTTTTTAGTTGGTCCAGCTAATTTCTTTCTATTTTTAGTAGAGACGGGGTCTCACTCTTGAGCAATCCACCCGCCTCGGCCTCCCAGAGTGCTAGGATTATAGGTGTGAGCTACCACACCCAGCCTTAAAATAGTTTCTTATCCTAATTTTGGCAGCCACTATATTTGCTATTACTCTCAATTCTTGACACCTACAGATTTAATAGGCAATCCTTTTATATCTTTATCGAAGTCATTGATTAAAAATTTGAACAGGATGTGTCCAAGGACAGAGGCCTTTAGATTGATATAAACCCATTAATTAGCACTTTTAGGGTATGATCATTCAATTTATTACAAGCCCACATAACTGTATTATCAAAGAGGCAAGTTTTTCCATCTTCTCCTTAAGACTATCATGAAAAAACCTGGTTAAATCTCTTCCTGAGATCTAAGTACATTGTCTTATCACTTTGGCATAGATAGGAACTGAGCAACCCTCAAGAATCTATTCCATATGTGCACCTAACAATACAGCCCCAAAATACATGATGCCAAAAACTGACAGAATTTAAGGAAGAAATAGACAATTCAATAATATTTGTAGACTTCAATATCTGACTTGAAATATAGATAGAACAACTAGACAAATGATCAACAAGGAAATAAAAGACTTGAATAATACTGTAGACCAACTAGACCTAACAGGCATCTATACAGAATACCCTAAAACAGCAGTATACATATTCTTCTCCAGTGCACAAGGAACATTCTCTAGGATAGATCATATTAGGCCATGACACAAGTGTTAATAAACTTCAAAAGACTTAAATTATACACAGACCATTCTCTGATTGTGGTAGAAGGAAATGAGAAATCAATAACAGAAAGGAATTTGAGAAATTCACAAATATGTGGAAATTAAACAACACCCACCTAAATAACCAATAGATAAAAGGATAAATCATGAGGAAAATTAGAAAATATTTTGAGATGAATGAAAATGAAATTACAATATGCCTAAACTTATGGGATGCAGAAAGAGCAGTGCTTAGAGGGAAATGCATACCTAGCTGCAAACACCTATATTTAAAAAGAAGAAAGATCTCAAATCAATAACCTGACTTTTCATCTTAAGAAACTAGAAAAAGAAGAGTAAACTAAACCCCAAGCAAGCAGAAAGAAGGAAATAACAAAGGTTAAAGTGTAAATAAATAAAATAGAAAATGGAAAAACACACAACAGAGAAAATCAGCAAAACCAAAAGCTGGTTCTTCAAAAAGATCAATAAAATTGACACACCTTTAGGTAGATCTACCAGAAAAAGAGAGAAGACTCAACTTGCAAAAATTGGGAATGAAAGATCACTTTACAGAATTTTTTAAAAATTATAGAGGAAACTATGAACAACTCTAGGTAAACAAATTAGACAACTTAGATGAAACAGACACATTTCTAGAAAGCCAGGCACTACCAAAACTGGTCAGGAAGAAATAGCAAATCTTAGAGATTAAATTAGTAATCAAAAAACTTTCCTCAAAGAAAAGCCCAGGACCAGATGGCTTCACTAGTGAATTCCACCAGGCTTTTTAAAAAAGGATTAACATCAATCCTTCACAGATTCTCCCAAAAATAGAGGCAACACTTCCCAACTCATTCTATGAGGCCAGTACTACCGTGATACCAAAGCCAGATAAAGACAACATAAGAAAAGAAAAATACAGACCAATAATGTTCATAAATACAGACACAAACATCCTCAACAAAATAGTAGGAAACTGAGTCAGGCAGCATATAAAAAGGATCATACACCATGACCAACTAGGACTTATGCCAGAAATTCCAGACTGGTTTACATATGAAAATCAATCAGTGTAATACATCATATTAGTAGAATAAAGAAAAAAAATATGATTGCCTTAATAGATGACAAAATCGAACACCCTTTCATGATAAAAACACTCAACAAACTAGGCATACAGAGAACTTCCTTAACCTGATAAACGGCACCTACGAAAAATCTACAGCTAACATCATACTTAATGGGGAAAGGCTGAAAGCTTTCTCCCTACAATCAGGAAAAAGACAAGATGTCCATTCTCTCCACTTCTATTTAATATGAAGTTGAAATTCTAACCAAGTCAATTAGGCAAGAGCAATAAACAAAAGGCATCCAAGTTGGAAAGGAAGATGCAAGATTATCTCTATTCACAGATGACATAACATTATACATAAAAAAATTGTAAAGAAGGGACGGGTATATGCATACACAAAGAGTGCAATGCGCACCACCCAAAGGATGGACATATTTGAAACTCGGACTTGGGGGGGGGGGCAAGGGCAACATACATAACCCAAACATCTATACCCCATAATATGCTGAAATAAAAAAAAATTGTAAAGAAACCACAAAAAAACTATTAGAGCTAATAAATGACTTCAGCAAAGTTGCAGGATACAAGATCAACACACAAAAATTAGTCATATTTCTGTATACTAGCAATGAACAATACAAAAAGGAAATTAAGAAGACAATTTCATTTATAATAGCATCAAAAAGAACAAAATATTTAGAAATATATTTAACAGAAAAGTGTAAGACTTGTACACTGAAAACTACAAAACCTCACTGAAAGAAATTAAAGAAGACCTAAATAAATAGAAAGATATCTTGTGTTCATGAACTGGAAGACTCAGTATTGTTAAGATGGCAATACTCCCCAAATTGATCTACATAATCACATAATCAATAATTCCTAGCAAAATCCAAGCTGGCTTTTTTTGCAAAAACTGACAAATTGATGTTGAAATTGATATGGAAATGCAAAGAATTTAGAATAGCTAATGCAAACTTGGAAAAGAACAAAGCTGGAGGACACACTTCTCAATTTCAAAACTTATTACAAACCTATGGTAATCAAGACAGTGTAGGCCAGGTGCAGTGGCTCATGTCTGTAATCCCAGCACCTTGGGAGGCCGAGGCAGGAGAATTGCTTGAGCCCAAGAGTTCAAGACCAGCCTGGGCAACATATCAAGACCCAGTCTCTACAAAAAATAAATTTAAAAATTAGCTGGGCGTGGTGGCATGTGCCTCCAGCTACTTGGGAGGCTGAGGCAGGAGGATCGTGTGATCCCAGGAGTTCAAGGTTGCAGTGAGCTGTGATTGTGCCACTGCACTGCACTCCAGCCTGGGTGACAGAGCGAGACCCTGTCTCTTAAAAAGAGAGAGACCAAGTGTGTCGTGATGACAAAACAATAGACATTTAAATAAATGAAATAGAATTGAGAGCCCAGAAATAGACCCTTACATTTACGGCCAATTTATTTTCAACAAGGGTGCCAGGACAATTAAGTAGGGAAAGAATAATTTTTTCAACAAACAGTGCTGGAATAGCTGGATATCCACATAGAAAAGAATGAAATCGGACCCCTGCCTCACACTATATACAAAAATTAAAATGGATCACAGACCTAAATGTAAAAGTTAAGCTATAAAAATGAGAAGAAAACTTAGGTGAAAATCTGTGTGGCCTTGGATTAGGCAATGGTTTCTTAGATATGATAGCAAAGACAAGAACAACAAAAGAAAAAATAGATAAATTGGACTTCATCAAAATTAAAGACTTTTTGCTTCAAAGCCACCATCAAGAAAGTGAAAAGATAACTCACAGAATGGGAGAAAATATTTGAAAATCAAGTATCTGAGAAAGGGCTGGTAACTAAAATAGATAAAGCACTCTAAAACTCAATAATGGACAAATAACCCAATTTAAAAACAGGCAAAATATCTGAATAGACATTTCTCTAAAGATATATAAATACCAACAAGGACATGAAAAGATACCCAACATCATTAGCCATCGGGAAAATGCAAATCAAAACCATAATGAGATATTACTTCATACCCCCTAGGATGGCTATAATAAAGAAGTCAGATAATAACAAGTGTCGATGAGGATGTGGAGAAATCAGAACCTTCAAACGTTGCTGCTGGGAATGTAGAATATTGCAGCCACTGTGGAAAAGTCTGACAGTTCCTCAAAAAGTTAAACGTAGAATTATCATATGTCTCAGCAATTCTCCTTCTAGGTATACATCCAAAAGAATTGAAAACATATGTTCTCACAGAAACTTGTAGTACAGTAATGTTTATTTGTAGCATTATTCATAATAGCAAAGAAGTGGGAAAACTCCAAATGTACATTAACTGAAGAATAAACAAAATGTGGCATATTCATACAATAAAATATATATTATTTAGCAATTGAAATATATATTATTTGGCAATAAAAGGAAACAAAGTACTGATATATGCTACAGCATGGATGAACCTCAAAAATATTATGCTAAGGGAAAGAAGCCGGTCACAAAAGACCACATAGTGTGTGATGCTATTTATTATATCTGAGCTGCCCGGAATAGACGAATCCACAGAGACAGAAGTAGATTAGTGGTTGCCTGGGCTAGGAGGGTGAGGGTGAGAGAATGGGGAGTGACTGCTAATGGGTATGGAGTTTCACTTGGAGGTGATGAAAATGTCCTAAAATTGATTGTGGTGATGGTTGCACAACTCTGTGAGCATACTAAAACCCATTGAACCCACTTTAAGCGGGTCAATTGTTTGTGTGTGAATTATATCTCCATAAAGTTGTTAAAAAGTAACCTATCACACACTGATAGCCTGTGCTATGAGTTTATTTTCATGTCTAACTGCAAATAAAAGCAGAGGCAAAGAATAACCTAGTCATTTCCCAGTAAAGCAAAGGCTACATCAAGGTTCACTCCTATGTAGCCACTTGCTAGACTGTAGTTCTGCTTACCCTTGTGATGTATCTGAAACTGTGCGCATCCAACCAAAAAACATATGGGTGCCCTCAAGAGCAAAGGATGCCATTTCAGGGCAACTGCTTAAATTTGGACCTCAAGTGGCTGAGAATTGAGTTGATCCTATTCCTGAGTTCTCAGGAAATTTTCATCATCATTTTAGGCAAGACCCCACCTCCTCCCCTCTGTTTTTTCTTCTTCTATGATCTCCACTCTCATTTCCCTTTCCCACCCCAGGCGCTCACTTTAATGTGTTTAATATAGTCCTTAAATGTGCTGGTATCCCTGTATGTTATCTGCTGGTGTTTGTGTAGTATGTATTTTTTAGCTATTTTTTGATAAAATCTGTTAAGCATTTAGTGGCTACATAATTTGTGCAGTGGCATTTACGCTATGGGAGGCTTCCTCATGGTGGAGACTGGGTGTTCCAAGTTCTGGTTAGCCTGTTCTGGCCCTCAGCATTCTGTTCTCATTAATCTCATTTTGCCCTTGATATGACCCCCTCCCAGGACAAACAGGACAGTTTTGTTAGATAAAATGTTTTTTTCATTTTAAAGTCCCGCTCCCCTATGATAAGATGTTTCCCTGTGCTGATAGGACCATAAAGCACTGGTTAAGTACAGAGACTGGAATCTGACTACCTAGGTTTATTATTATTATTATTATTTTGAGACAGGGTCTCGTTCTGTTGTCTGGGCTAGAATGCTGTGGCATCATCATAGCTCACAGCAACCTCAAACTCCTGGGCTCAAGTGATCTTCCCACCTTAGCCTTCCAAGTAGCTGGGACTATAGGTACCATGCCCAGCTAATTTTTTTTAATTTTTTTTCAGAGATGGGGTCTCACTGTGTTGCCCAGGCTGGTCTCAAACTCCTGGCCTCAAGTGATCCTCCCACTTCGGCCTCTCAAAGTGCTGGGATTATAGGTTTGAGCCACCTAATTTAATCTATTTCTGAGTAATTGAAACCAAACAAAGGTTCCAAAACAATTTCTTCCTTTGTTAGATTCTTTTTCTTTCTTTTTCCTCTTTCATTTCTGCGGAAGTACTCAGGGTGGTCAGAATTGAAAGAAGAAGAAAGAAAACAGCTCTAGGTCTGTTCTTCCCTATCCCTCATTTCAAATTCTAGAATCCGGAAACCCTTAAAACATTGGACTTAGATGTGACTACCTAAGTTTAAATCATAGCTCCACCATGCATCAGCTTGTAACTTTGGGCAATTCACTTAACCTATCTGTGCCTCAGTTTCTTCATCCTTAAAATTGGAATGATGATAATAATAGTACTCACCTCTGGGTTGTTATGAGGCTTTTATGACTTAATATTTGCAAAGTATTAAGAACAATGCTGGTACATAGTGGAAGTCATGTGCTTGCCATTATTATATTTCCAGGTTGTCAGTAATATCTCATACTGTTAAAACAGTAATTTATTCATACCCAGTAAGGTGGACAGAGTTCAGAAGCTGGGCCCAATAGCAAACAAATCTTCTAGAGAGTTTCAGGCAGGTTGGCAATGGTCATCAGGAGGTCTGTCATCACTTGGCAGAAACAGGGTATCTGTGAAGGTGGTGGGACCAACTGGTAAAGGCAAGTCTGAACCACACTCCTGGGAGGGAACTGGAGCAATAAATGATTGCTATAGTGATCTGAAATGGGGACAGTCCTACTATAAATGGCACAAGGTGGGTACTCAGACTGGGAGAATGGGGTGCTGGAACACTATGGAGGAGGGGTCATGAGTATCAGCAGTAACAGTAAAACCCAATCCTGGGGACATCGTTGTACTGAACTGCAAGCCCAGGAAGGCATAAGTGGAGAGAATGAGGCAGAGCCTACAAAGGATCCATGCTTTTTGGTAACCTTGCTGTAAAGCAATAATCCCCAAATAGTTTAGAATTGAAAACTATCACTTTTTTATTTTAGTTTATCTCCTTCTCTTTCCTAAAACTGCGTGGCATGGGCCTTTAAAAATTGAATTGCATTAAAGTCTTATTTGTGTCATTTTCCTGATACTCTTTGAAACAATTGGAGATACCCCAGGATGTTGGAAACAGTGCTGGGAATTAGCTGCCCTAGGCTTTTACTGTGGGAAGAAGATAAGGAACATCGAAAATCTTCCTTATCTGTGAAAGTAAAAGCTTTGGACATGTAGCCATTTAAAGTCAAATTTATGCCTATTTCTAGAAGTGTTTGCCAGACAATTTCTCTTCCATGCTGATGTATTATTAATAAAATGAGCAGAGCCTGGAGTTCTTATTAGGGCTGGAGTATCAAACGTGCCCAGGTCTGGTTGAAAGAAGATGTTAATTCACCATACTTGAATCCATATATTGACTTACCGACAAAACCACATCTAAGTCCAATGTTTTAAGGGTTTCTGAATTCTAGAATTTGAAATGAGGGCTAGGGAAGAACAGACCTAGAGCTGTTATCTTTCTTCTTCTTTCAATTCTGACCACCCTGAGTACTTCCGCAGAAATAAAAGAGGAAAAAGAAAGAAAAAGAATCTAACAAAGGAAGAAATTGTTTTGGAAACTTTGTTTGGTTTCAATTACTCAGAAATAGATTAAATTACTAAAGCGATTAATGAGTTCCTCCCCCAAAACAATCCAAAACACAACAACATCAGTAACTACAATGACAGTCTGCCTTACTCCAGCACTGAAAGCACAACTATTTTTGATACTGAGACTGAAGAGAAATATCTCTACCCTGTAGCCTTCTGGATAAATATAGTATAATGAATGACACCCACAAAACATGCCCATAGTAAACATAGCCACTGTTGCGTAGGATTGCTTTTTAAAAAATGTCCCTTAATATAGGCCACTCACATCACAAAACAGAGCAATTCAGTAAAAATAATTCCAAGATGGCCACTATGAAGTGATTCAAGTAGTATATTGCTACCTGTTGGTCAAGTTTAAATCAGGAAGATGTTTTAGACTCTAAAATGGGATAATCCCCAAGCTTTGTTCCTCTGTCCTCTTGTGGGTGGGGCAGAAAATAGTCATTTCTGCAAGGAATCCTAATATCCATCTGAACACCAAGGATTGTCAGTAGAATGAATTAATGATAGGTCATTGTGTGTGGACATCAATAAAATACAAGCTCATGTTAAAGTGCCACTGAATATTGATCATTACTGAAGCTGAGTAATGATTACATGAGGTTCATTGCATGATTCTCTTTACTTTTGTGTATGTTTGAAATTTTCTGTAAGAAAAAGTTTTAAAAGAGTGTTACTGAATTGATGGTAGCTTTTAAATGTTTTCTCAACCAATGGATCATAAAAGTATAAGCACCATTATGGTGGAGGCCTGAGAAAAGTTATCACCTTAGAAAGAGATTTTCATCCTCGAAATGGTTTGGAAAAACTGCTACCCAGTATGATCTCTACTGGGATGCGTGTACTCTATGGGGATTGCAACATGATCCATTAGAACTAGTATTCATATTAATTTTTAAATAAAAATTTGTTTTATTAATATCTACTATAAATATTGAGTCTGGTGTCCTCTATTTGTCAAGAAAAGATGCCTTTTTAACTTTTTAATAAGTGAGAAAGTAAGTATTTTTCAAAAGAAATATGCCACAGAGACAACATTTGATAACAGATATTTGGAGATGTTTTCATCATCCTGTGACTTTGTTGCTGAGAACTATATGTGTCACCTATTTGCCCAGTTGTAAAAAAATAAAAAATAAAAAGTAACAGGACATTTTTAACTTGCCTAAAACAGTCTACTACAATAACTTGAACTCATTTGTAAAACATATTTTAGTTTGTAAGAGCCACTGATTGATGTCAGAGAGAGTGGAAATTTAACAGCCAAATTTCAACAGAAACCTTTGCGTAACTGCAAAGTAAGACTGAAAAGTTAGTAGCATTGTTGGGGAATTTCCATGCCAGTTCTGCTTAAAACCGCAAAGCAGCTAAAGTAGACGCTGACACCTGTCAGCCTTGCAAGCTAAAACCGCAAAACAGTTAAGTGAAGCTACAAGCCTGTCATGACTATACTGTTTATTATAAACCTATCATAACTATACTGCTTGTTATAAGCCTATCATAATTATACTGCTTGTAAGAATTACTGTTTATTGGATAACTTTTAAATCTTTTTGCTAATTGGTTAACCATTTATACTTGTGTATGATTTGTTAAGAATAACCCCCCCCCAAAAAAGTATAAAACCTGACAAAAACCTGGAAGAGGTGCTCAGATTTTGGAGGCTTGACCTCATCTGGGCCGCTGGCAATAAAACTTGCTGACCCTCCAACTCTCTGCGTGCCGCTCTGTTATTCCCCTGGGACTGGTCACTGTAACACTTGCTGTAACAGCATGATTTACTGAATACTGCCAGTGTCATACTGCATCCATTTACATCTATGAATGTTTGTAAAGTATCATTTTCACCTGTGACCTCCATTTGAGCCAAGTGTCAGTTTAAATTCAACTCAATATTCCAAAATGTTAAATGATTTCAAAATTAACAAAACATATTCAATCACATTGTTCACACTAAAATGTTTAACCATAACATGTTTCAAATAAGACAAACTTTATATATATTATTGAATAAAAGAAAATTTATTTTAAAATATTTCATATTTATCTCATACTTTTAAATATGTTCTATAATGCATGTTAGAACAACAGTATGAATATAATGTCAATATGTTAAACATGAGCATATTATATATTTTAATACATTTTATATAATTACATGTAGGGAATCTCAAATTTTAATGTGTATACAAATCTTCCTGGGATCTTGTTAAAGTGCAGTTTTTGATTCAGTAGGTTAGGTCAGGACCTAAGATTCAGCATTTCTAACTGGCTCCCAGGTGATCCCAATGTTGCTTATCCTCAGACCACACTTACAGCAGCAAGGACGTGGCGGGGGGTGTGGGCTCCAACATGTTCTAGTGATGGGGTTGCACAATCAAAAATGCGTGGAGATGACTGGGGAATGAATGGACTACACTTCCTTCAGGTTGTCTTCCCTAACTACTGCTTCTCTCAGTGGAGTCTTTGGTGGGTACTATGAACAAACGTGAACTTGAAAGAGCCAGTTCTTCAAGATGGATCCCTAGTGGCTAACTGGGCCTAAATTTTAAATAGAGCCAAGTGGCCATTGCTGAATAAAGGTCACACATACTGAGTTCCCTGATAACCCACACCTCTGTTCAGTTTTGAGGCTTCAGAACTCACTTGAACCAACCAATCAGTGCTCACTAGAAACAACCAATAAGAGCTCACCTGAACCAACCAATCAGAGCTCACCTACCTCGACCAATCAAGGCTCAGCTACTTTGACCAATCAGGGCTCAGCCATATCAACCAATCAGAACAGAGCTAGTTTCAATCCTTCATTTGCATAAACACCCCTGACTAGGAACCCAGGTGGGCTGGTTTGCTATAAAAGCTAAATTCCCCCCCCCCCCCCCCCCCCCCCGCCCACCGTGAATGCGTACAAATAAAAAATAAATGAGGGGAAAAACCAAACCCTTCCTTTGTTTTCTGGCACTTACCTTCATTTTATATCTAAGGCTGTGTGTCCCTGTTTTGCAAACTGTTGGGTGGAATGAAGTTTCTTTCCTCCATATTCTTTTTAAGAGAACTTTTATTCACAGTACTGAGTTACAGTGACTGTGGCTCTGCTCCCTGACAAACACCTGAGGCAGCTAATCTCTTCAGCTTTACTAGTCTGCTGAGCAACAAGAGGATTGATGACATCATGTGTCAGCTGATGTGACCAACAAGGGCACGTGCTCCAGCATGGAGCTGAGGGATAATACTTACTTCTGCCTCATAAAACTGATGTGAGGATTAAATGAGATAGGAGGCGTGAAGTACTTTGCAGAGTGCTCAGTAAAGTGTAGCTATTATTGTTGGAGATATGGCTGCCTGTGTACCCGGCTAAGAGTCTCTTCAGACAATTAATTTGGATCTTCTTTAACACCAAGACAAATAGGGTATCAAAACTGTATGTCGAGGGCCGGGCGTGGTGTCTCATGCCTGTAATCCTAGCACTCTGGGAGGCCGAGACGGGACGGATTATTTGAACTCAGGAGTTCAAGACCAGCCTGAGCAAGAGCAAGACCCCGTCTCTACTAAAAATAGAAAGAAATTGGCCAAACAACTAAAAATAGAAAAAATTAGCAGGGCATGGTGGCGCATGCCTGTAGCCCCAGCTACCCGGGAGGCTGAGGCAGGAGGATCGCTTGAGCCCAGGAGTTTGAGGTTGCTGTGAGCTAGGCTGACGGCACGGCACTCTAGCCCAGGCAAGAGTGAGACTCTGTCTCAAAAAAAAAAAAAAAACTATATGTCATAAAGCATAACTGAAAAATTTTTAACCTGGAAATAAGTGGTTGGAACCATCTCAGCTATTAAAAACCAACCACATACACACACAGGCACACACGCTCACAGACACAAATTCAGCAAGTACCCACATACCACCTGGATTTGAGAAATATGATTTACTTGTGTCCTCCCAGATAAACTAGCTGCAAGATATATCTTGAGGTACTTGCTTTATGGAATTATTTACACTATTCGCCAACAAGAAGTTGGGAACATCTACTGAAAATGGCAAATTTGTTTTTAGGAAAATTGGTATGTAGGCTTTCTTTCTAGCAATAATTAGCTGAGCCATTTGTTTGCTGAGACCACTCAAAGCTTGTGATAATAGTGTCATCTGCACAAAGGAGAATGCTTATGTTTCTGTTCACATTTCTTTGTTAATGCGGGCTGATTTCATATTTTAAATCAAATGAGAGCTCACCAAATTCATATCTGGCACATTTTGGGACATGGAAGGAAACTTTGATTGCAAGAGCCACATTCCTTTTCTACATGTGAGTTTGTCATCAATTAGAATTAAAACCCTCTATAAATTTTTAAATATCAGTTGGCTTGTTTGGTTCTAATATTGTAACCCTCAGAATCCGGCTTTGTGGTTTGACCTTTTGATGTTTGGAAAGGTAGAGTTTCACATAATTATATAGCATATCTATGAAGTTAGTTCCTTTGGAACTCAGAGCTGGGTTACTTTCCATGTTGATTGAACAAGGCAGTCCAAGGCTATTTAACATTTTTTGATCCTAAATACCATAGCATGTCAGGCCTCTTTTTCTAGATATAGACTTGCATGTCTATATCCTTTCTTTTGTGACCCTTTGTTTCTCATGGGACTGTATAAGTTTATCCCTGATTCTGTCTTTTCTACTTTTTCTGTCAAAAAATGTTAGTTTCATTCTTCACCACACTTCTGGTCTCCCTTCCTAACCCTTTTCATCTTTAGTTGAGCTCCATGTAAGCTGAGACTATGTCTCTTTTATTCACTGCTGTATTACAATCACCTAGCGTTAACATTTGGCACAGAGAATTTGTTAAATATTTGTCAAAGGTTTGAATAAATGTTAAGGCTGGGTTTCCTTTGGTTGATTAATAATCTGTAAAATACTCATGACTTTATCCAGTTTGTTTTTTCCCTTTAGAACAAAGTCAATCAATTCAAGGAGTCCCAGAGCAGGAGCTCATAGACACCAAACTTTGTGGGACAACAGAAATAATGAAGAACATGACTGCTTGTTTCAAAGCAAATGAGTGAAGAAAAATCTTTCTCAGTTTATAGATGTTGACTTGAATTCCTTATCTGCTTATTGATGTAGGAACAGGCCAAGTATTGCTATTTTTAGCATAAGAATTAATATTTCTTCCATTTGTTACTTAATATTTATTAAGCTAACTGTTAACATCAAAATAGACACATTATTTGCTCACAGTAGGGAAATCCAAAGACAGAAGGACCTTGTATCTTAAATTACCCATCCTTGGCGGCTCAGCTTTAGCCTGGATGAGGAGGAAAGGCCAAGCTGAAAAGCTTGTGTTTATATAAATCCTGATCCATGTGACCTCTGACTCCCCAAATGATTGAGTGGGTGGAGGCACGCACATGCATTGTGCCAGTGTGTGCATAAATGCTGTCACATGTAAGGCAAGAAGCAGGGTGACACAGAGAGAGCAAGTCACAAGTTGTTAGGACTCTAAATTGAAGTTTTGTTTTTATCAGGGCTCTTGAAAACCAGAGCCACGTGAAGTCATGGCCCTTCACCACCACCTCTCCCACATACTGAGGGGGCAATCCAGCTGCCCTCTGCAATCAGCTGGTCAGATTGCTTTTTGCACATCCCCTGCCTCTGCTCCAGTCCACCCTGGGAGACCTCCCTGCTATGGCTGAAGCTGAGAGAAATGCCTGAGTGTAAGATCAGGTCTTCATCACCTTTCTACCCATACCACCCTCAAACTTGAATCTCCTGGGCTTTAGCGTGGAGCTCGGTAGGTGCTCAATAAATGTTCATGGAATGAGTGAATGAATGAACAAATGTTGCTCTGGACAAAGCTGCAGCTTCCATGTTCTGCATAACTGCTCTCAGTACTGACCCTGAAGATAGGAAAAGAAATACAACTGATGCTGTAAGAAAATGTTTCTTGTTTATGCTGCTGCATCTTGATCTTTGGCTGATCTAAGCACAAAGAGAGCTCGTTCAGTTAAGAGAAAGGAGGTTTATGATGTGTGGGAGAGCTAAGAACAATGGCCTCGATTGATAGGCTAGAGATGCTCTCAGCTTCTGAGAGCCTGGAAACTCCATCTATAGATCCATCCCAGAGGGCAGAGCCAAATAAGGGCAGATGGAAAACACAGCTTTCTTGGGAACTGGCTTTCGGCTCCTCTGAGGCAAAAATACATTCACTCTGTAGCAGCCTGAATCAATCCTCCAAAATATGGTGCTGCGTCCTTGTTTGCCAGTGTCTAAAAATAAGTCCTTGTCATATTTTTATTCTTTTTGTCTCAGAGTCATTCAACCAGACTCGCTTGTGGAATATTAATTGTGGTGAAGCAGAAATCAGGAGATTAAATTGAAACTACTTTAGAACGAAGCTTCTGAACTGATGACTGACTTCTCGCCCCCAGCCAAAGTCCCTTTCTCTCCAATCGTGTTCCTTGCCAAGCTGCAACTATGGGACAATGAATCTGCAGCTAATTTTAAGTCAGCTTTCTTTAGGCTGGTCATTACAGTGCTGTCCAAGAGTGCCCAATTCTAACCTAGGGTTGTGACAGGGTTTTATTTATTTTTTATTTTATTTATTTATTTATTGGTGTCAGCATTAAAGCCCTGTCACTGTCACACTGGTCTATGTCCCAGGTGAGCTAGTGGGCTGGCCGGGCAGGGGAATAGGTGTCAGTAATTTCTTTTAATACTGCCCTGCCACAGCCCTATTTACATTTACATTGCCCTTGCCACATCTGTCTGCCCTTTAAACATTAAACTTTCTATCCAGTACTTTCCAGATCAAACTAAGTATTCATCGTGTATGAAGAACTAAGGGATCATTACTAGACTATCCAAACAATTTAAAGAGGAGGTGACAGTAACTTCAACCAAAACGCACCAAGGGTTGGGGCACCACTATGGTATTGAAGAAGTAACTGTATTTGACTCTGAATTAGCAGAACACTCTGAAACCCAACTTCAAAGAGAAAAGAACCCTTTAAATAGGCACTACGTTGGTATCAAGATCTGAGTTCTAGTCCAAGCTCAGACAGATACTTATTGGGTTTCTTTGGGTAGATTACTTTGCCTCTATTTTTCAGTGTCTCCAGCTATAAAAATAGAAGTGATCTATTCATCAACTATTTATTTCAGAGAAGTGTTGTGAGAATGACCTGGATAATCTGCAAAATAAATGAACTCCCTGAACAAGGTCCAATTATTAAGTTTCTATTGTGAGGTCAGATAGAACAATTCACTCAAAGGACACAACATTTGATTGAGAACATTCTTAATTTTATTTTCTTTAATTTTATAAAATACATTTTGTAAGATAAGTTTCTAAAAGTTTATCCTTTATGGGTGTTAAAATTGAAATTCTATATCAGAAATGGAAGAAACACTTTCAGTTGATTAACTCTCTTGGTGTGTGTATATGTGTGTATGTATGCATGTGAGGTTTTTCAGGGAAGGGTTGGTTATTTGTTATGTTATTAAATCAAAACAAAACACAAGGTATGGATTACTTCACTTTCCTTGATCTTGATTGGTTTCTTACAGAACATTTTCCCTCTCCTCCCTCTATGCAGCCCGGAAGCTTATCTCCTATACCGGTTTGAAAACAAGTATTGAGTGTCTTTTTGTAAAGATCTTACATCTCCTTAAACATTGCTGAAACCACTTTGGGGGAAAAAGAACAACACAACTCTTTACAACAAAAGAGCTACAGTAAAAATCTTTCCTTCAATAAAAACCAATCAGACTTTTTTTTTTTTTTTTACCCAAAGTTAACCCCCAAACAGGAAAAGACTGAAATCTCTTTCTGCCTATCTTTTTCCATGGAAGCTTACCAACTGAATAGCTGACGATTGGTGCATTCAGTTATGTGATCTGTATCAGGAGAAAATAACCCTTATGTAAAACCTAACTCTTAACATGCCAAGATAATATTGCTAAGTAAAATCATCATCTCCCATTAGCTAGAAAGAACAATTAAACAGGTTATTCAAATTGAGGTTCAATTTCACCAAATCTGTTTCTGCAAAGGGCAGAATACTTGTACAAAATCCCAATAGATCATCTCATTAGCCAATTTTAATATCATTTGTGATGATGAATGTCCAATTTTCCTTTTTGGAAGAGTCATAATCAAAGAATCATTCTCCAGACCTTTCTGATACAACCCCAAACAAGTGATAAACAAATTGGAATACGTGAAATGTGCATCATTCTGAAACAAATCAAGATCTTCAAATCACCTACTATGACGGAATGGATAATACCCCATGAAAAGAGCACCATTGTGAAGATATGACAGAGGCCAGAGTACACAACTAATTAACAGAAAAAAGACATGCTATCCAAAGAGTTATCTATCCTGTGTCTACCAGAGGGCCATCTCAGGTTACACCGTTAGCTACCAGCAACTGCTTCTCCTTAGGCTAGTCTTTTTTTCACGTAAGCTAATTTCCTTCTATTCTCAGCTCCTTGGAAACCACAGGGTTGTCATGGTAGCTGTTATCAAGGAGAAGGGAGTGAGAAGATGCTGACAACACCCTGTTTCTCTTCCCTAACGAGGTGTAAGGCCAGATGCCCCCTTTGTCTACACAGACACTACGCTCCCTTATGCTATAAGTAAGGTTGGCTGAGTTAGGGCTTAAATAGTCCATCGCCACCGGGATCAGTGCTCTCTTTCTACAGGTGAAAGATCCTTGCTTTGATCCCCTTCTCCCAGCTGCAAGAGGCAGATTTGGGCAAATGCTTTTATCGTTTTGCTGGCATTCTTTTTTTCTTCTACCTTCAGTGGTAATTGGGAGACAGGAGTGAGTTCTCTGTTTTGTACACCAAGGAGAATATAATTGGACCCTATCGATGGGAAGGGAACCAAGGACATTCCTTCTCTCTACCTGAGCATCTTTCTTTCCACTCTGTTTCCATCAGTGGAAGTGCCCTTTGAGAAGAAAGCACTTCCTGGTCCTCAGGAGATGCTTGAAAATTGAATTAGAGCCTCCATTCCTTCGTGACTTGCAGTTGGGGAGTCACCTTCTTAGGCATTTCCCATTTCTAGCAGGAACCAGCTGTGAAGCAAAATGACTAAAAGAGGTGCATAAGAGGGGAGAGTCCACAGAGAGACCTTAATCACTGCAAGACTCTCCTTTCTTGTTACACTCGTCAAGTAAGAAGAGGGCCAGTCAGTGGCAAAGGCAGAGTTAAGATGGGAGACGCAGCATTGTAGGCCGTGTGGTTAGAGCCTCACTATTAGAGAAAGGGGGATTTCTACGGGGGATCAGAACTTGGTGCCTCGGCCCATGAGTTTAAGGACGGCAAAGTTGTAAGTGGCAGCAATCATGAAGGTGAGCTGTAGGGAACAGAAGACAGAATATGAGTGAGAGTAGAAAAGGAAGGGCTCCCTCCTTCAATCCCTTTGGGAATGAGGAAGGGTAGAAATAAAATCATAACTAAATAAAGGAAAAGCCCCTGCTCTGCAGAAAGCAGAGTTTGCCTCAGGGAAGTGAACGATACATGGGCTCTGCCACATCCACATGTCTAAGAGACTGGGGGTCATAAGGCACTCGCTGTGGACACACAGCCACACCGTGCAGCATAGCCCTCCCCTGCTTAACGCATCGATTTATTTTAAGGTGAGAAATCACTCGACTCTGTTTGAAAGGCTCAGTGATAGGGGCCAGGAGTTCCTGGATGTGAGCTCATCTTTGTCTGATCGCGGCTTATCCAGTGACTTCAGATAAATCACTTCACCCTTCGGTGCCTCAGGTTTCTAATCTGCACAATGGCACACTACGCTGACATCACACTGTAACACTATCAGCAAGACCTGCGACATAGAATTGTATTATAGTCATAACAATCCTAATAATGTCAGGAGGTCCTTCCAATATTTCCACGAGAGTAACTAAATCCATTGGCGAGTATCCAAGATGGATTCATACTTACAGTATACAGAATTCCAGGCTATAGCAAATCATGTTTAGTGATGTTTCAGTGTTTTGTCACTGACCTGACCAGGATGTATTGAGAACTAACTGTAATTTATGGCTGCAAACCACTTAGCAATATTACGTGCTCTGAAAATGCTAAGTATTATCATTCATGACTATGAATCTTTGGCCTCCTCTTTCTTCACACCACTTTTCTTGTTCCTGTCTAATTTTTGAAGTTTTTCTGCCCTGCCAATCCAAAGCAGAAGCACACAGCCTCTAAACTTTGTTGTCTCTTTCCAAGAGCTTCTCTCCAGCATTTTAATGTTAAAGATAGAAAGAAGATAAACCAAGGTCTATATTCTTGAGGTTTTTTTTTTGGTTTTTGTTTTTGAGACAGAGTCTCGCTCTGTTGCCCAGGCTAGAGTGCCGTGACATCAGCCCAGCTCACAGTAACCTTAAACTCCTGGGCTCAAGTGATCCTCCTGCCTCAGCCTCCCAAGTAGCTGGGACTACAGATGTGTGCCACCACGCCCAGCTAATTTTTTCTATTTTTTTTAGTTGCCTGGCTAATTTTTTTTCTATTTTTTAGTAGAGATGGGGTCTCACTCTTGCTCAGGCTGGTCTCGAACTCCTGACTTCAAACAATCCTCCCGCCTCGGCCTCCCAGAGTTCTAGGATTATAAGCATGAGCCACTGCGCCTGGCCTATCTTCTTGCTTTTTAGCATAGCTGTACCCAAGCTATCCCGGGCCCATTTATTTACCTAGATCACTCAAAGACAACTCACCAGGGAAACCAGTGTAGCTGCAGCCCCCACAAATGCAGCAATAAACAGGTGGAAAGTCATTTGGAACTGCAGGAAAATGCAAGAGAGAGAACTGTTTCTTGCAACAGCAAAAATATGCTCCACTGTAAATTGTAAATGCGACTTTCTAGATGTGTGTGTTGATGTCTTTCTTGTGTGTTAATTTTGCATCTCTAACTAAATTTTCACTTCCCTAAGTGTAGGCCTCCCAGTCTTCAATGTACATGATAGTATCAGGCACCATAGCACCCAGAACACAGAATACTCATAAAAGAGTATAGTGCTCCCAAATAATCAACTAGTTCCCTAGAGTTGTGTCCAGAGGCCCAAAATGTAAAATCAACACTTTGCTTTCAAAGAAATAACTTACTACTTTCCTTCCCAGAATTTACTCTTATTCCCCTGCCTCATTTGTGCATAATATCCATTCTCAATCCAGTGATTTCCTTTTTCAAATATATTTATTTTACCTCTCATTAGAGATTGAGAAACTTAAATTGTTTTTTAAAACGTATAATGTCTCTGTGCACAGCCCATGCCTTGATGAGGTTTTTAAATAAAGAATGAAAATTTTCGTTTGGGGGATTTTGCCACTAGCCTCTACCTTTACCTAAAATACCTGTTAACGGGGGAAGTTTTAGAATGGAAGTCTTTCTACGCACCCCTTGGGAAAATAGGTATTTTACCATCTATGCTCATTGGCTCAGGCACGCTCAGCCAATATTTTGTAGAAGGCAATCTGTTAATTCAAAATCCAGCAAAGAGAAAATTAAGTCCATAAAATTGAAGGCCATGGGTAGAAATGTGTATGGTATTAGCCATTTCATTGTAAAATAACCTAAATAGTCCACTCACCTCGGCTGTTTTGCAGATAGACAGAAGGTTGGAGCCACAAACCTTGCCAGGGAAAGCATTCCATGGGAGCACACCTAAGTAAGACACAAAAATCAACCCAGGTAAGCTTCATGGAGTTATGGGGCCAGAGACTTTCCCCCAGGGCCCTTCTTTCATCTCTAATTATCCTGGCTATAAAGTTGGATTCTACCAGCAATCAGGATCCTGTTTTCTAAAGATTTACAAAAAAGAACTGGTGGTATTGAACAGTTGTGAAATCTTGTTTTTGTTATTGAAATGTGCTGCTTTGGGGTTGGGAACAGCTGTCAACTAGAGCAGAGCAGTGTGAACCGCCAAGAAAACTCCCACCACTTCTGAATCCCCTTCCCAGGGAAGAAACCTCTCTGGGCTCAGTGGGGAGGGATTAACAAACTAAGAGCCAGGCGTTCATCATCTTGCGTTTTTCCCATAATTACCACCCTCCCTACCCTAAGAAAAGAGCCAAATATATAGTGCTTCCATGATGGGTAGGAAAGCCAAAGTGCCCGAGCCCTAACTCACCATACATTCTGGCATCAGCACAGAGACTGCCTATACTGGCAGAGGTCTTGCTGGGGAAGGCGATAGACTGGCAGGTGGTCCAGGTGTTGAAGTAAATGTACACAGGCACGGCAGAGCAGGCAAACACCAGGAGCCACACAACGGTCAGGGCATAGGTGATGCCCACAAACTAAAATGATTGACATGGGGCGGTCAGAGATCAGCGTTAGCCTGCAGAGGTTGAAACAGAAACTGGGAGATCCTGGAGTGGCATGTGCCACACAATGAAACCAGATTCCAGGGCTCTCCCCCAAATGAAATTAGTGAGCAGGGCACCTCTGCCAAATGTCATTGGCAGTATCTACTAAAGAATTGGCCCCAAGTGTGATGGAGGGTGGCGGGAATGGGTGGGGGTGGGAGTGAGGAGGATCCCTGGGTTAGAGAGGCTTCAGGAGGTTTTTGGGGGCAGATAAGGTGTAAAGAAATCAAAACAGATCTTGAAAGAAAGTCGTGCCATTTTGTGCCTTAGGCTGAGCTTAGAAAATGTTCCTTATCACAGGAACATTTTTGTTCCCCAGTCATTGAACAAAGCCAATAGGAGATTTAAATTTCAGATATAAAAACCTTTCTAAGCTAACTGCTGGCCACAAAAGGACATTGCCACAACCTACACATGTTCAGCCCCCAAAGGATCTTTAACTCTAGGGACTGAAAACCAATGCGTGCCTTATTAGAAGTATGGATAGCCCTCAGACAAAGATAAAACATAAAATACACAGATCTACACTAATTCCCTCTGGGACTTCCAACAGTGTAAGATCCTGGAATATCATGAATTCCACCTTGGAGCCAATTATTTAATTTCTAAGATCCACCCTCCCTCTCAGGTCAGGTGCCTAAGTCTCAATCCTATGAGCAGCATTTTAGTCTTGGACAGTCAGATCCACTCTTGTGGTCCCTGCTAGGAAGGAAGTAAAGGGATACCAACAGATGGCTTAGAAATGGTCTGATTGTACAAAACAACCCATAAAAGTCATGCTTTTCATTTTGAGATGAAATTGTCTAGGGAACCTTTGAAAGGTGAGGCTGAGCCGGCTGGGCACCACGTTCTTCCCGACCTTCTCGTTTGGCTGTAGCCATCGCTTCCTCACTCAAAAGCCAGGCCCCTAGAGAGGACCCAGCCTTGGGTGGGGATGAGGCCACAGACTCACGCCCCATTGTCCCCCACCCCTTGTTATTGCCACAAAATCCTGAGGATGATCACCTTGTCGGGATGTCCTAGCCATTTTCCCAAACAATGACACACCCGCTCCAAAGAATGAGCTTGATGTTGGCCTCTGGAACCCCTCCCCTTCTGGCCCCCTGTTACCGTTGCGCTCAGGCCCTTGCCGCAGATGGTGGTCTTGTAGTCGCCAAAGATCTGCCTGACTGCGCCGGTGGTGTAGAAGCCCTCAGCCAACAGGAGGGCCCCATAAAGGAAGAAGAAAGAGGCAGTTCCATAGATGACATACTGGAAGGCATGGATCCTGCATTAACAGATAGACAAAAGAGACCACAGAATCATATTAACTGGGGACTCGGCTCTTTTCCTGCCTATAAGTGAGGTACACACCACAGCAGGCACGTTAGCAGGGTTAGGGATTCTTTAGAGGAATCACTAGGCTCCTCCTGCATGCTTTTACCTTCTCTTTACTGAAGTAAATGAAGACGGGAGCATGTGGCCGGGAGCATACGCTCCTCTCCCCACCTCTTGCTTACCCTGCACTCGGAGAACCAGGGCCCTACTCTCCTTGCCTGACCCTTCAGACATGCCATCTCACAGGAGAGGGGAGCTAGTCAACAAGGAAGACGGGTGAAGGAACAGGAGCCTAACTTGTTCTAGGAACAGGAGAGGTTTAGTATTAATACTAAACCTGAGCAGACTCGAGCAGTGTGTCAAACCAAGAGCAGCGACCCCACTCTGCCCAGTCTTTGTGTGCACAGGCCCCCTCCCACGGGGTTCTCTGCTCCTACCACTATGGAGGCCCCAACTCCAGCAATATTAACCACACCTAGCAGAAGTCAGAACACGTGTGAGAAAACAAGGAGGGATGGGAGGGAGCTGGCAGACCCCTCCTTTCTGAATCTGGCACTTTCCCCTCATTTAGGGCTTCAGATGTGGTGGAGGCAGAATCTGCACGCAGAGGGCAGACTCAGAAATCCTGTCTGGCTCCTCCCCAGTGCCTTGCTGGTCACTAAGGTACTGCTGAGTTCTGTATCTCCAGGATGGACAGAGGGAAAAAGAGAGAGGTCTGGGTGGGAGGGCAGGTACTTACACATTGATGAGATATTCATAGTCCTGGTAGTTTTTGGAGAAATACGTCTCAATTAGCTTTTCTGTGCCAGTGAGGGCTTCATGTCCACAGCCACAAAACAGTGCCACCCCAAAGAAACACAATCCAGTGGCCACCAGGGAAGCAAAGGGGGCCCCTACCAGACATCTCGCACAGCACTCTAACAAGCCTGGGGAAGAAGGAGGGGAAATAGTCAGGCACATACGGTCGGTAGCTCACGCCACCCAGACCTCTCTGCCAGACAGCCAGCCCCTGCGCTGACAGGCACAGAGAGGGTGGGCACCCCAGAGTCCCAAAGCAGGAGAGGTTAGAGGTTTCAGTTTTGGGAATGTGAGATTGACCCAGAATCCTTATTTTGTTCTGTGTTTTAAAATAAATCCTTACCTTTAATTCTCAGAAATAATGATAATAATTGAATAATTCAAATAAGCAAGCCAGACAGATTATTAAATCAGTCCCTCCTTTCTTATTGTTCTGGTCTGTTTGTTTGCATGCTTATTTTAATCATTCATCAACTATTTGTGGAATAAACACATACTTACTATATGCCCAGCATTGTGCTGGGTGTTATATGGGATATAAACACAGAAAAGACAGACTCTGCCATTCGGGAGTCCTTAGTTTCCTGAAGAAGAATTAGCTAGGTAGACCTAATCATATTTTCAACTAACAATTCCGGGCAGCCAAGTAAGTAGTTACAGAGGGTAAATGCACTTGGAGTTTCAGGAAGGGGTAATTACAGGCCGGAGATGTTGGAACTGTCAGACAGAATTTGACCCTGAAGAGCAGTCCAGGTGGAGAAAACTTTGGGAATTGCAAGCTCCTGGCTATTCCTGAATATTGTGTGTATTTGTTGCAAGGAGTGTGCAATTCTTCCTAGTCTAGATATGTGGGGAGCAGTCCAAAGAGAAGGAGGGAACTGGCACAGGACGAGAAATGATAATAAGAGGATTACTCTTACTCACAATAATAAAAATGCAGGCTTAATGATTTTTGGACACTTTGCATGGCTGTTTTGTCCCCCTATTCTGCAGCTTGGCCAGTGTCCCCACCCTCAGTCCTACACTAAGATTCTGTCAATACAACTACAAACAGACTTTATACAAAGTCAGCAAAGCATGAAACGCCTTTCTGGCACTAGGAAAACACACAAGGGCCTGGGAACACAGGTGTCTTAAAGTGCTAAGAATCCCCGAGATGCCCAGATCTGGTATCCCAGGCCACACGCCACTGTTGCTGAGAAACAGGAAAGGCGCAAAAGAAGTCACAGGCTCTGAAGACAGCTATGCCCCAAGCACTAGTCTCATGTTGTAAGGTGCCATATGGAGTGAAACTCAGCAAATGCCAAGTAGATGACCAACTAGATGGGGAAAAGGATAGCTCCCTCTGGCCTCTTCGCCAGATCCCTAAAAGATGGAAGAAACGAAAATGTTAAGTTCTTCAGACAAAAATTCTTAATTCATATCTACGAGTATATATATATAGAGAGAGAGAGAGACACGTATTTATATATACACACACACTAACTGATTTTATGTATCTCTTCATATAGTATACACACACACAAGTAATCAGCAAATGTTCTGGGAAGCTGCTATTTTTGAATAAGCATGTTGTGATTCCTTGTAGAATGAAAATAAATTGCATTAATTTCTTAGGTTTGGATTTTTACATTCAAGCATTTCTCTAAGCCAAGCTCACTTGTTTATACCAGGGCACCAGGGGAAAGGGGAGTCCTTTGCCCAGCCCTCTTAATTCTAGCACAGTTTCTTTTTATCCCTGAGTACTTAAAAACCTGGTGATTTGCACGGATAAACTGCATCAATGTGAATAGATTCTGAAAAACCAAATTATCTCTATCATGGGAAGGTCAAGGTAGAGGCATTTTTCTTTGTTCTCAGAGCTACAAAAGGAGTGAGTCCTATTACCCATTATCCCCTAAAATGACAGCCCTTCTCCAGCCTTCAAAGAGCCTCTTCTTCAAAGATCCTTGTATGTCACACCAGAGATGAGACTTGGAAGCCCAAGCCAAGCAAAGTAAGTAGCTAACTTTTGGAACTGAACTCAGTTCCTTTCCTTTTCCAAGTACTGAAGCGCTGCTGCCAGAAAACTTAGCCTCTATAAGAAGCCATAAATTTGTAGCTGTGCTGCTCCAAGTGGAGGCTGAGTTTACTTAGTATGAACTTTGCCAGCATGCTTGGGAAGAGAGCCTCCTCAGAGCTGGCCCATGGCGGGTGGGGGTGGTTGTGTGTGCATGTGTGGGGATGTGCACATACACACGTGTATACCAGAGAGAAAAACACAACTGCTGAAATTGATCATTGTTCTCAGGAAACATTCCAGAAATTGATCTTCCTCTTTCTCAGTAGATTAAGATACTAGATTCATCCTGTAAATCAAGAAAAAGAGCTTGGAAGTAAACAGTACTGCCATTTTCCCTCTCTGCCTATCCAACTCCTCCCCGCCCCCAAACTCTTAGACTCTTCTACTAAAGAAGGTCTCTGAAGCCTGGGGTTGGGCGGGGAGAGAAAGGTCAGTGACCCCACCGTTCCCTCTCTCCCCAGCACAGGGTCAGGGCTTGGACAGAGCCCTCCATAGCTCCTCTGAACAAAGAAGCCTTGTTCTTCCCTGAGATCTCAGGAGCCTCATTGGTATTCTGCAAGGGCCTGCAGGCCTGGGGGTGGGGAGGGGGTCAGACCCTAGGAACAATGGCAGGACTGTTTGTTTAGCCCAGGGTAAGGAGAGCCATCCACCCTAGCAAGTGGCTGTCCTGGGCCCACTCATTGACCCCAGCTTTTTCATCTGAGAAGGGCTAAGTTGTTGTGCAGGTGCGATCAGGGATGGAAGAACTTGAACTCTTGCTAGCCAAACAGAGAATTCCACTCTACGCTTTAGCTGATGCCCCCTCCAGGGTTGTAAAGATGAGGGGGAAAATCTTGTGTGGATCTGATCCTTCACTCATCGTCCAAATAACCTGAGAGTGTCATGGGTCATGTTCTTACTGGGTGATAAAGGGATAAGCTTTGGGAGCAGATCTGAATCACCAGCTGATACTTTCTTTCTGCATCCATTTTTCCTCTATTTTCTTAGAGCTCAGATAACTTAGCATCCCCTTTGCTGCTCCACTGCTACTCAAAGCAAAGGACAAGAAGGATATAGCCTTTAATGAGTCTCTAATGTGGAGTCTGAAATAAATGGCCTAGGATAAATCTATCACTATTGAGCTATATACAATTCAACAATATCAGCATAAGCATCACATGTCCATCTCTTGACAATTGAGATGAAATGTTTGCTCTGAGGGCATTTAAGTTCAGCAGAAGTGAAGAATTTCAGTTAGTCTGTCCAAGCGAAAATCAGATTTGGGATTCTAACTGAGAAAAACTCAGAACATGCAAGAAATTGTCTTTTCATCAAAGTAGGTGACAATCAAAGCATTCTGAAAAAGGTCCATTGGGTTTGCTTTGATTTTTCACAGGCCAAGAAATGTCCTTGGGTATATGTGAATAATAGCCTGAAGCCCACAGGCTCTCCATTTCTGAACCCCTCATGGTTAAAAGGATGTGGGTTTGATTCAGGAAGGCTGGGGGAATTCTGGAGGAGAAGTTCCTTGGCTCTCTCAAGAGACATTCTCACATCTCCATGCTGCGCTATGGAAGAGTTGGCATAAAAGAACTATACAGTAATAATATTACTCAGTGCAACTCAGTAAGATGAAGCTGGCTGACTTTGATGAGAGGTCATAGAGAAAAATAATGACCCTCTCTGGTATTTTCCTTTCATTTCTGTTTATGTGAATTCAGCACAAGCATTAAGCACATGAGCAGTGACATAGACACAAGAAGAAACAGAGGGTAATTATAAGGCCCAATTCCTTTCTTCAGAGAACTTGCAATCTTGTTAGAGAGAACAAATTTACATTTGTGAATTAAAAACCAAAGCTACCTATAATCCAGTGTTAAAATGGGTATTTTGTCCTGTGGACAAAATATAAGCAAAGGGAAAAGATCAGTTCAGGGTTGGCTACATTTATCTGCAAACTCCCAAAACTAGTCTAGTCAACCTGTGACAGAACTTCAAGCCTTCTCACCAACGCTCTTCACAAGGGCCTGACAGAGATCAACAGGACCAATGTCACTCTGATACAGATCCAGGCCCATCAAGGGACTGGTTTGATCCTGATGCTGTCTCTTTAAGCACACACCAAGCGCTCCCAAGCCCTCCCTCCTTTCCCATGCCCTGGGCACGCCTCAAGGACCAGCCCCATGATGGAAATTCAGTGTGAATCTGGGAACTCATCAAAGGAAGGAGAGGAAGGGCTTTCATGGAAAGGAATGGTAGAAAGAGACCAATTGTACCCTGCACAATTCCCAGCCTGTCCCTTGAATCCAGCTGACAAAGGGAGAGATAGAAGAACCCTATACAATAGAGCTAAACAACAGGCAGGCTCATTGAGTGAGAAACTGGCCCCATCTCCCTAAGTCTCTAATCTGCACTACGGTCTTACCCTCCTCCCAGAACCCACCCCTTAACCTCACCCCACGAACAGAGGCCTCCTTGATCAGGGCCCATAGCAGTTGACAAGGCCAAGATGCTAGAGCAGCCGTGACTGGTACTAGGGATGGATGGGGATGAGTGGGTGGGTTCTAGGAGTAAAACATCTGGAGGTGCCAGAGACAAAGACTTTTGCTTCTGGCCTTATCCTGGTCAGACAATGCCCTGCTTATAATCTTATCTTTCCTCCATGATATCAGCAAGTGCTACATTCAAGTGCTGGAAAGGGGCCCTGCAGTCCCCAGGGCCTGGGAATCCATACCTGCTAGATAGTCAAGTCATATAGGTAAGGTTAAAGAAAAAGGAATCTCAGCCTCCTCTTTGGACAGGTATTATTATTACCATGGCAACAGCACCTGGACCACCTTGTTTCCTGTACTCCGCACTCCTCTTCAGACACACAAACATACATACAGAAACAGGGATGCACACATGCCAATCTCTGTGCAAACATTGGGAGGCTGAGGTAGGAGCTTGATTGTTAAAACCTATCCCTGGCACATTGTCTCCACCTTGCCCACTTATGGGAAGATGAAAGAGAAGTAACCGGCACTAGAGACAACAGTAACCGTACCTTGTTCCTCAGGTCGGTCTCCCACCAATTTCTCCTCTCTCCTTGGTTGCAGGTTGAAGCTGATCTGAGGAACCTTATCCTCGTCCTTGGGATGTCACCAACTCTTTTCCAGAGCCCTGCCTGGCAGACAGCTCAGATGCCAGTACAGAGCTGAGAGATGACCCATAGGACTATTTTGTAATAGCCAAGAGGGATTAATCAATCAGTACTTGCTGAGCTTTGGATGTAAGTTTGGCACTGGGTAGGTCCTGAGAGCAGGAAAGAAAGGGGAAGCTGCTCTGTCCACCTACCATGGCTGGTATGACTCTTCCTGATGATGTCACTGCCCTCACTTGATCTTCTCTAGACCCGAAGTGCCATGGGCAGGGAGGGCATTTCTACCGTCGCTTTGTTTCAAGACAAAGAGCGGTCCCTGGCGGATGGCTTTCAAGGCTTCAAGATGATACACAAAAAGGCAATGATGGAAAAAGATGCCACTGACTGGGGTTACCTTAATGGGTTTGGAGACTTTATTTCCCCTCCTGGCCACCACCCAGGGTTGAGCTTTTTACTACTCAGACAGTTCTGAGAGAACAGTTCTAGTTGTCAGGCTGTTGAGTAAATGTCTGGCTTTCCTAGCTTAGAACCAGGACAAAAGCCCCCCAAAGCAGGGCAGACCTTTCCATCTGCCCGGCTCTCCAAGAGCTCTGGCTCTACAGAGGCCAAGGTGAGCAGTGGGATGAGGAAGGCTGCCCTTGATAATTTTAGTCAGTGTCTCTAGGAAGAGTAAGTGAATATGCTAGTTCGGATTTGGTTTCTTTTTAGCTCCTGGCATTCTTGTGGCATTCCAGCCATCTTGATGAGATTCAGTTAGTCTTAAGGCATTTTGTAAAACTCGACCCCTGCTCTGCTGTCACACTTTTTGCCTAGGCTACACCCACTTACTCTGAGCCAGCCAAAGCTACACTGCTCGGCAAACAGCCATGTTTAGAGGGAAGCATCACAGTCTGGTTACCAGGGTAACAGCCACTGTTCTCAGACGACAACAGGCTTGCAGAAGCCAATGTTTTGATGTTCAGTAATGGCATTGTGTTACTGAGCCATTATACTGAGAATAATCAGCTACTGCTCTTTGGCTCCTTTTTGGCTCTGTTATTATCCCAAAGACTCATTTGGAACATCCCCCTTCCAAATCAAGACAGAGTTTAATGAGCTATCATTTCCCCCATAAACCTTTTGTGCAGATGCTACTGAATTCAGCATTTCTCTTTGCTTCCAATCCTAAGGGATTCTATATGGTCGAGGGAGTAAGCTTCCTGTTCTGGAGGTGATTAAGCAGAGGCTGTATGAACATTTAATTGGCTGTTGTAGAAATGAATCCTGCATTGAAGGTTGGCTCAGACAACTTCTAAAGTTCCTTCCAATCCCAGATTCCATGACATAATTTGTCTACTGCAATTGTTAAACAACAACACACTCCACATAAGAAGTAGTAACAGTACCTGGTTAGAGATGGTCTCTAATTCAAAGTATTTGAGGTACTCTGTTATTGAATAACTGAAAACTCAGGAGCTACTCTATCATGTGTACCTGGCCCAAGTATTGCCCAGGGCCAGGAGTTGGGACCCAATATGCATCCTCTGTGGTGCGCTTATCTGTGCCAATCTTCCTTTGGAGGAAATCATCCAGCCTCCATAACAGAAAACTGTTCCTGTGGACACCTTATTTGTTCCTGCCTTTCCTCGGGGATTTCAAGCCCTGAGGAATAATATTCAGGAAGTAATATTCCTGAGGAAGGAAGTAAAATTACTCCCTTTCTGTTCCTGATGCACAGCCTACTTGATACTTGATCAGGTGCCCTAACATTAGATAGGGTTCCTGATGTTACCCAGGGCAAGAGTTCATTTTCTCTAACATTCACCTTTCACCTGACCACACTTACTTGGTCAAATTATTCTTACCCAAGCACACAAAATGCACACAAAGAAAACCCAGCCACCCTGGAAAAAGTAAGAGTCAGCCTGCACACGCATTATCATATAATAATCAGTATTATCATGATTTACAATTGTGATAGATCTTGCCCACTTTCAAAGGATTTCCACATCATTATTACTTGATTCTCACAACCCTGAAAGTAGACAAAGCAGTTATTGCTGTCCCCATTTTCCAGATGATGAAATGGTGAGTCACGGTGACCTGCCCAAGGTCATGCAGTTCATAAGCAGCCGATCTGGGATTCGAACCTGATTGGAGTGTCGAACCTGATTGTTCTGACTCCAGTGCTCTGCCCTCCTGACTATCCTACCTGAATATATGCTTCAAAGAGCTTTCCCAGTGTTCCATGATGAAACAACCTAAAGGCTGAACCAGATCAATATAATTGAAAACATATCGCCATGAATGTCATTGGAGTCTAGTTGGTACTACACTTGATGAGAAACACAGGGCGATTGAGTCTCATTTTATTTAGGATGCGTTCAAGCTGCTACTCTTGTTTTGCCAAATGTCAGCAACGTCTGCATGACTCTGAGGCAGCCTGTATGGACACAGACCCTTGTGCTCTGTACGCCTCACTCTGAGTAGGCACTACCGATACTGGAACCTCATAGCTTCTGTCTCTGTTCAAGGAACTTAGAGAAGCACTCAACCAACTCAGCAAGTGCCCTAAGGTCCCAGCAGCCTCCTTGTCATAGCAGAGATTCAGAGTCCGAGCCATGCCCTCAGGAAGGCTAAGTCTGTGATATTTGCTAAAAATGGTTGCCCATGTGCGTGCGCGTGCGTGTGCGTGTGTGTGTGCATGCACACACACACACATACATGCACACCCCTACCTGTGTCTGTTTCCCATGGTAAAGCCACTGAGGACTTTATTTTCATTTCCTGAACCTGAGAATGGCCTCCTCAGCCATGATCAAGCCTAAGTCCAGCTTGCCTGATTCCCCAACTTCCTACAGATCCCAAACAGGGTCCAAAGTTTGTATCAAGCAAGCAGCTATTTTGTACATCTGAGGGATAGTCAACACTCAGTTGCCTCCAGCAGGACCAGGGGTGCCAGCTGATATGGCCATTACCAGGGCCTTGGAACCAAGGGAAAAGAGAAGGTAGAGGGAAGTGAGGGGTTAGGAGGACACATGACCACATCCATCCTGCTGGGCACTCTCTCCAAGGATCTGTGGGACTCTCCACGTGCTGCTGGAATTCTTTGGCAATAAAGCATCATGCTCAGCACAGCGGAGAAGGAGTTAATCTAATAGGATGCTAAGGAATTAAAAAAGAAAACAAGTGCCAAAACACAACTCATTTAAACAGTTGGAAACCCCGAACCCCAAAGTTGGAAATAGTCTCATGAATTCTTGTGCCTGCTTGAATCTTCGATGCTAAAGTTTATGAAACTCACCCATGTCTTTGGGACTCTGACTCCAATTGTAGCCGGCTGGCTAGTCTGCTTTGCGGCTGACTTTGTTCAGCTGGAAGGATCCTGGTCTCTCCAGTCTCCTTCTTCGGTCCTTTACTTTTTCTCTCTGAGTATCTTTGTCCTCTTCTCCTGCACTGAAAAGGGCTTTCTGATTGACAGCCAACCCCCTTAAAGGGACAGGCCCGCTTTCCTCCTCCTCTCCTCCTCCCCTTCCCCTCCCCTTATCCCCACCTCCTCAGGGATACTCCCTTCTCTAAGGGCTCCATCTTCTCTCTCTGCCTTTCACTGCCAATTGTTTCATTTTCTTTCTTTTTTCCCTAATCCTTGCCTGGAATTTCACTTTGCTGCAGAGACATCTGGAAATGTGGATTGGGGGCGGGAATAAAACAGAAAGGTCTTAGAAGCCTCCAACTGATCCTTGAGTCTATTTGGTGTGGGATGTGGCAGCGCAAGCATGAGAAGCCATGGAAGTGGTAGCCCTGACATGGGATCAGGGTCAAAAGCCTACATGTTGTCTCCCAGAGCCCTTCCAAATCTGCCCCAGCCCCATGGCTCACTCCTAGCTGCCCTTGGCCCTGTCCACATTTCCCCTCCCCTCACTCCTTGGCAAATAAGCACTCCTCCCCCAACCCAGCTCTAGAAACACAATAGAGAAGAAAAATTCGTCTTTTAAAATAATTTCCTGCAAATCCTTCTCGGTTTCAACTGAATGAGGACAAAATGCAAGCTGTTGATTCCACGAACAGATTGTGACCAAGCTGGGGGAGGCTGGAATTGTAAAAATTGGACAGCTAGGATAACAGAGACCTGGAGTGGGGCAAGACCTGCGCAAGTTCACAGTCTAGGCTAAAGAAAAGGCCAGAGTTGAGGATGCGCAGAGTTGAGGATGCGAGGGATTTCCAAGGAGAATAATCGACCTTGAGACAAGTCAAGAACACGATCTGGGAATCAGATAGTCGATATTCCATCCCGAGAATGTAGTGTCTTCATCAGGGAGCTGAGGCCAGGCAGGGAGTGGGTTGGGGTGAAGCAGCAGGTTGCAGTGAGGGTGGAGAGAAAGAGAAGCAAAATATATCTCTGCCTCAGAGAAAGAAACACTAAGAAAAAAATGGCCAAGTAGCAAAAACAGGGAAATGCTGTATGAAACCTGCCTTCCCAATAAGCTATTTCTAAATACTATGAAGGTATTTGAGTGCCCAGTGCTAGGCGGCATCAGCCTGGGAAGGTTTTCTAGAACAGATGATTCTTAAGCAGTGTCTATCTGGGCTCATTGTCGGTGTCATCTCTCCCTTTAGAAGCCTCAGGGAGGCACAGCTCTCTTGACCTGGAGGCCAGTGTCCTCCCATGGATGGCCTTGAAGGAAACTGGTTGGCATATAACAAGAGGGGTATCTGTTGGAAGACTCCAGGGAAGGAAGGTATGGCCTTCAGGAACTTTTCCCATGTCTTTGCCTTGGGGGAAGAGAGGCAAAGAGGGAAATACTGAGCAGAGCCTAGAACCTTCCGGTGGGGGAAAGAGGCAAGATTGTGCCTTACAGTTTTCTCTTTGAGCCGTGACCTTGGACTCCTTTCCAGCTTGGCTCTGCTATACGGAAATGGGTGAGTCTTCTGCAGATGCCCCTGGGGGCCCGCAGGGGAGCCGAATCCTGCAGCCTGTGAGGCTCGCTCAGAGTCCTGGAACTCTAGATCCTTTGCTCTCACACCAGCTCCAAGGAAAAAGGATTCCTGGAAATGCTGCCCCTTGCAGAACGGTGTAGTAGCGGCTCTCCAGAGCAGACCAGACTGAGGCCATATGAGTGATGGAAAAGAGTCCTAGGGCCCCTGCCCTCCCCATCCCTGCTCTCCACCCATAGACTCTGCCTGCCGTGGAAGCTCAGTTGTAGGATTGTGCCAGTAATAAACTTCTGGGTGATCACTGGAATAGCCCTGGACGAGGGGTAGGACCGAGAGCAAGAAGTTGTCCAACATGTGCCCTCAGCTCATCAGACAGCAGAAGGAGCTGAGCCCAAACATTGGGGGTTCTGATTTAAAGGATGAGAGAGATGATCCTTCTCAACTCGAATGGATGAGACAGCTCTGCACACAGGGGAAATTGCTCAGACTGAGCCCTCTCACAAGTCTTCCCCTGGATTCTCAGCAGCAGCTCTGGGGACAGCCAGGCTACTTGGAAGAAAATGTGCATCCCCAGTAAACTCACATATTCCAATTTCCCAACTACATTCCCCTCACACACGTTTCTCTCCTGCTTTCCTCCATCTCTGTTGCCTTACTATTTATTTTATTTTCTCCCAAGCCTCAGTCTCTCTGTGTCTGTTACATGTTTCTGTTTCTGTGTGTCTGTCTCTCTGTTTCTTTCTTTTTCTCTCTCCAAGCTCCTTGATGGCGCAGATCTTCTTGTCTCCACCTTGTTCTTATGCCCAGGGCCAGGAAAGGGACTCGGCTAGGTGATTCTGTCATACTCACTGTCCCCAATGCCTTAAGGTTCCCAACTCCCTAGGATCTAGTGGCTTCCAGTTGCTCTGTACATCCTGACACTCTGCCTCAGCACCTGCTCAGCACCCCTCTCCTGATCCCTCCCTACAGCCCTTGTAGGGTTTCTTTCCAGGTCCCCAAGAGGTCATTTTTATCCACCCACCCCCACCTATTTCTACGATTCCGCTTCCATTGCTTCTGCTGAGTGCCCTTGGCAAAATGTCCAGCTGGGCTCCCAACAGTGCCCAGGGATTCCTCAAGAGGGCACTGCCAGCCTTCTTGGTGGTAGCCTGCTGCCGGCACTGGGTGCCTATGGGAACAATGCAGGATTGTCTGAAACTCGTAAACACTTTGCTTCATGCGATTCTGATGGTACCTCCAAGAATCTGGGCCCCCTTGATCATAGCTTGGTTTGGTCGTACAGCTTTCTTGCAAATAACTTCAAAACACTTGGATATTACCTCCTCTCTGCTCTGTGATCCCACAGTACCAGATTCCCAAAGGTCACAGAGCAAGTGGGTTCTCTTTGCTCCATTGTGCAGACTGAACTCTGAAACTAAGGAAAGGCCAGTGAATTTCTTCCAGGAAACTAGATAAGGGCTCAAGTGCCCAATCTGGTAATCTACTTCCCCATGCCCATGTAGGAGACCATAAAGGGGAAGAGAGAAGGCACAGTACCAGTGAGAGCCTCGGGTCACCTGCTAGCACTGGGGCTTGTAGAGCTGAGGCTTTGCTTCTCCTTCCCAAGATAATGTCTTCCCAGATCAAATTTGAGAAGGCAAGTGGCTGCTTCTTGCAGCTTTTCTGGCCTTGGCATAGAAGATTGACTGGCTGGCAGGCAGGCAGTATATTATGTCCTATGTACTTGTGGCTAGAACTTTCCACACCCAATTTCATGCTGATTGGCTTGGCCATGCCTTTCTGGCCAAGAGAACTGAGGGCTGAGGGCCAGAGATGTCACACACTCTGAGCTGGTGTAGGGTGGAAGGGGACAGTGGAGGGTGTTCTTCTGCCTCTCCTGGAGATTCGGGGGGCAGTGTGAGGATGGATAGGGACAGGTGGTGGATTGGATGTGTGTTTGTCAAGGGGGAGATGCCTACAGCTTGTGGATAAAGAGTAGCCCAGAAGCCAAAAGAATCAGATCAATAGTCGGGCATGGTGGCTCATGCCTGTAATCCTAGCACTCTGGGAGGCTGAGGCTGGAGGATCACTTGAGGTCACGAGTTCGAGACCAGCCTGAGCAAGAGCGAGACCCCATCTCTACAAAAAAAAAAAAAATACAAAAATTAGCTGTGCATGGCGTTATATTCCTGTAGTCCCAGCTACCCAGGAGGCTGAGGCAGGAGGATAGCTTGAGTCCAGGAGTTTGAGGCTGCAGTGAGCTATGATGACACCACTGCACTCTAGCCAGGGCGACAGAGAGAAACTCTGTCTCAAAAAAATAATAGTTATAATCAGATGAATAAACTCAGGAAAAGAGTGCCTGAGGAGCAGCACTACACAGCTACTTGAAATGTGGAGAACCAGCTTTCCACAGAACCCACATCTACCACCATGAAAACTTGGCCAGATTTGGCAGGGTGGCCCCTGCAGAGAAGATGCATGTTTGATCTGATTTCTGAGTACAGCAGAAATAAAACTACTATCCTTGGCTGTCACTTACCTAACTCTGGGGGACCAATGTTATTTGTTCCATTTGACTGATGGGGTACAGAGGCAGCTTTCCCAACGCCACCTATAAGGCAAGGGATAGGGCCACCACTAGAGAATGCCTCTCTCCAGACTCATTGCTTGGAAGTTGCTCAGATGCTTGTTCCACTCTGAAAAAATGTTTGAATAGAGAGCCTCTGCCCTGAGCAAGAACAGCCACTGTGGCCCAAGTTTCCAACCTTCTATATTTATCAGGCTAAGTAGGAGGCTCGTGCTTGAAATCCAGGGCAGAGGCAAGTTTCCTGCAATTTGTAGAATCAGTGGGATTCCAAATCAGTTGGTGGAAATCACCGGGGATTAGATGATATTAAAGATTTTTTGTTATATTTGTTAGGTGTGATAATAACATGGTGATTATGTTTTAAAAAGAGTCTTTATCCATTAGATATGCATAGAGAAATATTTATAGGTGAAATGTCATGATGCCCGGGGTTTTCTCTCTCCAGAAAATTTTAGTAACAATGTTAGATGAAATAACATTGGCCAAGTGTTGGTAATTATTGAAGCTGGGTGATGGGTACATAGAGGTTTATTATTCTATTTTCTCTACTTTGTGCATGATTGAATGTGAAGTCAGAAAAGAGGAGCCATTAAAGTTAAGCATCAGATTAACCCAGAAGAAAAAAAGAAAACATTTCCAAAAGAAATCTCTGATATTTCTGATGCATATAGTTTGGTAAGAGTGGCTACTTCTGGGGAAGGGGGTTGGGGGTTTGGAGTGGGAGGGAGACTTTTCACTCTATGCCCTTTGGTATGATTGAAATTTATAATTATATGTATTTCTGACTTATTCTATCGAAAATCTCAGTTGAAAAGTCCTTCAGGCTGGGTTGAAGAACAGCAGTCTGCAGACCCCTTGGGTTTGCTTCACTGACCTCAGGTGGATCATGAGAGTGAAGCCCTCACGGTGGCAGGTTGGCCAGCTCCAGTGCCCCCACTATGCACGCTGCCTACACCCTTCTTCTGCCTGTGTTTCTGGAACACTGACCTACTGTGAAACATAGGCTGCCCTTGCCTTGGGAGAGGACTGCCGGGAACCCCTCCAGAGGCACAGCTGGACGGGGAAGAAGAGTTGCTGCTCTTGCCCTGCTCCCTGTGGGAGGAGAAGACATGAGCCCTTGAAAGCCAGAAAAGTCCCCAGCCCAAGAGACAGCCTTCCAGGGGAACAAGGCCTCTCCTTGCCCTTCTACTGGCCCCGCAAACACTAAGGGCTATATCTGCCCTGAACGGACCGGCTCTGGCAGCTGCCCAGGCCTCCTCCTTTCAAAGCCATTGTCTAGGGCAGCCTTTTCAGAGATGTGATTCTACCTCCTCCGAAATAATAATAATAATAATAATAATAATAATTTGCTCTCCCTTTCAGAGAAACCAGGCCAAGCCCCTCAGCTCTGGCTGCTTGGCTGGTTGAAAGGCGTCACTCTGGGCTGTGGAGCAGATTGTCTAACCCTGAGGCTGAGGTACCTTCCTTGGGAAACTGTGTCAGAAGCCAGGATGGAGAAGGGGAGCCTCAGTGCTCCCTGCTGAGAGCTGCACACTCCGGGTGAGCACACAGCGTGGTGGGGGCACAGAGAGCCCTGCCCTGCCCAGCCCTCTTAGCCAGGGCTTACCTTTCCCCTCTTCCTCCTCCCCCAGCATGGTAAAGCCCAGGAGGAGGCCTGGGCAGCTGCTCTTCCCACCACCATGGGCCCAAGTGACAGCCTATATTCTGGTGCACAGGGAGGAGAACTGCTGCCTCCCCCTGCCTCTGAGTAGGATGGGGCAGGCTCTCGGCTGTGGGAGCCCCCATCCTCCAACTATTCCTTCCCTTCCCAAGGAACCCTGATGCTGTGGGGTTTTCTCTGTGATAGTCAGGAGTTCATGAGGGGCACCAGCCCTGCAGCCGAGGCTGTCTGCAGGCACTGCGGAGCTGCTGCCTACCCCCAGCCTCCAGAGGAGGGAGGGGTTCATGCATCCTCCATCCTGGCCTGCCCCTTCCTAGGTTGTGGGCACCCTGGCCCGCAGAGAAAAATGGTTTCTTTTTTTTTAAGCACAATTAGTCCAAAACCATAAAGTCTAAGAAGCAATTCGCCTCGAGGACCCTCCAAAGAGGGTTTTACATGTTCCTTGGGTTATCCTTGAAAAGCCTTCAAAATTTCTAAAGCATTGCAATTATTTCCACAGGCTGAATCCAGCAGTTCTTGGAAGGGTTTCAAAGGGTACAGTGGCAGCAGTTCCCTGTAGCCTCTCCTCCCTCGTCACAGCAGAAACCTTCAAAAAGAGATGCAAATCTTCACTGGGATGTTCTCTCTATCCTGGCTCTGCCACTGCTGCTCAGCCACAGAGGATCCATTCAATTCTTTGCCCAAGAGATGCCTTCCAAGTAGGTGGCCCAAGGGAGAGCCCCTGAACCTAAGCTATAATCCTAAAGGGCCAATAGAGCTCTCCATTCTGGGGCAGGAGCAGTTTCACCTGTCCTCAAATTTCCTCAAGAGAAGCAACATGGAGGTGGCTGGTGGATGCTAGGGTGGGGATGGCTCTCCCAGTTAAAGCTGGGTTTGGAGAGAACGGTTATTCCTGGGTTTCCTGGAAGAAACTATCTTCTCAGCCGGACGCGGTGGCTCATGCCTATAATCCTAGCACTCTGGGAGGCCGAGGCAGGAGGATCACTTGAGGTCAGGAGTTCGAGACCAGCCTGAGCAAGAGCGAGACCCCGTCTCTACTAAAAATAGAAAGAAATTAATCAGACAACTAAAAATATATAGAAAAAAATTAGCCAGGCATGGTGGCGCATGCCTGTAGTCCCAGCTACTCGGGAGTCTGAGGCAGAAGGATCTCTTGAGCCCAGGAGTTTGAGGTTGCTGTGAGCTAGGCTGACGCCATGGCACTCTAGCCCAGGCAACAGAGCGAGACTCTGTCTCCAAAAAAAAAAAAAAAGAAAGAAAGAAACTATCTTCTCTCTACTGATAACTGGGCAAGAGGGAAGTTATTAGAATTGCAGCATGAAGGATTTTAGCTAGACATCAAGTGGGCCTTCCAGATGAATATAGTGATTAAGAACATATAGACTGTGAAGTCCAATCCACCTGGGCTTGATATATCGGCTCCATCAAATGCCAGCTCTGTGACTTTGGGTAATGATTAAACCTCTCTGAGTCTCCATTTTTTCATCCCTAAAAGGGTATAATAATAGCGGTGACCTCACAGGATTATTGAGAAGATTACACAAGACATTGAACATAAAATTCTTAGCACAGGCCGGGCGCGGTGGCTCACGCCTGTAATCCTAGCACTCTGGGAGGCCGAGGCGGGCGGATTGTTTGAGCTCAGGAGTTCGAAACCAGCCTGAGCAAGAGCGAGACCCCGTCTCTACTAAAAATAGAAAGAAATTAATCGGCCAACTAAAAATATATAGAAAAAAATTAGCCAGGCATGGTGGCGCATGCCTGTAGTCCCAGCTACTCGGGAGGCTGAGGCAGAAGGATCACTGGAGCCCAGGAGTGTGAGGTTGCTGTGAGCTAGGCTGATGCCACGGCACTCACTCTAGCCCGGGCAAAAGAGTGAGACTGTGTCTCAAAAAAAAAAAAAATTCTTAGCACAGTGCCTATGCTAAGGTACAAGAACAACAACAATAATAATAACCAGGTGAGGTAACCAAGTATCTATGGAAATGTTTGATAAACATTTAACAAATACAGGCCAAACTTTAGTGAACTCTAGAACCAACACCTTTCAGATGCAGGATTCCTAGACTTCGCCCCCAACCTGGCTATCTTTAAAATGGAGCCGAGGACATGTGCTTATAAAAAAATATTGAGATTCTTTGAGACTTACCTAGCAGTTTTGATGCACATTAGCTGTCTTCCGACATCTCCAGCTCCTCTAGGTATGTCCACCACTTGGGTGACCAACCTTCCCAGTTTGCCAGGAACAAAGAAGTTTCCTGAGATGCAAGACTTTTGGAGCCAAAACTGGGTAAGTCCTGGGAAAACTGGGACAAGTTGGTCAGGTCCCAACACCTGAACACTGCCTTAAACATCACGATTGAAGCAGTTGCCTCAAGGGCTGCCAACAATAGCGGGTGTTAGGTTCCCATACTGAAGCCACTCAGTGGGAAATTCCAAAAGTCCCCCACCCCTCCGCTCTCTGAAATACCATGCCCAGGCCAGTAGGGTTGCCAGATAAAATACACGGTGCCCAATTAAATTATACTAAACAATAATAAATGGGATACGCTTATAGTAAAAAATTGTTCATTGTTTACCTGAAAGTCAAATTTTACTGGGCAACCGGTATTTTTATTTGTTAATCTGGCAGCCCTTCAGGCAAGGGCAGTCTGCCGACGCAAGGCAAGCTGGCTTCTGGGGAGAGAGCCGGGAGAGTAACTAGGGAAACCTCAAACAGGAATTCATGGTCCCTATGGACACACCTTCTACTCTGCATTTGAGCCCCCAGTTCCTTCATCTAGTGCCTTCCCTGAGCTCCCTGTCATGCTTTGCTCTAGGGAAGATCATCTGGGGCAAGGCAAGATGAGATAGGCCTGGAGGCAGGCTGCATGATGCATAATGGTTGGGAGTTTGGGCTTTGTAGCCAGTGGAATTGGATTCATATCCCACCTCAGCCTAGGACACAGCACATCAAGTGGCAATTGTTGTTAATACTTTAGAGCCTGACCTTTCTCTCGTTTCCCTTTTCTTTTCCCTTCTTAACTCATATCCAGCACTTTGCCAGACATTGAGGGGAATACAGAGGAATGGGATGGTTTCCAGACAAAGCCCTTCCCTGAAAGAGCTGACAGCTTCTTCTGGAAGGCACAGTAGAGACATTAACGAAATGGAGATCCAGACACAACTAACACTGAGCACTACTCTGTGCTTGGCCCTGCGTTAAGTGCACAAGTAAGTCAGCAGAGGGTCACCCTGTCCTTTCATATTCAAGTAAAATTGGCTGGAGCCCCCACCCCAACCCTTATCAGGGAAGTCTAGTGTCTTCCTCAAGATTTCCCAGAATTCGGGGCCAGGGGGACGGTGGGATGTGATTCTCAGAATTCCACCTGGTTCCAAATTAGAGCTTCTCAGGAACTTCTAATTTCACAATTCACCTTTCACGGCCACTCCTTTCTATTTTGTTACACCACCTTGAGAACACTGTTCTTCTTTCCTGATTTCTATAAAATAACAACAAAAACCACTCACATGAAGGATTTGTGCAAGTAACAGAATTTACCAAGGTTTGAGTAGGTGGAGGGGACATATGTTACAGCAACACAAACAATTAAAAATTGCTTACTAGACATTCCTGTTCTTAAAAGTCTCCGGCTGCATTGCCACTTGGAATTCTTAGCAAACTCCAACATCGGGCCACGGACCCACTCTGGCTGCGTCCTCACCTCTCTCATTTCCTCTTTTCTCGTCTCTGTCCCACCCCAAATTCATGTTTATTTCTGATGAAGAGCAGTTTAGCTACATATGTGTTATCTTTCAATCCTTTCCATGAGAGCTTCTCCTTTGCCCCCCAATTAGAAATTATTGGGGTATTTTCCTTAAAAAAGGCTGTCCCTTTCCTAAGAGAAATTTTAATGTCCAGTAATGAAATAATCATTTTATCACCCTGTTCCTCTTGTACAGATAAAATCACTATTAATCCCACAACACAGGAGGTAGGATTGTTATACCCATTTTACACGTGAGTAAACCGAGACTTCTGAAGCCCCCTGCCAGGACTGAAAGAGCTAGGATTGAAACCCAGTTTTTCTAAATCCGAGTCTAGTGTTCTTCCCGCTACCCAAGGGTGTTGGTGCAAACAGAATATATCAGAGAGTGCTAACTTATGTACTGCAGGCCATTAGAGACCAAATAGACCAGGGATGGGAGCTGGAGAAATTGCTCTCAGGTAGAGAGTTCCCTGACTGGGGAGAAGGGCCTACCTCCTGCTGGCTACAGGCCTTTCCCTCGGGCCAGCTCCAGAGCCAGCAGAGCAGAGCTTTCTGTGTACAACAGAATCACAGACCCCTGAGATTCACTAGGCCACTGGGTTCCTTAGTATTTTGGTCTAGGAGGCACTTCAGACACAACCTAGCTACCACACTATTGTTTCTTAAACAAATTTTGCTTCTATGTCTTAAAGCAATGGAAAGAAGTGGATACTGTTCCTGTGTCCAACTTACAGATGAGCCGAGTGTCAGAGAACTCAAGTGATTTGTCCAAGGTCACACAGCTAGTAAGTGGCAGAAGCCAGAATGCAGGGCTTTTGGGCTTCATGTGCTGTCAATGCCCTTCAGCCAAAGACCACCAGGAACACACTTGGGGTGGATCAAGTTGGGTTTATTGATCATCGCAGCAAAGGCAGACACCCCACTGTTCCCCACTTTGTGCATTTTCCCTCAAATGAGCAGTGAGCCCAACTCATGCAACCACAGATGTGCTCATGGTGATGTTTGGCTGGAGGGCATTGACAGAAATGGAGGCTTACCTAGACTCAGCTAAAGCTCACACTGCCTTGGACCCAGATCTCCCGGTTAGTAATAGTGATCACACAGGAGATTCCTTGTATCTACCTGTTTGAGGTGCCAGCCTGCCCATATCTGGGAGGTAAGTTCATGGTGAATTGAGCTTGGATATTTCACCAAAGCCCTTCGGCTTTGAGTTTATTTTGTTTTTCTAGGAGTGAGGTGCCTTGGGATATTTGTGGTTTATTTGATCAGATTTGTATTGCTCCTTGGTGAAAGTGTTTTCTAGCCTTCTATCAGGCACTCCTAATGTCTGTCTAAAGTCTTTGATGTTGTTTGTTTATAAGAAAAGTCTACAGAGAAAGGACAGGCATAGGTTCAATAAACTTGTCCTTGACCTGCCCCTGTGGACTGAGGAGTTTGGAAGATCTCAGACCGATGTCTGTTGGACAAACTTTGCCTCAGGTCATCATTTCAAAACTTTATAAGACTTCTCGATATTGTCATTGTGTCATTGAGACTTACTTTCTTTAGTTTCATCTACTCAGAATCAGGGGATTTTATCTGGCCCCGATCACTAGTGATTGGTCTTTGGCCAAACTCTGGAGATATTAATATAAAGTCTGCCACCACCATCTTTACAGACCTTTGCGTTCTCATGAGGTTTCGCAGGTTAAAAATACTCCTCTTCCAGGCTAAACACCTGCTTCCTTCATGTTTTCTCACTGCAGTGCTAACTTGTATGCTTACCCCTCTGACTGGCACAATTTCACCAGGGACAATTTAAAATTGCAGTACCCACTTTGAGGAGCTTTGGACATGAACAAAAGAGGTACTTTAGAACAAAAAGCAAAAGAAACCCTCATAAGGAGATTGTCTTGTCTAAGATAGATCATTTTGTTTAACATAGGAGATATCACCTCCTCAGTTTCCATATTGTGAGGATAAATGAATACTGGCTGGCCTCTTAATTACACAGCTTGATGAAATTGTCAAGGGCCCATGTTACGTCAGCTACATGCTGCTCTCTATTGAGTGCATATATCTCAAAATCTGTATTTCTACATATTAACCTTCTCCTTTTTCCTTGCAGAGGAAACACAACTAGCCTTTTACGGTGATAATTGCATATTTGACTACAGCTGACTCCGTCTTTTGTTTTGTGAGTTTTTTTTTTTTTCAGTTTCACTTCTTTTTTCCTTCTCTTGTGAAACATTAAAGATTAACTGATCAAAAAATCAGTTTGTTGTCTTGCATACACTCTAGGAACATCTAGTCCAGATAAAGTCAAATTTATCTAAAAGAAAATTCTAAAAGTTATTAAACTGTTACTTTTCCTGTACACTGAAAAGTACATTTACAAAATAGCCTTGTTACTATAGCTGTAAGAGAATAAGAAGAGGCTTTATTGTCAAGATAAAAGAAGAATTTTGTTGTGATTTAGTCTTTAGCACACTATTTTGGTTTGCTCAAGACCAGGGTTAAATTTATCATAATTCAAACTTCTTAAATTTCCTACCTTGGATTTATGAATTAAATAAGTTACTACTATTTCTGTAACTTGTTTAGAATTAAAATTATATGTATAAAATTGTATTTGACTAAATAGAATCATAACAATGTGTATCTTTCAAAGGGTTCAATTTTATGAAATTCTTATAATGCTATAAATCATAAGGATTAGTATATTAGCTAAATTGTAATTTCCAAATTCTCAGCTAACTGTAAGACCTTAGACCTAAGTGAATTGTAAATAATCGTTGGATGTCTAGACAGTTCCAAAAAGAGAAAAAAATGGATACACAGGTTTATACTTATTTTTTTAAATGGCAATCAACAAACAAAATATACAAAACTTTTGGATAATATTTTATATATATTTTGCCTCTTAAAACTGTTAAAATGGTATTAAATAATTGTTCATGGAGAAAAATAGCTAAACAATTCTTTATTTTCTATTCTTTAGTTTTCTTTTGTGTTTGGAGAAAGAAAAGTTGGTTATTTTGATTAAAGATAAGAATTAATAAAAATGGTTAGTTATACTAGGTACAATAATTACAGAGAAATAGAAATATGTACATAAGATAATGGATATTATTTTCAGTTTTCTTATTCAGAAAGTTGTTACAGTTTATTTTTATGATTAATATAATATGTATTATTTTACTTAACATATTTAAAGATATAGTTAAAAGCTTTAGGTTATAACCTATTTTTATATTTATATATCTGTGTATGTATAAGTGCGTACATATAAAGGTATATTAGTAAATCCATTATTACAAATTGTTACGTGAATAATGTGTTAAAAGAGTAGGATTAGAATTTGAGTCTTTTATATAGAATGACTAAGATATTTTATGCCCAGACTAATAGAGCTTTCTTTTTGTCACCAAATTATTCTCTTAACTCTCAGAGCTTTTCACATATTTTGAAATCATTTTTCAAGAGTCTTTATTTGTAAACAAAAAGCTAATTTCCTAACAGCTATTGCTTATTGCTGAATAATTTTACAATGTTGACTATAAATATTTCTTGCTTTAGATATTTATGACTTAAACCTTGTCCCTTCTAGCAACTATTCTTAATTTTGCTTTCCTAAATGCAGAATAATAAAACTATTAAGATATCTTTTATGCCTACACTGTATTTGGGTTTCCTAAAATGACCATTAGGTGACACAAAGATTTGCCCTTTCATCCTATAAAAAAACAGGCAATGCAAATAATTAGGTTTATCTAAATTTCGACAACATTTTTTTATTTTACCAGGCAGACACAGCCTTTGGAATAAAAGGAAGGTGTATTCCTCTCCAAATTTTTTTTTTTTTTTTTGAGACAGAGACAAGCTCTGTGGCCAGTGCAGTGGCATCATCAGTCATTATAGCTCACTACAACCTCAAATTCCTGGGCTCAGGCAATCCTCCTGCCTCAACTTCCCCAGTAGCTGGGACTACAGGCGCGTGCCACTACGCCCCACTAATTTTTTCTACTTTTAGTAGTGAGGAGGGCCTCACTTTTGCTCAGGCTGGTCTTGAACTCCTGAGCTCAGCCTCAACCTCCCAAAGTGCTAGGATTACAGATGTGAGCCACCACACCTTGCCCCCCTCCAACTTTTAATTAAGTGAAACTTACGAGAACTTTGTCCACCAAACTTAGTATTAAAATAACCTGACAAATTAAAAATATAGTTTCTCTTTCTGATAGTAAAATATGTAAATGTAAATGTCTTTCAATGATTGACTACTTTTCAGGTTAAAAGGAGCATACTCATGTTTAAGCACAAAGAGTGATACAATACCTGTCTACCATTTGAAACACGGACTTCGGTGGGGGGGGGAACCAAGGGCAACACACGTAACCTAAACGTATGTACACCCATAATTTGCTGAAATAAAAAAAAAAAAAACATTTTTCCAGGATTTTACATTCACGACCCCTTTTTCCTTGTTTTGTTCATAAAGTTTCTGGATAGGTGCTAAGAGTCCTGACTTAATTTCATGGGAATGGTCAGAGGTATAGTGCTTATTTCAAGCTTTTGTTAGATCCAGTAGCTAAAGCATAGCTATTTTGTCTAAGAGCTATAACAGCAATATCAAAAACATGTAAAAACTTCAATTAGCTGAGTTCTAGATCTCCACTAAACATAATGGTTCCCCATGCTGTGCAAACTTCTATTGACAAACACTGCTCACCACTTTTCAGTGAGTTGCCTAACCTCTTGGGAAATATCCCTGCTTTCCCCTTCACACTGTTTCTGCAACACTCTAAAGCCAGTCATGTTTCTTTGCTGACTTGAAGAAGGAGCAACCTACAGTTGCTTACTTCTGTTAGGGAATTCTCCGTACCCTGCACAGAGCTTCAGAGACACCAACCCACGTTGCAAGAACTGTTTACTCAAAAAATCTGTTACCTTTGAGGAACTCAACATGGGGTCATTCCTCTTGTCATAAATGCTACTTTTGCTCCCAATACAGACATCAGGCATCAACATCACAGCCTAACTTGTCCTGTGTGTTTAGGATAATGTTTAGAGACTTTCAGATATTTAAAGCTACCACTCCTCCAGAGGATCATGTTTCTCTAAAAATAATTTTGAAAATTACCCCAAAATTGCCCAATTACCTCCAAAATGAAGCTACTTTGGAGAACTCCCAGATCGCCTCTTCATGCATACTATGAGAGCAACAATTCCCACATTCAAAATAATACAACTGGCAAAAACGATTCAAAACTTGTTTCTGACCCTGGCAAAAGTCCTAAATAACATCTACTCTGAAAGTCCCGTAAACCATACTAAATTCAGTAGCTGGGGTTGTTATGGACAATCACATTACCCTTGATTTCCTCTTCACTAATCTAGGGGAATTTTATGCCATAGCAAATACTTCTTGCTACACCTATATACTACAAGATAAGTAAAACAGCTGAAAAATAAAGGCATTCGTTTCCTGGAGTAATAATCATTTTGTTTCTGATAATTGTTAGTACTACAGTTAACTGATGTGTTCTGTCCAGAGTTTCAAATGCTATTGCACGTCCATTGTCTTATTAGAGGATTCAACAATTCATCCTGCAATATAATGAGCAGAATGGACTAATTCTAGTTCTACTACAGACTGCATTCTCTGAACAACTTTCTGATCAGCAAAATCTTGGCAATGGTGACAATCTGGCTATCATGGATTAATGTCCTGCAGCCTGACTTCGTCTGCCCTTGGCTATAAGGGAGGCATTAAGAAAGAAACAAGCAGCCCCTGACAGCTAGGACCTGGTCTGGTCCTATCAGTTGGGCCTTGCTGTTCTCCCGCTAAACAATTTCACAGAACATCAACATCAGACAAGGCCATTCCATGACCATGATGGATCAAAACAAAATGAGACCACTGTGTAATCAGATCTGAACACAGACAAAACATGAACAGTGTCTAAACCATAGACATGACCAAACTTCCCCCTATTCTGGTTAATATGAGTAACTTCTGCTTCATTAATTACATCTTTATCTTTGCTCTCATCTTCCCTTCTTATAGATAACTTTTATTGAGATACCCGATTATAGAATTACCCTGCTTCCTGACAGCATTCAAACAAGAATAAAGCCCTACTTCCTTAGACCTTCTCCCAAATCACTTAAGACAAGTCCAAATCCTATAATAAATCATTCCTAACACCCTCTTACCGAGGCGCCCCCTGATTCCCCGTGGTGTGCATTCTCCCTCGCTGCAACGTGTAACACATATATTACCTCACTTTTATCCCACAAGCAAGAAATTATTATCACCCCATTTTACAGATAATAAAAGTGAGGCTCAGAATTTAACTTTCCCAAGACTACCCAGCTAATAAGCCAAGAAACCACATAAGAACTAGGACTTGCTCTTTGCAGTATGCCACACTGCCCTTAAAGGGAGATTTTATGTTCCTGGCAATTCATCTAAAGAAAACTCCAACTTTCAACAGGTTACGTCTTACCATTAGTTGACATATTGGTATATTGTCCTCTTCATGATTATCCTTGGCCACTTTGAATGCTCTCGTTAACCCGGCACGCAATAGTTGCTCATTAAATTGTGTGTGTGTGTGTGTGTGTGTGTGTGTGTGTGTGCACGTGTGTGTTGTGGGTTGGGTGGGCTGGGATATATCTTGATATGTCATGTGATTTTTTTTTTCTGGGGCTGTACCTGGTTGCTAGAATCACCCAAACTATACCTACACAGAACAAAACCAGGCAAACCTCCTTCTGCAGGCCCCTTCTGGGCTGGCCTTAATAAAGCTAAGGAGCACAGCTGGCCTTGGTAAGGCTGTTGCTAGCTCAGCGCAGGAGTTTCCAGGGAGCATGAAGGGAGGGGCCTGAGCCGTCACTGTGGAGTTTCTGACTATTTAGTGCTGACAGCGAGCAACAGCAAGGATGGAATGAATTCTTACTGCAATCAGCCTCCTCCCCACCTTGTGCCGGGGACACAAGGGGTGGAGGAGGGGATTCAGAAGGGGCATAAGATATAGTCTCTGTTCTGGGGAGCTTACCTTAGCCTCCCCCACTGAGACTGCCTCCTGCCTTTTCTTCTCTCCCTCCCATCTGGGCCCAAGTGTTGAGACACTAAGGAAAACACTCTTGAGGAAGGGGGTCGATGTGCTGGCTGATATGGGCATGAAGCACAGCCATGATGGCCCTTAGATGAAGAAGTATGAGCATTCATTGACCTAGGCATGTCAGCCCTAAGATAATGCCCAGGCAAGAATGTCTCCAGGGGTGGGGAGGAGGGAGAAAGGGAGTGAAGAGAGGAACAAAGTTTCAGCCATTTTTATGCAGCAGGGGCTTAGGGACAGCGATCTGGATCTGAAATGTGCATCAGGGGGACAGACAAGCTTGCCCGGAGGCTGCAATCATTTAAGGGCACTCCATTTGGACTATACTTTCCTTTAGGGTGGCTTGGTGAGCAGGTGGCAGTTTACAGCAGTAAGAATAGAGCTGAAGCTGCTCCCAGCCACCCCTGCTTTAGGGTACCATGAAAGGGCCTCCTTCCCTGGGCCAGGCAGGCGGCGGAGGAAGCCAGCAAGATGAGACCAAGGAGGAGGGTATGAAGTCGTGAGAAGGGGCTGGCAGGGTCCAATATCTCAGGTACAGTGGCTCTTTCCTGAGAATCAGCTGGGTCAGAGACTGCTATGGACTGCCGAAGACCATATTCAGGACCTTCCCCAAGGGCACTGTGGCTGGTAGGGGCAGGAGCGTGTGCTAGATGGAGCCCATATGTAAGGGCCATAAGGACCAAGCACCTCTCCGCACAAGGCCTTAGCCTAGTACAGTGTACAAAAAGAAAATCAAAGCCTCAAGCACCTGTAAGAACTGGCCCCACAGATCATTCATTAAGGAAACTTCTTGCTAACCTCCCATAAGCAAGGACATGCAAATTGGACCTATGTCTGGCACTTAAAACTAAAGCTTATCCTATTTTACACTAATAATGAATTACAAGTTTATCTTACAGGTAGCAGAACTGGAGACAACTCAGAATCAGACATTCTTCCACCTGCCCAGGGATATCTACATAATTGATGCTTCCTTCAGTCCCTTATTTTATGTAAAATGTAGATTTTGGGGGCCTCACAAAAATGTAGCCGCTACCTCAGCAGCCCTCCCTCCCCCCTGCTTTTATCTTTTTCTCTGTATGCCTTTAAAATGCTGAAGGTCTCAACCTCTCCTTTGGACAAAATTGCCACAGCTTGTCTGTGGTTTGTGTTTTTCCTGGGGTTGTCCTCAAAATCTTGGCTTAATAAACCTCCACTGGTTGAGATTTTTGCCTCAGTCATTTATTTGGGTTGACAAGTGTTTTGTTGGTGGCTGGCCTTTCTTAAATGATCAGAGAATATCTTCCCATCTCCTCTCATATATACAGGAGGAGAGTACGATCGTTGCTGTTCTTGAGATTTGATCCTTCAAGCTTTGATCTGGAAGGTTAGAGTGGAAGGCTGACTTGGTCCATCTGGACTTTCGTCTTGTTTATCCCACAGCCACCATAGCCACCAGCCTGGTTTTATTCGTCCTCTTAGAAAGCCCCAACCCAGACAAGAACACAATGCCTCTTTCCCGCTCCCCAGCAGCCCAGCTAATACAGTCTGCATTTTGAAAAAGAACCTCCCTCCATTTCCCCTCCAAATAAGAGATAATAAATAGGAAAGAAAGTATCAATTAAGATGAAAATGGAAACATTTTTAAAGCACTGAAAAATTTTACTGGAGTCCCTCATTGGAAGGAGAATGGAGTTTCCTAAAGCATATTTCAGAGAATTCCAGTTCGGCAGGATCATGAAAGGTACAATGTAAAAAGGTATTCTGCAGGCAAATATGCTTGGGAAACAAACAAAGATTTGTGAAAAAAAACTTTGGATTAAACAAAGTTTTGTGAAAAAAGTGTCTCTATTTTGAGACTTCTCAGAACTTCTACTATTCCAATGTGCTTTGTGGTCTCTAAGAGATGGAGATGATAGTTTGCAGCTTGATACAGTTTATCAAGCACTTACTGTGTGCTGAGCTCTGTCCTAAGTGCTTCACATGTATTGATGCTCACACAACCCTCCTCACATAGGACAGATGCTGCTGTTATCTTTATTCTTTAATTCCTTCCCATATCCCAGTAGCCTAAACCTAAGGGCTGGCTTGACTTGGCAGGCTCTTTGGATCGCTACCATCCTGGCTTCCTCCTGGCCAGTGTTTTCTTGGTAGCACCTTCCCTTACCTCACCCTCAGGAACCGGTCCATGCTCCATCCTCATCCTAGCGCAGACAAATGCCAAAGCCCCAAGTGAAGCTACTCTCTCCTGAGGACCTGCCTCTTTAGAAGGCTTTGAGGGGTGAATAATGTCCTGATTCTAGATTCAAGCCCACGGTTCCACCTGCCTCTGGAGTCCTCTGAGCTGACTCCTATGGCTGAGATGGGCCGGGGCTATGCTCTCTCCATCGACTCCCAGTGTCCAGTCGAAGGCTACTTTCAAATGCACAGGGACCAAACGTGTGTTCTTTAAGAGTCAGCCAACGTGGTGCCACTGAAGCTTGAAAAAATGCATGCGCAGGCCCTGGGAAGACCTGAAGTTGCAACAGCTGCAGGCAGAGGGCAGGGGCAGGGTGCTCCCTGCAGAGAGAATTCTGGTGGCAAGGGGATCCTTGATCTGTGGGGATGTGTGACCACTCTGGGCAGTGATCCAGAAAATTGAATTCACACACACCCGTCTCTTCTTGGAGCAAGCAGAGCAAATGTTTCTTGCATCCTGTCCAGCTCCAGCCCTCCTCAATCTCCACCTCCCCTCCTCTGCCACACCAAAAGAAAAAAAGATTAAAAGCTCAGCTATTTTTAATTCTCTGCTTCTCCAGAAATTGGCCTGGATCTCACAACTGTTTTTTTTTTTTTTCCCCTTCCCTCTACACTGGAGTTTTCATTGATTTGAAATGTTTTTGTTCCCTTAGGCCTTGGGCTGATGAGCCTCCTGAGGTAACCTCTTGGGCAGGCTACCTTGGCGGGGACCATGCTCTTGCTGGGGGCATGGAAGGCCATCCCACAGCCCCGCCCCGCGCTCCGCTGCTGGCCACCACAGCCTTCCAGACCCTCCCATGGCATTTCCTGCTGTTCTGGTCTATATAATTCCGAAAATGCTTAGAATCTCCAAAGTGATATCTTTTTGTACGCTAGTGAGCAATGAGTTGCCTGAAGGCTGGCAGCCCCAAGGTAGATTCAGGACGGGGGCGAAGCTGGTCACCAGAAAGACCACGGCAGGATTAGAGGGTTCAGCCCCACCCCACGCCCCAACCTCCGGGGAGGGGAAAGAGGCTGAAGGCTAAACTGATCATCAATGGCCAAGGGTTTAATCAATCATGCCTACTTAATGAAGTCTCCATAAAAAAACAAAAACACAACAGAGTTCAGAGAGCTTGGGGATAGATAAACACACAGGGGGTTGCACATACATGTGCCAGGAGGCTGGTACTCCCCAACTCCACCAGGACAGAAGCTCCTGTGCTTCTGCCCTGCACATCTAGAAGTTTTAAGAATCTGATGAGTTGAAGTTCTGAATGCCCTTGTAAAGTACACAAAGAGCTGTATGCGCTAGGACCCTTCCAGACCTCGCTCCATGTATCACTTCATCCTCTGTTTATTTATATCCTTTAAAATAGACCTTGTAGTGAACTGGAAAACATGTTTCCTTGAGTTCTGTGAGCCTGAGGAAGGAGTTGGGGGATCTCTGATTCATAGCCAGTCAGCAAGAAGCATGGACAAAATAACCCGGGGATTGTGATTGGCATTGGAAATGGGGGGCAGTCTTGGGCACTGAGCCCTGCAGGTTCTGAGCTGGTGTTGGAATCAACTAGAGGACATCCAACTGGTGTCCGCTGCAGAATTTACTGCTTGCTTGGTATACGGGGGAAATCACATACAGATTTGGTCGCTGAAGTCTTCTGTGTTGATTGTTGTGAGCACAGAGGAAAAACAGTTTGTGGGTTTTTTCTACTCAGGCATCTACCCCTCCTCCAAATCCAGATCATTCTGTCCTCTGTGTGGAGAAGATCACTGGGCCTAAAACCTCCCAAGGAATCACAGCATTGGAGCCAGCACAGATGACACTTCCTAGAGGTCTCCAAGACTTTAGGGCTGACCACACTGGGCTGAGGCTGAGCCAAAGAGCCATGGAGAAAAACCTTTAGGCGGTTCCTTGGCCCCTCGTCAAGGCGGGCATCTAATAGCAGCCCCTGGCAGCTTGGGAGGTGGGAACAAATCCTCTTGAGCCCATCCCCTAGAAAGCAGACTAAAACTAATTATAGCTAGTAGTTATTGAGTGCTTGGTATATGTCCAACCCCGTTCTAACCATTTTACAGGTAATTATACATCGAATCTGTGAGATATCCTTATAAGGAAGATACTACTATTATGCCCATTTTGTAGGCAAGGCAACTGAGGCACAGAGAGGTCACATAGCTGGTAGAATACGGAACGACAATGAGCCTAGACAATTTCATCAGATCCCAGGCTCTTAACCACTACCCATGCCAGGTGTAGATGAGCCCCCTCTCCTGCCCTCTACCTCCTGATTTAGTCTTTCTCTCGTGACCTGGTTCCTGATGCCTGGGGGCTTCATCCACCTCAGAAAATCCTAGTGCTTTCCCTGTAGTAGGGCCCTAAGATAGCGTGGCCTTAGGGCACAGAGCAGGGAGCCCCTCCCAGGAATCTGAGGAGGGCTGGGAAAGGAAAGGAGAGAGGGGTAGAAAAGGAAGCAGCTAGTAAGGTAATTGGAAAGAGAGAATCCCCTTCTCTCCTCAGGCAATAAAGCTGCTCTGCCTACCTCCTCCACATGCATAAATATGCACGCACTCACATACACATACTTCTGTGCTCAATTATTCTAGCAGAAGGGCAGAGCAGGGCTGCCAGAGAAGAGATTGCTTGTTAGTGAAGGAGCTTGGCAAATACGCCCTCCAGCTCTGCTTTTGAAAGAAGCCAGAGCTTTGGGGGCTGGGCGACCTGCACAGCTCCTGGGGCTTAGAGAGTCTCCAGCCAGGGAAGATGCTAAGAGGCCCCTCTGCTGCTCTGCAGGGCTGGCTCATTCCAGACTCTGTGAGCCAAGCTTTGTGGACAGCCTCCTGGACTCTTGATCAAGCCCTAAGTCTCCATTTTGGAACATTCCTAAGGCAGCCTCAATAGGGATATGCAGAGGAATCCTTGTTCCCTCTTGACTCTGCTTGTCCTGCAAACCCCCTCCTCCTGTCAATCAGTGGGCTGAGAATAGAGCGCAGTCTCTGTCAGTTCCTTATGCTTTGACTCTCTGCATAGAAGTACAGTCCTGGTGACCCCTCAGTTCCCTGAGAATAAGCTGGCTAAACATGAAAACAAAGCATTCCCATAATGCTTCTCTCCCAAAGTCTCAACCATCCTGTCCGGTGGGAACCTGTCCACCTCACATCATCAGACATCTCTGCAATTGGTACCTATTCTCGTATTTTTATTTCTACCTTACTTTTACAGGCACATGGTCTCACGTGTATTTAGGTGGCTCAGTTCACTCACCTAAACAATGAAGACGATACTGCCCTGCACATCTAGAAGTTTTAAGAATCTGATAAGATGAAGTTCTGAATGCCCTTGTAAAGTACACAAAGGGCTGCGTGTGCTAGGCCAGGACACACATGCGTCTCACCCTGTGAGCTTCTCATTTACCTTAGTGTTCCCTTCCCAGTTCCCGGCACAGTACCCAGTAGGTCGGTGCTTCACGTATCCAGAGATAAGACTGGGAGTGTACCATTTTGGGACTGCAAATGACGGTCAAGCCTCTGTTACTGTGAGCTTGGACTACGCCCTTCTCGTAGGCCCCAAGAGCAGCATCAGGTGACACCAAGTGAAGCCAACATCACTCATTTTTCTTTAGAGGTGTGCAGTGGGAGTAGAGCTGGGCTGGGCTGTAAGAGATCAGATCAAGGCACGGTTTCTCCCCCCCGTTAATGACAAGGAGGTGGGGCGAGGGCAATACCTGGGACAAACACTATGAAGGCAGAAGGTAATGGAGGACAGTAGGAGACCTGGGAACCATTTGGCCTCTGGGTCCTTATTCATTCCAAACCATTTCAGAGCCAGTCAATGTGAGCAGAGTGAAAGAAGAAGGCTGAGTGGGACCGTTTCCCTCTAGCAGCAGGCAGACGGCTTAAGACTCAGAGGGAAGATGATGACAGCCTCATAGAACTGCAGGGGCCTTTTGAGGCTGCCATCTTCAGTTGACAGTTGAAGCCCAGAAATATGAAGTAATTCATTCAAAGTCTCAGAACCAGGAAAGGACACAACCATGACTGGAACTTAGGCAGCCCGACTCACAGACCCTGTTTCATTCTATTCCCCACCCTCCTACCAGGGGAAACGGTTCTTTGTTATTTCCTATTCCCTCACCAATTTGATCTTCACAGCAGCCTCAGGAGTCGAGAGGGTCAAGGGCCATCATTCCTATTTTATACCAGAAGAATCTGAGGCCCAGGTAGATTTTTGCATTAATAGTGCATATTGGTAGCTGGGTGCAGTGGCTCACGCCTGTAATCCTAGCACTCTGGGAGGCCGAGGCAGGAGGATCACTTGAGCTCAGGAGTTCGAGACCATTTTGAGCAAGAGTGAGACCCCATCTATACCAAAAAGAAAGGAAAAAAAGAAACCCGGCCAGGTGTTGCAGTACACCTGTAGTCCCAGCTACTCGGGAGGCTGAGGCAGGAGGATCCCTTGAGCCCAGAGGTTGAAGGTTGCAGTGAGCTATGATGACACTACTGCACTCTACCCAGGACGATGGAGTGAGATTCTGTCTCAACAACAAAAAAAAAAAACCAAGGCAACTGAACACCCCTCCTCACAACCCCCCACCCCTTCATATAAAAAATAAATAAATAAATAAATAGCACATGCTGGTGACATGGCCAGGAGCATAACCTAGTGCTCCTGACAGGGCAGCTCAGCGGGTAAGGGCTCAGCTCCACAGATTACTGTCCGTGAGACCTTATCCTCTTTGGGGCTCAGCATTTGTATTCTCGAATATAAACTGGGGCATGATAATAGTACTGACCTCACCAGGCTGTTGTGAGCATTAAGTGAAGCAATGTATGTAGAGTTCCTGGCATGGTTGGAGGCACATAGTAAGTGCTCCATAACTCCGTGATTCTTTCTTTCTCTCTGCACCCTCCCCAGCCTCAGTATCTCTCTTTACAAGGTGTCCAGTGGGAGGAGGAGGAGGGGTGGTTGATGACAAAAGCTGAGAAGTGAGCTTTGGAAGGCATAACTAGCAGTGTTCCCCTATCACCTGGCCCTAGCCCCTCCTCCCTCCCTCCCTCATCCCTAGGGAAGGACGTTGGAAAAAAGAATGTCCATGTCTGGAGCAGACTGGCACGCCCCCTGCCATTTGTGTTCCTGAGCAGGCAGCCTGCAAAATCTTTAGATACGAATTTTAAAAAATAATAAATCAGCAAATCCCAGTTGCCTGACCTTGGAGGCAAAGGGACAGACAGATAGACAACAGATGTAGAGGAATGAGCCAGGAGGACTGAGGGCCCAACAACTTGAGGGTGGGGGAGGAGATGAAGGCAAAGATGAAATGAAGGAGAGGAGATAAGTGTACACAAATACAAGTGCTCACCACATGGTCCAGTCCCTTTTCCCCCAGCCAGACAGCCAAGCTTTGTGGCCTAGGAGGACTGGAATTCCATCTCTCTTGGTACTGCTAAAACCAAGGTCAATGCCAAGTCAAGAATCCTAGCCAGCAAGAGCTTGGCTCAGAAGAAATGCAAAGAAAATACTAAGTAATTGCTCTTCCAGAAGCCCTTCCCCTTTAAGCCCACACGGGCTTTGTAGCAAACTGTCCTGGTTCTGTCTTGGGCCCACTACAAGAGAATGTTATCTCCCAGCTATAAAATAGGTCAGAGCCAGACTGGAGACTTGCATTCCTGTCTGGTTGCCTCCATTGTCACGACTCAAGGCTCACAGATTGCTCTTCCTTAAACCATGCCCTTGGGAGCAAGGTTTTTCCCGTTGCTTCTAGTACTTCTGTTTGGCTGCAGGTCCCTAGAGGCTACTATCTCCAGAATTGGCCCTCTTTAGGCTGAGCCAGGATGGGCTAAACTAATCGGCCTCCAGCAAAAATCAAGGGCAGGCTTTTTGAGCACTTCCCTGCTAGGCACCCTTCAGCTTAGTATTTGGGCTCCTCTCAACCAAACAGGATTCCTGGCTTTGTGCTCATATCCTGTGGCCCTCTACAAGGAGGGCAGTTTCCTTAAACCAGCCATCAAGTGTCTTGGCCCTTGGGTTCCTGAGCTATGTTGCTCATTTCTCAGAGCAGCCAGGAGAATCTCTGGGCAAAGGTAGTGTTGGCTCTGCTCTGTCAGGAGAAGAAGTGAAGCTTTTCCCTACTCTTGAGCCAATGGGGAGGCTAGTCTCACTGGATCTAGGACTGCCAAGCTGGCAGCCCTAATGATTGGGCTCCTTGGGTCAAGTTCTCAGCACAGGGAAGGTGAGATTGGCAACAAGAGGAGCAAAGGGAGCTCACACCCCAGTGAGAAACATTTAGAATGTGGAGGTTCCTCGCTGGTCTCTAACCTGGTGCTTTTATTTCACTTTTGGTGCCCTCCAGCAGGAGCACCTCCTCCAAGTAGACCGATTGACATCCAGGGACAGATCCAAATGCCCAGGTGGTATGGTCTCAACATGTCCCCCGGAATTCATGTGTTGGAAACTTAATCCCCAAAACAACAATGTTGGGATGTGGGGCCTTTGGGGAGGTTTTGGGAGGTTCCACCCTCATGAATGGATTCATGCTGCTATAAAAAGGGTTTGTGGAAGGGGGGTCACTCTCACTTGCCCTTCCACCTTTTGCCATGTGAGGACACAGTATTGAGGATGCAGCAGCAAGATGCCATCTTGGAACCAGAGACTGAACCTTACCAATGCCTTGATCTTGGACTTCCAGACTCCAGAAATGTGAGAAATTTCTGTTCTTTATAAATTACCCAGTCTATGGTATTCAGTTACAGTAGCACAAAATGGACTAAGACAACAGGTATTTGGCTTCTGGGCTCTTAGTACTCCCTGCTTACTGTTGCTTCCCCCTCAAGAAAGAGGGTAAAGCAGGAAAAAGGAAACTTACATTTGCTGAACAAATATTGGTTGCCACACAGTGACTTGGGCACTTTCCTATACATTATCCAATCCCATTTCTCTCTATTTTCTTCTTTTTTTTCCCCAGAGTAGAGGGTGTGCCTCAGGTGCAAAGAATTGCATTGATTAAAATTCAGTTAGAGTCACACGATCATCATCAGTTCATGCATGGCCCACTTTGTTTCATTTTATTTCTATTTTGATTCATTTTGTTTTATTTCTTTTCCTCTTTATCACCCTTCCTAATCCCATCTCCTTTCCTGATGGACACCCACTTGTGTGTTTGATTTACATAAATTGTATTATTCTGTACATCATCTGCTTCTTTGTTTCATGTAATATCACAATTACTGAGAGCTAATTATGTTGATATCTATGGATCTAATGTGTTCATTTTAATTACTGCATAATCCGTTTTGCATATTTTTGCATATTTCACATTTTATTTATTCATTCCCCTGTTGATGGATGCTTACATTGTTTCCAATTTCTATTACAATATTGCAACACACTTTTTTATGCAAGCCACTTTGTGTACCTGTGAGAGTAGTTCTTGGGGGATATAAACCCAGAAGCAGAACTGCTCTGTCATAGGGTATGTACAAATTCAAATTCTCTAAATACTTCCAAATTCCTCTCCAAAATGACTGCATCCATTTCATAATCCCTAACAGTATGTGAGGATTCCCGTCTCCCTAGATCGTTACCAACACTTGTTATTAGCTTACTCTTTTGAAATGATTTGCCAGTCTGATATGTATAAAATAGTATCTTGGTGCTGCTTTAATTTGTCTTTTCCCTGGTTATAATGAGGTTGAACGTTCCTTCAGATGATTATTACCTACTCATTTGGGCTTCCGCATCTGTAAGTTCCTACTTGTACATTTGCTGTTTTCTCTATCGGGTTTCCTGTCCCTTTTTTGTCCTATATGTTTTGGATTTTTATATTTTTTGCTCATATACATCACAACTATTTTCTCCAAATTTATCACTTCTCTGTTCAATGTGCCCATTGTGTCCTCTGTAAAACAGAAACCTTTACTTTCAAGGGACGGTAATCAGATGTATCCACTCTTCTCTTTATGGTTTATGCTCTCCATGCCTTTTTTAAGAAAATGTGTCTACCCAATGCTGCAAAGATATTCTCCTACATTTTCTACAAAAGTTGTATAGTTTGGCCTTTCATGTTTAAGTATTCGATACTTCTAGAGTTTATAGTTATTTTGTATATGGCATGAGATAAGCATTTAATATTATTTTTTTACATATCACTGTATTATGCCTGGTATATATAGCATGGACCTTTCCTGTGGCTCTCGGTTCATGAGCAGTAAGTCAAGATACATTGGTCAAGCTCCTATTATGTTTGGAGCCCTGAAGAGGGATTCTAGTGGAGTTTATGATGCAGAACCTGCCTTCAGGGAACATGCCATCAGACTGGGAAAATGAAACATGGACACAAAAATCCTTTTGAGAGTATACGCAAAGCAACACTGAGGTGAGGATAAATAAAGACCTTGGAAGCTGAGAATACAAGTTTGGAGGGTTAAAAAGGGAGCAGGGTACCTATTCCTGGGCTGGGGTGGATAAAAGAGTTGGACTCAGGCAACAGGGACACCATTGCATATCTGTACTCTGGGATGATCATCCAATCAAGCTAGATTTACGCAGCTACTACGGAATGAAATAGGGGATAAGAGACACTAACTAAGACTTCACCATTTGCTGTGATCTGGCCTTGCCGGTGCACTCAGGGTTTCCTTCCCATGCCCTTCTCCCTTATTATTGCTCCTCAGCCCCAGGGTACCAATTGAGAAGGAAGCAAGGTCATTTCTGACTGCAGTCCAGGTACCCAGCCTACAAAATCTTCCTCAATCATCTGTCTCCCTTCTCAAAGCCATGGATTAAGTTGAAAGGAACTACTTACAAAATAATAACAATAATAGTAATACTAACAACAACAGTAAGTATAATAACCTCACAGCCTTTCTGGAGCTCACATCTTCTCTACAAATATGGTCTACTTTGGTCACCAGTGGGAAGGGAGGCAGCTGTTTGAGGGAGATTTTGTGGATGGGGTGCCTGAACTCCAGTCAAAAAGGACCACAGGGTGTGGAAGACACAAGACAGGACTGAGCTGCCTCCCTTTTCCTAGAGGCCTCCCTCAGCCTAAACTTCTGGCTTTCAGTTTGCCTGCACCTTTCATAGTCTATGGCCAGAAAGGAAAAACTGGAGGCTTCAGAGAGCTTCAGCACCCTTCCTCCTCCGGCAGTTGCCCTCAGCCTCAGGATACTGCAATACGCCACACAGGTAGGCGTAACATACCTACAAAAGTAGGTGTAACATTCCAAACTCTGCCCTCCCAGGAGTTTGCACTGCAAAGCACACGCCAATTATCCTCAGCAGGGCAGCCTGTTTTTAGTGTAGCCTGAATGAGGAGCTGATTTTGCTTCTAGTAATCTCCTTCTGCTTTAGTGGTTTGAGACTTCGGAGGGGAAGAGTGGGGAAGGGAGTGTGGGGGAAGAAAAGCAAACAAAACTCATCAAAACTAACAAACAAAAAAACTTCAGCTTCCAGCTTCTTAATCCTCTCAGGGCCTACTCCTCACTATGGCAACCATAAGCCTCCAGGCCTCCTCAGTCCTCAATCCAGTTGTTAGCAAAGAGCGGAGGCTGGCCGCTTTGCCTGGGATGATTTCAATACTGGGCAAATTAAACTGGTCCCGGGGAGCTGAGGAAGTTGAAGGAGGGAAGCAGCAGGGAGAGGAAAGGGAACACTGAGGCGAGGAATGGCAGGTTTCCATTAGGCAGCATCTCAGGAACTCTCTTGGGAAGGTGGTGAAGGCCTCTACTGCCAATTTGTATTAACCCTCAACAGTCTTGGTGAAGGCCAACCCTGCCCATTCTCTTCCCCATTCCCCTCAGGCAAGACTCTGCAGGCTGAGGGAAGCTTCAGTGTGTGGGTACCAGTCAGCACAAAGTGATTTGTTCCTTTGGCCAAAAGCAAGATGAGGAGACGGAAAGTAAAACTCAGCAGGGTTCCCACTTTTGCTGGTCATTGGTGAGAGTATAACTCTCCAAAGAAACAGGAGGTGCACTCCTCGGGAAAGCTTCCTGGCAACTGAGCTCCTCTGACCTCCAACTCTGCCTCACCAAGCCTCCCAGAGGCACCGTTGCCACAGCCTTCATTTGGTTCTGTCTGACCACTGCAGAGCGCTGACCCCCATGGATGGACAGCCCTCTGCCAAGATGGGCAGCCCTTAAAGTCATATCAGAGACTGTGTAACTCCCACTGGCTACTGCCTTGGTAACTATCTTTCCGAAGAAACTGAGGCTGGAGCTGGGCATGGGGCTGGAGCCAGATTCACCGACCTACACAATGAGCTGGGCCTTGACTTAGAAATCAGATGTCAGGCTAGTACTCAGGCAGTTCACATTGGTCCTATACCACAGAGGTATGGAGGAATTCTGAGATCCTTTCTTAGCTTCATTCTTTGATAAGGAAAAAGGAGATGATAATTTGGGGAGGAAGGGCTTGGGAGGCCCCTGGGAGTTTTGCTTATATCCACAGCTAGTGAAGGGTTACTTGTTCATTTTGTTTTCTTAGTGGGTTTGTTTTCCCCTATTGCAATGGGAAATGGATATTCCTTTCTCCTTAAAACGCTACCTTCCTTCCTTTGTATGTCCCCCTGTGCCTGATACCATCTGCACATACACTCTTCCCCATTCCTTTAATGAGTAGCTGAGTCCCAGAATCTGAAAAAATAATTATCTTCCCTTCAGCCTCAACCCCCAAGACTTTAATTACTTAAAGATTTTAATTTCTGAGCCAGGGAATAGTCTTGCTTTCACTCGTTCTTTCACGAAACGTTTATTGAAAGTCCACTAGACGAAACTTCATGAGGGCAGGTGATTTCGCTCACCACTAAGTCTCCAGTGCTTCTTGGCACACAGTAGCTATTCAGTGCAAATTTTCTTAACAAAGCCTACTCTGTTCATAATCTCAGAGTTTGTTGCTCACTTAAACGAGTAGCATCTAAAGCTTCCATTTATTGAACAACTACTATGTGCCAGGGCCTACGTTAACTACTTCATATACACATTCTAATAGAAAATTTACGATGAGCCTCAAGGGGTAGAAACTACTATTAATTCTCTTTCACAGATAACAGTGGGGCTCAAGGATGTTAATTAATTTTCCAAAATAGTTAAGAAATAGCAGAGCCTGGTACCAAGCCCAGATCCCTTGGACTCCAAAGCCTGCCTCCCTCTACTCTGGTGATAGGGAAGTGCCACTGAGACTAATGTCACTATTTGGCTTTCTGACATGCCAGTTAGCTTTGCACAGAGACAGTTCATTACTTGGCCACATACTTTGTTCCCAACCCTAGCAAATCAGTTTGTCCAAAGGGGCTGAGGGTAGAGTGTGCTAGGTTGAGAGAGGTTGCTAAGTACATATTTCTACTTGTAAATATCCCTTATACAAGTACAAATTTCTACCATTCAAAAACACTTTTTATCTCCTGTAGTCTTCACAGCAATCATGAAGAGTGTTCTGTTACTGTTACTCACTTTATAGATAAGGACACTGAGGCTCAGGGAGGTTATACAAATTGCCTGAGGTCGCACAGCCAAGAACTAGCAGAGCAGGAGCTAAAATCCACTCTTTTCTTGTTCTAGAACACCAGAGCATAAGCCATTGGGTCCCCTTGGCACATAAAGTGTTGGAAACATTGCTTTGTGTCATATGCCAATGCCATGTCCCAAATGGCCAATTGAGAAGAAGGCTTGCATCCCTCATGCTCTGTAAGAATTAGAAACAAGTAATCTTGCAGGAAAACCTTTTTATGTCTTCTCTTCAAGGGTACTGTCTAAGAATTGCCCTCGTACTCCTGCCACCCCCCAACAGGACAGGGATATGTGCTCAGATGCAGCGCAAGCTGGCAAGTTGCTTCTATGAGTCTGGTATTTTCCCCTGGCACTGAATGACGACTAAGAATGCATGTCACTCCTTCCCTCCATCTGTCATCTTTCCCCTCTGAGAACCCTTAATCATTTCGAAAGTCCAATGAATAAAGAAAGCAGGCCACCATGCCAGAGGTGACAACACCTCTTGGGAAGTAGGCATTGATCATAAAGAGATCACTGCATTACAGGGCAAAAAACCAGATTATTGGGGATTTTGGCTTACCCTAAGTAGGCTTAACTCCTAAGTGGCAAAGAGGATTTCACAAGGATCCCTCAGAATTCAGGTAGTGATTCCTATGGGGCCTTCCTCCTTCTCTTCCTCCTCACCTCCCTCTCCCGCCTGCACCCCAGCGCCCATTCCTCCCATAGTCAGAAGCAGGCCTGCCCTGCCTCTCCCACTCTCAAGGGACTCTTCTCCGAAAGAATAACATTCCCTGGGCTTTTTCACTGAATTCTTCATCTTCGCTGCCTGGGAATGACAACACTTCCCATTCGAAGCCCTGAGTGGGGGTGACCCACCCGGCCCAGCCCCCACCGCCAGCCAGAGGAGCCAAGGAGAGGAAGAAACACAGTGGCGGGGGCTGGAGGCTCCCCCAGAGGGGCTGCGGGAGGCAGTCCCCGAGGCCCAGGGACTTAGGAGGGTGGATGGCACATCTGGAGACTCATGGCCACTGAGTGACCACAACGCTCCTCTGGGCTGTCATCCTTCTCCAAAGCTTTGGTCAAACCCAGAAAGCCTGTTCCCACCATTGCTTCCCAGTCTTAGAATCTGCCCAGTGCTGAGCTGTCACAGCAAGTCCAGTCATGGGGTTGAAGAGACCTTGGCTTTCTGTTGGAACTCTGCTCCAGTGAGTGAAATGGGACAAGTTGCTGCTGTTGTACGTAGAGAGACTGGGGCCACGTGGAGAGGGGGGACCTCCTTTCTAGTCCTAGCTCTGGCATTCACTGGCTGTGTGACCCCAGGGACACTGCTTGCCTTCTCTCTGCCTGCGTCTTGGCTTGTACAAGGGAGGCAGCACACGCTGCAGCCGTTCAGTGCACGGGCTCTGGGGCCGGGCTGCGGGTTCACATCCCAGCTTTGCCTCTTCTGAGCTACATGACCATGAAAAACCGTTAGCCTGACAAAGCCTCAGTCTCCTGGTCTGTATGATAGGGACAACAATAGCGCCTCCCTCAAAGGATTGCTGAAAACACATGTAAAGCAGTCAGCACCTGGCCTTAATAAACACTCAGTAAACGTTGGCTACCGCCCTCTCATCAGCCATCCTCGCTCTCCAGAGCTTGGTGGGATAGCCATGAACTCTCAGGTCTGTCTTTCTAGAGGGAACGTGACATTCTGGCGATGTCATCTCCCAGAAGAGGCCATTTGCAGGGTGCCTGAGCCGCCCCTTCAGAACATGTGCAGGTCCACGTGCACCACATGTGATCTCAGCAAAAGTACGTGTGGCCCCCTCATTTTCTCGGCACTCTTGGAAACACTGCCACTGAGACCAATGCTCCTGAGTTTCAGAGGCCACCTGTCCAGACTCTGCACACAGCAGGTGGAAGACAAACACCGAGGTCCTGCCCTCAGGGAGGCAGGAAGGCTGGGAGCCAGAGGCCAGGGGAGCCAAGACCTCCTCCTCCCGGGTCCTGGGATCCAGCCACCCAGCTGGGAACGCGGCTCTGCCCTGGCCTCTTGCCCAAGGCCTGGCCTCCCTGGCCTCTGTGTTTGCTGTACATTTGGGAGTGGCTCGAGATTCTGCCTAGAGACTAGAACCCTTGAAGAAGGGGCCCAGACCCTTGCTCTGTCACCTTTCAAGTCCATTAATGGCTGTTATGGACTGAATGTTTGTGGAATTCTTGTGTGGAAGCCCTAACCCCCAATATGGTGGCATTTGGAGATGGGACCTTTGGGAGGTAATTAGATTTAGATGAGGTCATGAGGGTGGGGCCCCACGGTGGGATTGGTGTCTTTATACAAAGAGGAAGAGACCAGAGTGTGTGCTCTCGCTCTCTCTCTGTCCGTGTCTCTCTCTTGCTTGCTCTTTCTCTCTGTGTCTCTTTTGCCATGTGAAGACACAGTGACATGGTGGCCATCTGCAAGCTTGGAAGAGAGCCCTCACCAGAGCCCGACTATGCTGGCACCCTGGACTGGGATTTCCAGCCTCTCAAATGGTGAGAACCAAACTTCTGTTGTTTCTGGCCCCCCAGTCCGTGGTATTCTTCTTTTTTTGGCAGAAAAAAAAAAGCTGACTGAGACAATGGTGTTGCAAGAAACTTTGCCACCAGAGCAGCTAGGATGGGCCCCATGGAGCCACCGCCACTCAGCATCATCGCCCAAGAAGGGGCTGCCACAGCGGCTCCCTATCCGTTCCTTCATGTATCCATTCATGCGTTCATTCCAGAGCATTCGGCGGGCACTTACCCTGCGCCGGGCCCTGCGCTGGGTGCTGTGAGGTGCACAGCAATGCACCGTCAGGCCCGGGCCTCCGCCTCGAGGAGCTCACAGTCCAGCAGGGAGGAGCGCCTGTGAAGAGCCACACGCGTGAGTGTGACATTACAAATTATGATCAACACAACAAAGGTTTCAAAAGCCCAGGATGTTGGGAACCCCTCTAAGATCGGGCGGGAGTCCAGGAGATAACTGAGGAGCTGCTGTTTAAGCCTTGACAGTGAGAAAGGGAAGGCGCCAGCCAGGGAAAGAGTGGAGGGGAGATTGGTGCAGGTGGAGGGGCGAGGAGTGTCCCTGACCTCGGGCCAGGGCATTTCCAGATCCTTTTGTCATCGCAGAGTCAGGCTCTCTGGGGTCTGGTGCCTGCTGGCTCTCACTTGTCTAACAAACTCTGGCTGCTGCCACTGGGGCCTTTTCAATGTCCAGCCCTCAGAGCAGGAGCGTCGGTGGCGGTGGCCGGGTGCAGATGCCTGGGCTGCAGGGCCCCTACAGACTTTGAGTAAGCCGCTCGGGGTCGGGCCTAACAATCTGCATTTTAACAAGGCTCCTAAGTGGTTCTATTGTTGCTCAAACTTAGAGAATCTCTTTCCCTACTATACATGGCACGGGGGAGATGGGTTGTTGGCAAAAACTGCAGCTAGTAAATCACTGCCCGTATTTAGCAGCCTGTGTTAATCGGTGACTTTCAAAAGGCATCTGTGGTCTCTGCATGTCATTTTTCTAATGTCAGGCTCTGAGGAATGTGGGCTCCCCTTCAGCTTGGAATTTCGAAGTGGGTTTTTTCTTAGAGTGACCAACCGTCCTGATTTGGTAATCTCCCAGTTTTAGCACTGACAGTTCCATGTCCCAGTAAACCGCTCGGTCCTGGGCGAACCAGGACAATTGGTCACTCTGTTTCCTAGAGAAGCGCCCACTTGGCTTCCCCCTGAAAAGGGAAGAGTCACTAAAATTCTCTCCAATCTCCCTATGACCAAGGTGCTCCCTACCTGCTAAATTTGCCTTTTCGTCCATCTGGCAAGAGGTGCACAGATGGTTTCTCCCTCCAACTCCCCCACACACACTCTTTCCATCCTTTTTCTTCACGGACAGGTATGGCATCAAAAAGGAGCCGCGACAACAAGCCAGGGGTCCCACGGCATAACCAAAGTGCTGGGGATGGAAACGTCAAAGCTCCAGGAAGGGCTAAGCCCTGGTCTGAGAAACTAGAGCAGAAAGAAACCATCAGCTGACAGATTCACAGGGTAATAGAAAAGAAGACATATAGCATCGCCATGGCAACCAGCTTCCAAAGGCCCCCAGCACCTGCTCCTTTCTACACAAGATTTCCCCAAACAGGGATATTTCTTACTTCCTTGTTTTTCTTTTCAATAGAAATGTTAATTTTATTTCCCCTCATTTGAGCTTAATGTTCCAGTAGCAATTTAGCTTCTTCTGGGCTCTCCTAGCCCCTCCCTGTCTCTCTCAAACCTTACCCCCCTCCCCCGCCCCGTCTCCGCATCCTTCCTTTCCTTTCTAGCTCCTCTATTTTTTCTATCTGTCCCCACAATTTCCTGTCCCCACTTGCCCTGAGCAATATTTCTAATCATCTCTCTTCTCCCAGAGCTAAGCCTTTTTCCAGGATGTTTTATCAGTTGCAGTTCTAATGACCTAGTAAGGTTGGCCTTTGCCCTGGGTGAGCTCTCTCTGATACCTCCATCTAAAGCCCACATCCTCTGTCCTGATATCCTCCCTGCCCCCCTGAGCTGAGGGATGCAATTCAGTAAAACCATTTCGGCCCACAGAACAAATAAAGGGAGAGAAGGGCTTCAGGGTGGAGAATAATAATTGTTATTGTTTATTGAGTGCTGCCCACGTGCCTGACCCTCCTCTAGAGTTTTATCTCTATTAACACATTTAATCTTCATGACAACCCTGATGGCATAGGTATTATTATTTCATTTAACAGGTGGGGAAACAGAGGTAGAGTGGTTAAGATACTTGCAAAAGGTCCCAGAGCTAGTAATTGGCAGAGCAAGGATTTAAACCCAGGGAGTCCAACAGCAAAGCCTGCCCCTTTCATGACTATTTTCAGAAGAGGTTTTGGGAGGAAGATCCTGTTCTGAGTCACTGAATAGGAATGCGATCGAGGCAAACCCTTTCATAGGCATTATTTGGAGGGTGTCTGGTCAATAAAAAGGTCTTGGACAAACAAAACCACATGTCCTTCTGCTTAGGTCCACGGAAGCAGTGGCTCAGAAATGGGAGTGAGGAAATGGAGGAGTTCTTGCTGTGAGCCTCTTCTCCAGATACTTAGTTCATGCATTCCCCCGTTGGTTCATTCATCCAACACACATTTAGCAAGTGATTCCCATGAGCCAAGCTCTGTTCAGCCTATCCATAGGCACCTGTGTTGTTGTGGAGAGACTGTTTGGTGCCAGGAGCCCTGTCTTTGAGGCGTGTGTTTCCACTTGCCACCCGTCCCCCTCCTTTTTTTTTTTGAGACAGAGTCTCACTCTGTTGCCCGGGCTAGAGTGCCATGGCGTCAGCCTAGCTCACAGCAACCTCAAACTCCTGGGCTCAAGCAATCCTCCTGCCTCAGCCTCCCAAGTAGCTGGGACTACAGGTGTGTGCCACCACACCCGGCTAATTTTTTCTATTTTCAGTAGAGACAGGGTCTCGCTCTTGCTCAGGCTGGTCTCGAACTCCTGACCTCAAGTGATCCTCCTGTCTTGGCCTCCCAGAGTGCTAGGATTACAGGTGTGAGCCACCATCCCAGCCTTCTGCTTGCCATCTGTGAGCTTGTCTTTGTGGATAACGATGCTTACAAATTGATGAAAATCATGGCTATGAAAGTACCTAATGTGGCGCCTGACACAGAGGGTTCAACTTTGTTCAGGGAGAATCACTTCTGCATGGGAAAGTTCCACCTGAAACACAGGGAGGTGGTGCTGAATTTTCCTAGAGATGGTGTGGGTCTGGGAGTGTTGGGCCCTCTACCAACTCTCTCAGGATTGGCTCACTCAAAATAGGGGAGCCAAGGCTGCCCACAGCCTGTACCCATTTTCTTCTTTGAGTGAGCAGCTTCTTCTTTCCAGATCATTTACTTCTTATGGCCAAAGAAGAGCTCCAGCCCTCTGCAAAGCAAGCATTTAGTTCCAAAACCAATCTTCTGTGCAGACAAGGTCTCTAGATTAAGAAAGATGCTGCCAAGGCAACATTATTATTAACATTATCATTATTATATTAAGACAATTGAATGCCTAGGGTTGCAAGGAAGGGTGGTCCCACAGAATGGAGATTAAAGAAATGGTATGGGTACGGGAAGAGAATGCAAAGAATTTGAAGAAAATCTAGCCATTTCTCTTTCTCTCTCTTGCTCTCTCCTGCTCTCTCCTCTCTTATCCTCTTCTGTTCTTTCTCTCCTCAGCTCTGTTTTTTGGAGGAGGGCGAGTTACTGGGTGAACAGTGGAAGAAGCAGCTTGTGTGCGCATAATTAGCTAACTTGTGGCTTAATATAATGGGACTCCCTTGGCCTTAGTGCTGGACCTTTACTGTAAAGTAGCAACTTGGGAAGGCCAGATTACCTGGGCCTGCACTCTGCCAGGAAGAGCTCGTGGCTGCAAGGTGCAGCACAGATTGTAGGTGTGCACATGAGTGCCTTGTGGAGAGGGGCAAAGGAGAAATGTCCCAGAGCACAAAGCAGAGGACCGCTTCGAGCTTCTGACAGAAGGCAGCAATGTGATAGCAGCTGGCTTGCAAGCCAAGGTTTCTGAGATCTATTCCAAGTACTGCACCAAATCACTGGATCACCATGAGCCTGTTGTTTCATTCTTCTGGTCCCTTCTGTGGCCTTCAATTAAAACAAAAAACAAAAACCTCATGGGACTTGAATTGGATCTCTAATATTTAGCCATTTATAACATTATACAATGGTGGTTTTGCATGAGATTTTCAGAGGTATGGGGGATTCCAGCCCTTCTTCCTTTGCCCCATGCAAGCCTCTCCTCTTGGATTTCAGTTTTTCTCATTCCTCACTGATTCAATATGTCTCAGTTACCGAGCGTAAGCCGCAAGGCACTTCTAAATCACTTATGAAGACAGTCAAGGCTATCGCCATCTGCGCTCATGGTAGAGCTGGGCCAAGCTGCAGAGCAGGGTTGAACAGGATGGGGCAGGAGGCAGTGAAGCAAAGAAGAGTCAAGCTTTTTAGAAAAATAAAAATATCGGCTGTGTTCCTTTTGCCCATGATTTGTCCGGTGGCTGAAAGGATCCCCTCACCAGGATGGAGACAATTTCACCACTAACCACAGCAAGGTTTGATTCGGAAAGAGGTATTAATCATGACTACCCACTGTCCCTTCATATTTTAAGGAGCCATTTTGTTCTCACTTGACTAGGGCAACCAATTTGGGGATAGGCCTACCTGGCTTTGTCTCCTGACCAACTTGTTTGATTTTGGGGGAAAAGGCTTATTCCATGGCCAAGCTCTGTGGAATGCAGGCAGGAGAAATTGCAGTTTCTTCCTATAAAAGCCTCTGGGGTGGCCTTTGATTTTTAGGCAAGCTGGGTGCTTGTCCTTTCTCCTCTCTGCACTCGCCTCCCGAGACCAGGGGCATCTACATGGCGGAATTAAGTCCCATGATGAGTCAATCATTCTGTACTTCCTATTGTCCCATTTTTCAGATGAAGAGCCTGACCTTGAACCTCACTGGGTATCAGGAGACTTCAGTTCATCTCTGGAAGATGGTACCTTGAGTGTACTGGTGAGTAGAGGTCTGGGTAGATGCAGAGCAGGGAGAGGCCAGAGACTGAGTATGCAGCTGGATGTGAGACAGATGCCTAAATATTTCCTAGTCACTATAAAAAGAAACCTTGTATTATTTCTGCTCCAATCTATCTTATGGGTTGGCTTTATTCTCACCAACTTGTACACATGATACAGTTGTGTTTGGGAAAGTGGAGGTGAGGTGAGAGTGAAAGCACAAGATGTGAGGGAGGGAAGACAGATGCACAGTTTTGTGAGTCTTCATTTGACCATCTGTAAAATGGATCTGGAGGGACCAATAATAGCAGATCAGATGCAAACTCTGTGGGGCAAGGGCAATATACGTAACCTAAACATTTGTACCCCCATAATATGCTGAAATAAAAAAGAAAAAAAAAACTAGGAGTTAAAGACACTGAAACGTATCTAATAATTGTTATGTGTCCCACCAACTTGGAACACAGGATCTCCCGTATCTCTAACAATTTGGACACCCTTGAATGCCGGAAACTTCTCTCATGGTAACTAGAACTACTTTTCAGTCTCCACAGGAACAAGAGAATCCTCTTGGGGCAAAGAAATGGGGGGAGCCCTTTGGGGTCATTAGAGTCTATCGTGTACTCAGTTCTACACCAGGATTTAATCAATGCAATTAACAAGAGCTAAGACTCCCCAGGCCCTGGCCTGATTAACAGCTTCTCCAGGATTTGGTCTCTGGTCTGAGGCTTTTCTCTTGAGTTTAGCTTTTTCTGGCAATCTTCTGACTGCTGCTGGCTGCTACTTGATCTTGGATGGAATCTCAGAAAACTTTTTGCCAGAATCTGAGCCATCAAAAAGAGCCACTTCAAATTCTTTCCCTCCAGCAGCTCAGGATGAGCCGAGCTCTCCTGCCCTCACTTCTAGTTTCCTCCTGGTGCGTCTCTGAAGTGCTAAAATGTTCATCCTTACTCAGTGAACCTTCTAAATGGTCCTCTTTGACTTCATTCTACTATTTCTTCTACCCGGTTCTGCACACGGAGAACAATTTGGTCCCCCAAGTGCTTTTGCTTAAGGTGATGCAACTGAGCAGACTTCCTGGCTCTACGCCACCGCTCGCCTGAAAATGTCAAGTCCTCAGCATCCTATTTGTCTCTCCTGAAACTGGACCATAATTGAGGCTGATTGTACTGGGTTTGCAGTTGTGAAACAGCACCTGCCTTTGACTCAGCAGTGGGCACACTGCTGTGGAAAGTGAGGGGATTATAGAACACGTGGGACTTAATGCATGGTAGAAAGGCAATGTGAAGGTTACAGAAAGAAACTGACAATGGGCAGGAAAGAGAAGTCAGAGTTCTCAAAGCAACACTCTCTCGGTGTCTGACGATGATGTTGCTGACAGTGTAGGAGTGGGTGGCAGCAAAAGCTGATGTGTGTGTGCCTGCTGAGGTTTGGAGTTGTCTGTTTGATTAGCATCTCAGGTGACTCTTTAGGAGCGCCTGTCATTGATTAGAATCTGTCGCTTTGGGCCATACACAGCATAACTTCGCAAAATGAATCTCTCCCCCCAACCCTTTTAGGAAGAGAAGTGATTCAATTTGGCACCTTACCTAGGGATTCCAATTATTCTGCGTAAGTGACTGTGGCTAGAAGGGCTTCATTAGTACAGTATATGTAGAAACCACAGCCACAAATCAAAGAACAAGACCCACCTGCACTCAGGATGAAAAGGCCTACTCATCACACACCAGCTTCTTTGGCCACACACTCTTGAATGATAATTCCTAGCAGCAGAGGCATTATCTTCAGATTATCAAGGAGAGTTCTGCATGTGTGTGTGTCTGCATGCACGCATGTGTATACTCAGACAGTGAGCTACAGGAGAGCAAGATTAAGCTAGCACATCATGTATAATGTTAAATTTATAATTTTGGCATATAAAATTTTCTAACTTAATTATGTCAATATGATTGGTGGCATTAATGGAAATTCAGTTTTCTGCACAATTCTATGTAGTCACCCAGTAAACTTTTTCTTACTTTAGTGTTGTATCCTATTACAGCAGACATTAAATTTATTCATGGTAAAACCAAAAAAGACAGACAGAAGACAAGACAAGAGGACAGACAGACAGAAAGACTGTAAAAAGATGGAAAGAAAAGACAGAAGGGAGGGAGGGAGGGAGAGAGGAAGGAAAGAAGGAAGGAAGGAAGGGGCTTAAATAATTAGAGATCACTTAGAGAAACACCACAGCTAAGAGTGTTGTTAATCCCACCTAACTCTCCTAGTGAGGAAGATGTTTATTAGCAGTTGCCGACAAATACGTATGCACATCAGAGACAATCACGGGACTTTGGCATGCATGTTCTGTAGGTTTGGATTATTGGAGGATAAGCTTCTTGGGAGGGTGTCTAGCAGGTAATGACCTGTGTGATGTGACTAGCAGACAGATTCTGGGATGAATGGAAATGAACCTTATTACTACCTGCTGAAATATAGTCTATTTTCTAGGCCATGTAATAAATGCCCTACTCAAATACTGTAAGAGGCACTCGGACCCTTGAGCACTGCTGATAACCCATGTAGAAGCCTTCTTTGCGAAGGAATTACACTAGTGACCCACTAGAATGTAAGTGACATGAGGGCATGAACTTTATCTGCCTTGTTCACTATTGTATCTCCAGCACCTAGAATATCTGATGTATGATTTACATTCAATAAATATTTGTTGAATGCATACATGAATTAGTGGGAAGGTGATCCATTCCACACAGTAAATATTTATTCATTTTTCCAAGTTCTGTTGCTTTTTTTTTTTTTTTTTTTTGAGACAAAGTCTCACTCTCTTGCCTGGGCTAGAGTGCCTTGGCATCAGCCTAGCTCACAGCAACCTTAAACTCCTGGGCTCAAGCGATCCTCCTGACTCAGCCTCCCGGGTGGCTGGGACTACAGGCACACGCCACCATGCCCGGCTAATTTTTTCTATTTTTAGTTGTTTGGCTAATTTCTTTCTATTTATAGTAGAGACAGGGGTCTCGCTCTTGCTCAGGCTGGTCTCGAACTCCTAAGCTGAAGCAATCCTCCCGCCTCGGCCTCCCAGAGTGCTAGGATTACAGGCATGAGCCACCGTGCCCGGCCTAATTTTTCCAAGTTCTGTTGCTTTTATGTTCTATAAGGGCTTCATGCCTCATATAGCATGGATTATCACAGTCTCCAAATGAGTCAAATAAGATATTCATGAGCATGATCATAAGCAAAAACCAATTTACCTTCGAGGAGAGGCATGACATGGTCCTATCATCCTCAAACAAGAATGTTGCAGACTTACAAGAGACAAGAGACAAGGAAAGTCAGTGCGAACTCTGGAAACCTTAATGAAACTCTTCTGCACAGCTAGTGAATTACTCTCAGATGGCGGATGGGATGAGTGATGATTCTGAGGGTCCAACATGGGGAAGCGATGCACACCTGGGTGCTAGTCACTACACCTTTCCTAGCTGGAGTTTCGCTACTCCATTGTTCCCTGAACACTGAACAGAGCCCAGCAACAGAGGCAGGGCCATTGTTCACTGGTGCTATCCTGGTGCTGATACCTGGTTTGTCTTTGGGGACTGAGGGGAGCTCAGTTCACCTCTCCCTGGGCCCCCCTCCAAGTTCAGACACCCCAGATTTTGTCTGCAAAATCCATACTTGAAATATTCCGCAAAAAGAAGAAAGCCAAATCTTTGAAGCATCGGACTTGATCCAATCACTCTGCAAAAGTCAGGAGAGTGCTGAACGTGTCTAACATGTCTGCCATTTTGTTTATTCCACCTGAGTCTAGGACCGTGAAAATCCCACCACCACTCCTGCCTGCACACACGCTGTGCTATATCCTTAAGTCTGGAGGGCAAAAGGGCTTCCTGCCTCTGCTGCCAATATTCCTAAGCACCGGAAGTTGAGCCCCTGCTTTCAAGTAAACTGGCACATCCTTGGAAGTTGAAAATAACCCTGAAAAGAAAAATTCATATGCAGCAAAAAGATGCAGCCTTGCTCCTTAGAGATCCAACTGAAACGCCCTGGTCATAGTCAGCAGATTTTTTAAAAGGCATCTGTCTTTTATTTTAACCCCCCTCCAACTTCTTACCCCAACACTTCTGAAAAGTAGCTAAAGCTCTGAGAGTTTCCTCAGATTGGGGAACGCAGCTTGCCTTTCAAGGTATCCCTCAACCATTTTCTACTTCAATAAGTGAGATAGACAATATGGGGACCATATGATCTGGGTAATTGGAGTCGGGTCCAGGAAGGTATGCCAAATTATTCTCCAATCTGACCCCCAAAATGCAGCCCTAGAAATCACTGAATTTACCAAATACCCATCCCAACACAGACATACTTCTCCTCAGAGAAGCCTGCTTGTCAGGAGGGCCCCGTTGCAATTTTCCCTGCATAGGGCTGAAATGTGACAGACTCTTTCCTGGAATGAAACATTTATGAAAATGTGCTTAATCCATTTTTAGTAGCTTGGTAGTTTTTTCATGACAAAATAATATCTTTCATCCTGGGAAACATTTTGCCTATTGTAGCTTCTATACAGCCTTAGCACTGCAATAAAGACAGTTCTCTGGCGAGTACAGCAGCCAATTGCAAAACAGGAAAAAGGTGCAATACATTTTGGAGCATGGAGATTCATAATTTGGTAATGGCAAGAGAAAAAGGTTATGGGGCAAGGCTGGACCTGACTTTGTACCCTTCCCACAAAAAGATGCTGAGGTCACCTTCACAGAGTGTGGCTTCTTATTGGTACAGGAACTCTTCCAATGGGCATCTCTCCTGCTGCTTGTCAACTCCTAGCAGCAGTATACCCAGTTCTTTGCCTCCTTTCCTCCCTTCTTTACCCAAAATATCTGCTTCCAGCACCCTAGGAAAGCTGTATCTCTTTACCATGTCAGCCCAACATTTGGTCATCGCTGCAGCCTCACAAGAGGGGATGTTTCCTCCCAGGAAGCTGGCCCTGCTATGATGTCAACACCCAGGAACACTATGGCACACACAGGAGGCGAGGCCCAAGACAATGGACCAGTCCCCAGGAGCCTATACCTTCCATTGGCCAGAATTCCAGTCACTGAGTGTGAAACTACAGGCATGAGGGGCAAGGGAAAAAAAACTGCTTTCTCATTACTCCTTATTACCATTACCTCCTGCTGGCCTCTCTCTGTGTGTCAAACTTATCATTCTTGTTTGACAGAGAGAGATGCAGAGGCACTGAGCTTGAGGACATGTCCCTGGGTGCCCGGGATGAATCTTTTAACAAATGTTCACTAACTGCCTGGGAATTGGTGGATGATGTGTCTCTGCTCTTGGGGAGCTCATGATATAGTAGGGGAGAGAGGCAAGTAAGCCAGCAACTGTGACCGAGTGTGATAGAGTGCTGTGAAGGGCAAGGTGAGGGTCCTGTGGGAACACACCAGAGAGCCACCTAACCCAGACCACCTAACCCTGAGGGGGCTGGGGGCAGTTCCAGAAATCTCTCTTGACAGAGTGACAACAAAACTCAGTCCAGAGGGGTAAGAATGGCGGGAAGAGTACTTTGGGTGAAGGGGAATGTGGAGCAAGAGAACAGGCAGCTCTACATGCAGCAATGGGATGGCCCAGCAGAGCAACCACATCACTCAGGGCCTCGGGCTGCAGCCTGCAAGCAATGCGGGACTGTTGAACTGTTGAGGCCAGGGAAGTAACATGATCAGGTTTGCCAGAGTGAGTTACACACAGGAGACAAGCACCCTGGTCCCTCCCACCCTCCTGCCAGCTCCCCAGCCCTGAACTCTGCCCTTACAGGAGCGGGCATTGTGACACTTAAGGGAAACACAGAGCGGGTGTGAGCAGGCGGGAGGGCGGCTAAAGATGTTCTAGGATAATTGGTATTCTGCATTTACTGACCATATAGGAATTATTGGAGGCTTGTAATGTTTTCAGTCCCAACTCCAAAAGCTCAGCTCTCCCATCAATATTTTAGTGTATATTCTTTATAATTCTCTTCTTTCCCTTTCATTTGTGGTTTGAAAATTCCTCTTCCTTAATAACATAGCCAAAAGGGAGCTGCAGCAAAGGTTCCATCCATGGTTGCCTTGTTAATCCATCTGCATAGCCAGTGGGGCCCATAAAAGAGCTTCTGACCCCTCTCTGGTAGGGTTGGGGAGGCTGCAGTCAGCTGCGGGATTGACCCTGGGAAGGCGGCACAGACACCCCCCTCCCAGCACACACGCAATCAGAACTCCGCAGAGCAGGTGGGAGAGTTCCCCCCGAAGGAGAAGCGAAAACCCTTGGCTTCTCGCTGCTGTCGTTTTTGGAGGAGAGCGTGAGAGTGAAGATAAAGGGGAGGTGGAGAGAAAACGGAGATGGAGAGAAAGCGAGGGGGGAAGAAAAGAGGAGACAGACACAGAAGGTGAGAAAGAGAAGAAACAGGGAAACAGGAGATGGGAGCGTGAGGTGGAGAGAGGACAGATGAAGGCAAAACTTCAGGGAGAGGGGAAGAAAGGAGGAGATTGGAGAAAAGGAGGGAGAGCGGGAGAGGCACTGGGATTGGGGGGGGGTGGTCCCAGAGCTGTTGAGATGCCGCATGGGAACGTTTGGGGAAGGGCCTGGGGAAGGGTAGGGGAGGAGAAAACGGAGCTGCTGAAGCACCTGGGTGCTGTAAGCAAATGTGTAGAAGGTGAGGGAGCAGGACACCCACCCTCTGCCCTCTGCCTCTCTCGATCTGGGCTGAGGGCTGCTAGGTTACTGCCCTTGCTCCTGCTGCGATTCCTCTGAAGCTTGCAGAGCCTGCTGTGCCCCAGCCCTGCTCTGCACCGCTATCCCTTCCCAGGGCCAGGCTGGGGAAGGGGTGTGGGGAGGAGGGATTCCGAGAGCTACAGAGGGCTCCAAGCTCACCAGAGAGGACCTGAGGGAGGGAAGCAGGCAGGGGAAAGGATGTGCAACTACCAGGAAGGACAGACTGTCTCGTAGGCAGACTATACATGAGAAGGGCTCCGAAGTTCCTGTGTGTCTTCCATCCTCTGCGCCTCTGTCCACAGTTGGGGAAAAGCTGCCCCAGCCCTCAGCCTCCCTCTCGCCTCCTCTCGGACCTGAAGCTGTCAGCTTGAGAATACCATAGCTCTGCCTAAACCTTCTCAGGTCTTTCCCCCCTTATAAAAATCATTAGGACTTTCCTGTTGGGCCCCAGCTTGGCTCCAGGCTAAGAGGAAAGCTGTTGGGGGAGGGGGGGAGCAGGGCCACCTAAGTCCCCTCCTCCAGCCCGAGAGTTAGAGGCTGGACAGAACACCTCTGGCCCTCCCTAAGCAGCAGCAGCAGCAGCCCAAGCTCCTCCCCGGCACACAGACACACACTCTGAACCCCTCCAGCTGCTGCCGACTGTGCCTTTAAATTGCTGCTTTCGGAGGGTGCATGGAGGGGGGGGGTTGGAGGGAGGGAAACATCTTCCTACTGGTCTCCCTCCTCCCTCCCCTCCAAGACTCTCCAGGGTTTGGAGAGTGATTGCTGCCCAAAGAGAACCTTTTCTAGCTCCCAGCTGGCAGGCTGAGGCCCTCCGGAGCCCAGGGCAATCCCAGGCAGGAGCCGGTAGGGTTATCTGTGTCAGGATCATTTCCAAGGGAATAGTTCTGGCCCCTGACTGATAAAGGCAGGGCAGAGAAGAGGCAGAAGAGGAGAGAGAGCGCAACTCCCAGCCCGGCTGCACCCTGCACCGGCTCCTTGCGAGCTGCCCAAGTTGGAGAAAGCCTCTGTACTTCTCGTATTCCTGCAGGGATAGCCCCTCTCACATTGGCAGCCAGGCTGACGAAGGGCTCCGAGATCCCCGCGAAATGACAGCTCTTGTTCCTGCAACCCTCTCCTTCCTTCTCCTCTGGACACTGCCAGGGCACGTCCTCCTCAGGTGAGCTGAGCGGGGGTGAGGAGGTGCATGCAAACACTGGCCAAGGGGCAGCCGGGGGCGTCTGGCACAGTTTCCTCTAAGTTCGCACAAGGCCCCCAGTCTGGAGGGCTCCAGGGGAGGACACACCCTCCCGTAGTCAGGACCCAGGAGTTTTTCATTAGAGATGTCAAGTCCACGGTGCCGGTGGGAAGGTTTGTGCATGGGTAGGAGTTTCCCCGGGCCTGGGTAAGGGCTAAGTAGCTGAGCCAAAGAATGAACGCTGTCTGTCCTGCCACCCAGCCTGTCTCCCTACCAGCTGGGCCACACACTGCTCAGATCCCTAAAAATGACAGCAATATCTATCAGCTGCATGCCCAAGAGGCTTCAAGTAGCAGGGATTTGCCCCAAGACCACATCAGGATGGAGCTGGGCTGGCCAAACCTTGGCCCTCTGCAGTCACCCTGCCCGTGTGCACATGGCTGGCTGCTCACTGTCCCTTGAGGGGAACTAAGTAGCAGTCATTTCCTGGGCTTGCAAGCAAGACATACTTGGGGCTTTCTGTAACTGACCCCCCACCAATTGCCCCTTTCTCATTAGACCAGGAGCCAGTCTAGGTTGGCAGGGTGAGCTGAGCAGGAAAGATGGCTGTGGCTTGGGCTGACCTGGTCATAAGAGGAGTGCCTCCCAAGGTGGAGGGGGTGAGCGCCACCACAGCATCCTCCTCCTCTTCCTTTCAGTCCAAGGAGCACCCAGGGATGCTTGCCTCTGAGGAGCCTGCTGCCCCACGACTTGCAGACACATTGGGTTGGCAGGCAGGCAGTCAGGCAGAGCGGGGCAGGAAACTTCTGAAGGGTGAAAACAGCTCAAAGTGGAATGGCAGCTCAGCTGGAGTTGACAAGAGGATGCAGGCAGAAGGGGGCACCCAGCTGGGCCTTGCTGGCCCTCATGGAAAGGAGGCTGCCTCAAAGGCGGAGCTCCAGTGGCAGCATTCCCACTAGAGCTTAAAGAGTGCAGGCAGTTAGAGCAAGATGGGCCCTTAGAGAGTCTGGAGTCCAAGTCTTTCATTGCACATATGGAAACTGAGGCCCAGAGAGGAGCAGCAACTAGTCTGAGGTCGCTCAGGTGCCCAGCAGCAGAATCAGAGCTCTCCCCCGACCCCACCCCAAGGCCTTGCATGAAAAAGATTGTCAGCTCTGGAGCTTCCTAGGTCCTGCCAATGTGTGGGACTTTCCAGGAATGAAAGAGGAAGGAGTGGCAGCACACAGTGACTCTGCTCTTAGGTCTTCAGACAAGGTAGCCCCAGAAAAAGGGGCTGCAACAAGGGTTGGGGCCCAAGACAGCTGAGTCCACAGCCTATGCCAGGGTCCTAGGGCTGGGACTAGCAAGAGAGGTGACCTGAGAGTGGGGCTGAGGACGGTAGGGAGGGTCCGGTTGCTCCATGTGCAGGGCCATGTGGCCTCCCAGCAGGCAGGTGGCAGGTGGCCAGCAGCAGCAGCAGCAGCAGCACCTGGCTAGTGTGGACATCCTGTGGTGAAGCCAGAGACTTCTGCTTGCTCCAGCACCACCACCAGCCTCCTCGGATTTTCAGAGTCTGCTTAGGCCACCTCCTCTGGCAGCCCCTGCTAGGGGCTAGGGAGGCCTCTGTCCTCAGGGTAAGAGCTTCCTCTTGCTAGGGGGATTCAAGGAGACAAGACTCTGGGAGGTCATAGTGGGGCCGCCACTGACCTTTCGCCACTCTGGCTCCTTGGCTGCCCACCCTGGACTGTCTGCATCATGGTATTGTGATAGATAGACCTAATTTTGAAGTCAGTAGCTCTGGGTTCGAATCCTGGCTTTACCACTCACTAGCTACACGATCATGAAGAAGTCACTTCACCTCTCTGATCCTTGATCTCTTCATTTATATAATGGAAATAACCATAACACTTATCTGAGAGGACTCTGTGAGAACCAAATTAGACAAGGTGTGCAAAGCATTTAGTATGGTGCATTAGCTATTTTTATTATTCTATTGCTCACTGGCTGGTGCGTGCATTTACTGGGAAAGAGGGGCCTGCTGGCTCAAAGGATACTAGGACCCAGCAGGACAGCAGCCACACTGCCGCCCAGCCCCACAGTGTAGCAGCAGCAGTGGCAGTGCTAGCGCCTGGTCCAGGGATGATGGCAGGATGGGGCAGGAGTCACCTGGCCCAGCCAGGAGTCCAGCCTGAGCTCTACCCTTGCCACCAAGGCTTTGCTGAGCTCTGGGCCCCTAGTCTGTTAGCTGGTAATCAGGTATGTGGAGGGGGCTTTGCTGCTTTTAGAGGGAAACTTGTCAGAGGAGAAGGGGGCTGGTTTCCAAGCTAGGCTAAAGCACACTGGCTCCTTCCTCAGAATCAAGCTGTTAGGGGGAAAAAGATGGAAGTTGACCTCAGCATGTCCACTCTACTGGGAGGTTTTCCCATGCTCCTAGAGCCCCGCTTTTCCACCATATTTGCCAAAAGTAGTTCACCTGCCTGCAGCAGCCATAGCCCTGAATTAAAATATAGCTCAAAACGGAGCTTCCTGCTGGAGCATGCGCCAGAAGCCAAGACTCCCTCTTTCAGAAGCTGGGTTCTAGATCCTGAGCAGCCCAGCGTGGAGCCCAAGCAACTGAGACCAGCTCTCAGGGATGTAAGTTGTCCTTGAGCCCTTTCCACCCTTGCCAGATCATTTCCAGTGAGACATCACTCTTCTTTGGGTGCTCTCAAAGCACCTTCAGGAAGAGAACACTGGACAACGCTTGAGCCCAAAGTTTGGGTCCTGAGCCTGTCACTCACTAGCTCTGTGACTTTGGATAAGTCACTTCTCCTTTTGAAGCCTCAGTTTTCTCATCTGTAAAATGGAAATAATAGTCTTCACCCCCATCTCACTTGAGAATTGTGAGGGTAAAAAGATTTAATCTATGCGAAAGCACTTTTCTAGTACTAACTGGTGAGCTGCCCTGTTGACGTAGGGCTGTTTTTGTTGTTTTCATTTTTCAAATGGCACCCAGAGACCCATCCTCTCCTATCCTCCTGCCTTATGGGGACATCAGTCAGAGATGGGTGGAGATGGGGAGTGAGAGAGTCTGCAATAAATGCAGAATACAACTGGCCTCAGACCTCTTTACCTCTCCTATCCAGGGTGGCCTTGGCAAAAGAGGAAGTCAAATCTGGGACCAAAGGGTCCCAGCCCATGTCCCCCTCTGATTTCCTAGACAAGCTTATGGGGCGAACATCTGGATATGATGCCAGGATTCGGCCCAATTTTAAAGGTAAGAAACCTTCATCCTACAAAAGTCCCTCCCTCCCCACCACTTTTGGCAGCACACCACCCAGCCAGACCCTGTCACCTGCCAAAAGGAAAGGAGGCTGGAGGTCCGGCGTTAGTTCTTACAGCTGAGATGGGGCCTCTCCTCCCCTTTGCTCATGGGCCTGTGTGGCTGGCATTGCCTTCTCCCAGCAGTGGCCTGGCCTCAAGCTAAGGGAGGGAGTTCTGGGACCTGCTCCCAATCTCCTGGAATGCCCTGCCAATGGGCTGTGCTTTGCTACCCTTAGGCCCACCCGTGAATGTGACCTGCAACATCTTCATCAACAGTTTCGGCTCCGTCACTGAGACCACCATGGTAAGGGGTCTCCCTGTTCCCTGCTTCCACTCTAGGATGAATGGGAGAAGCCCACCAGATAGTAAGCATTTCCTCCCTCTTCTGTCCTCTCCCTGTTTCGTGGTCATAGCTAAAGCCATGGGATGCCTGAAGTTGGTCACTGGGAGGACATTTTTCCCTAGCCCCGGATTTCCATGGCTAAAGATAGACTAGTCTAAGCAGCAGATGGTGAAACACGTGAAGTAGCTTGGTGCAGAGCACTGGCTTTGGAATCAGACAAACCTGGGTTCAAATCTGGACTCTACCATCTCATAGCTGTGTTACCTTAGGCAGATTACTTAAATCTCTCTTTGCCTCAGTGTCCCCATCTGTAAAGTGGAGATCATGACAACACTCTCCTCACAAGGTTGGTGTGAGATTTAAATGAGATGATGCATATAAAGAAAGCACTTAGCAGAGAGCCTGGCACATAGCAAGTGCTTAAATGAAGGCTTTTTCCCTGCCCATCTCTTCCATATCATCCCAAGATAGATTCCTTCTCCAGTCAAAAATGCCCACTGCCCTGGAGATGCACTCCCAGCATTTCCTCCTCATGGCTCTCCCGCCCCTGCAGGCTGGCTGGGACGCTGGGAATAGCACTGCCTCTGATGGGATGCCTCTTTGCACCCTCCCAGGACTACCGGGTGAATGTCTTCTTGCGGCAGCAGTGGAATGACCCACGTCTGGCGTACCGAGAATATCCTGACGACTCTCTGGACCTCGATCCCTCCATGCTAGACTCCATCTGGAAGCCAGACCTGTTCTTTGCCAATGAGAAGGGGGCCAATTTTCATGAGGTGACCACGGACAACAAGTTACTGCGCATCTTCAAGAATGGGAATGTGCTCTACAGTATCAGGTGCACCTGGTGAATGGCCAGGAGAGTTTGCATCAAGGGAAAGAAGGCAGATGGAGGCCGAGGGGTGGGAGGGGGGTTCTCCTGTGCTGGGCTGGGCCCAAGTAAACCGATGTCACTTCTTTCTTTCTGTCCCCACCAGGTTGACCCTGATTTTGTCCTGCCCGATGGACCTCAAGAACTTCCCCATGGACATCCAGACCTGCACGATGCAGTTGGAGAGCTGTAAGTGTCTCTAGAGAGTCACAGAGCAAGGCCTGGAATAAAAGCTAGTTAACCCCTCCCACAGGATTCCACACAGGAAAAGGACCATCCAGAGTGGGGAGGGACTGGCCCAAGCACACCCAGTCAATTCTTGGCACAGATGAGACTAGGAGCCAGGGATCTCTAACCCCTAGCCCAGTGTGTTTTTCCATCCCCACACTATTTGCTGATCTGGCTGTTCCACAGGGCTGGGGAATGGGGAGATGCCAGCCTTACATACAAATGTGCTCATGCTGGTTGTGGGGGGCGATTTGAGGGGCACCTTCTCTGCCCAAAGATATGGTCCATCTCACAGTGTCTGAAGTCATTCTACCTTTACTCCCCTAAGACGTTGAAGATGCCTATAAAAATGCCAGTGTGTGCAAGGTGGGGGCACTCTTTGAACCCTGATTCCCCGTGAATACAGATAACCTATGTAGAGAAGTAGGAGAGGACAGTTCTAGGCAGAGGACAGTGCCTAGAGTGGAGAGGTCAGCCAAGGGCTCCCTATGGCAGGGGTGCCAGCCTGTAGGGACTGCCCAAAGTGCAAAGGAGCCAAAGGATGACAAGGCCAGACCATCGCCTATTTCCACTCCTTCTCCATCTCCTGGGTGAGGGGAGACTGTGAGATCAGGAGACACACATTCGGTGTTTAGAGAAGAAGGCTTGTAAGGCTGTTTCCAGCTGTGGTCAGCTCTTTAGAGTTCATAAACCACTTTCACATCCAGCCTTTCATTATCCCTTAACAACAACTCTGAAAAGTGGGTAGAGTAGCTACTATTATCACCATCTTATAGAAGGAGAAGTGACTTATCCAAAGTCACACAGGTACTCTGGGTCAAAGCCCTACACTGGATGTCTGTGAGCCTTGGTGTTTCTGCTCCCATCTCTACCTGACATGTGCGAATATAATCATATATGTGGCGTGAGCCTTCTTGAATTGCTAGCTATCTGTGAACAACTTGGCATGTTCAGATATTAGCTCTCAATCTGCCCCAATTCAAGGCCCTGGCTAGGAGTCTGTGGTATGCACATTGTCCCATGCATGACTGGCAGGATATAAATAGCTCTCTCCTCCCTGAGGTGAGGTGGCAGAAGCCCTGACTCTGAGGCTGGCTCAGATCAAGACATGTGGTTGGTACACATGCTTACTCCCCTGGGCTTGAGATATGGCAGGAGGCTCCCAGCTGGGTTCCTTGACATCTTTCCAACCCTCTTGACCTGCTTTCTAGGTCTGCCAGAATAATTTCTGTTTGGGCCTTCCTTGAGCTTGAGAACTGAGTAGGAGTCCGGAATCTTTCTGATTTACCAACTTAGGATGGGCCCATGAGACAGTGACCAAGTACCCCCTTCAGAAAAGTTTCCCTTTCCAAGATGAGCATGAAGCTCCTAAACCCCAGGCCTGACTTGTCGACTGTTTTCTCCTACCAGTTCTAACCCTGTCCCTACCCCCACCCAACACCCACACTCTGCAGCCCTTTGCCATCTCTGTCACTTTCAGTTGGCTACACCATGAATGACCTCGTGTTTGAGTGGCTGGAAGATGCTCCTGCTGTCCAAGTGGCTGAGGGGCTGACTCTGCCCCAGTTTATCTTGCGGGATGAGAAGGATCTAGGCTATTGTACCAAGCACTACAACACAGGTAAAAACCAGGATTTTACTGGCTATGAGCCACAGGAGAACCTTCAGATGCGAAGCAAGGGGACAAGGCAGCCAGCCTCTATTGAATGCCCAATCTATGCCAGATATGGTGCCAGGTGCTTCATATGTCATATCTCATTGTGGTAGTGATTACCAACACCATTTTTTCAGAAAAGGAAAACCAAGGTTCTAAGAGGTTAAATCAATTGTCCAAGTGACATAGCTAGTAAATGGCAGGTTTGGAATTCAAATCCAGATCTGTGTAACTCCACAGTCCATGTTCCTGTCCCTGTCACATGCTGCAGAGCAAATGGGCCTGTTACAGTGAGTGGCAGGAGTTTCCCACTTTTCCTAGAGCCAACTCTGTGTGGAAGCTGGGGCATGCATGTCTGAGCGTGATCAGCGGCTGTGCTGAACAGGGAGGGAACAGGCCTGAGGGCAGCAGCCTGCTTACTGCGCCCACCTCCCACTGCTGCCACCACTGCCCTGCTCTCATGAGCTGCCATATTTTCCCAGGTGTGAAACGTGAGCCAAAAAGTGGAGAAGGGCTACTTTTCAGTCTGAACATCTGCTCCCTGCAGCTCCTCATTTCCCCTGGCAATTTGGCTGCCAGGAGCTCTGACCCTGAGATAGAGGCAGCAGGCTGAAGAGGAAAAGGTCCTGGGTCCCTCCCATGGTACCCTGATATGCTTTGGGTGCTGCCCCATGAATATGTGTGTGCATATACATGGGGGTGTGGGGAGTGGGGAGAGAAAAAGGCCATTGAATTTAGAAAATGCAGGTGGGAGTGGAATTGGTATAACCTTTTGGGGAAAAAAGTTGGCAATCTGTATATAGGTCAATGGTTTTCAAACTTTGGTGTGCATTATGTTCCCCAGGGGAGTCTGTTAAAATGTTGATTCTTGGGCTCTATCTCTCAGAGATTCCAATTACGTACACTTGGAGTAATGCTCATAAATCTGCCCTTTAACAGGTATCCTGAGGATTCTGAATTAGGTGGTCGAGGAAATATACTTTGAGAAACCTTAGTCTAGAAGCTCAATTTTTTTTGCTACTTAATTATCCAGGAATCCGACACCTTGGAATGTATTATAAGGAAATATTCCAAAATATCACATTGACTTTAAACCCCAAGGGGGCTTCTGGGTCACTGTTTATACTAGCAAAAACTTGAAACTGTTCTAAATATCCGCCAATAGGGCAGAGGTTAAATAAATTACATAATGCATCTGTTTGGTGGAATAGTATGCAGACATTAAAAAGGATGCTTACAAGGTGCTTATATCAACGTGGGAAAGTATGAGTGAAAGAAGGTAAGATTCAGAGTTATATACACAAAATGATTACATTGTAGTTAAAAAAAACCCAAAAACATGCATTTAAAAATCCTGGAAGGAGATAGAACTAAATGTTTCTAAAGATATGTGGACACAACGGATAAGAACAAGAATTTTGAGGGCAGATAGAGCTGAGCTTGGATTTCACTATTCATTAGCTGAGTGCCCTTGAGAAACATAACTTAATTTCTTCGTGTCTCAGTATCCCTGTCTTTGATATGAGAGATAATTTTACTTACCCCAAAGAGTTGCTGTAGGATTAAATGAGACAAAGTATATAGAGTCAGGTTGCTTAGTAGGGGGATCCTAAATGTAATCTTATGAATATTATTATTCCTTCTCTACTTCTCAATTTTCTGTACTAAACTAGTGTTAATTTTTTAATTAAAAACAAAACTGCTGGCTCGGTGCTGGTGACTCACGCCTGTAATCTTAGCATTTTAGGAGGCCAAGGTGGGAGGATCGCTTGAGGCCAGGAGTTTGGGACCAGCTTGAGCAAGAGCAAGACCCCCTCTCTACAAAAAATAGAAAAATTAACCAGATGTGGTTGGTGCACCTGTAGTCCCAGCCACTTGGGAGGCTGAGGCAGGAGGATGGTTTGAATCCAGGAGTTTGAGGTTATAGTGAACTATGATGATATGCCACAGCACTCTAGCCCAGGAGACAGAGCAAGACCCTGTCTCAAAAAATAAAAACAAAACCAAAAAAAATCCGGCTATTACACAAAGAAAAAAAGAAGGAAAGGTGGGACGGGAAAGAAAATACAGGGGCTTAGTAAAGCCGGGGTAGGGTGAGGTGAGGTGGACTCAGGAACAGTAGGTGGTCACAATAGCCTACAACATGCCAAAGCCTTAATCAGTTATTGATGAAATCACTGGCCTTGAGGATTCAGGTAGGCCTGATAAGACCAGAACAAAGTAACATACACATCCTCTCCTTTTTGCTTGGGTCATCCTGAGCCTCTGTTATTGAGAGAAGCTCTGACCTAGTGTTTTCTTAGCCTTGGGGCCACGGGAAGCAGAATAAAGTGAAGAAGGCTGGCAGAGGAGGCCAAGCTTCAGTCCATGTGCTTGGGGCCAATGCACTTTTTGTTGGTGGAATAGATTACCGCTGCCCGATGCTCTATGGAAACCCGCTGCCTGCTGTTCAGAGCTGGTCTCTGTTGGGCATTGTTTCCAGATGTTTGCTATCCAGCTCTTCTCAGTTGCTTAAGACACAGGCAGTGTTTATCTCAGTGAATTGTTGTTGCTAGAGAGCTTCTGTTCTGGGGTACTAGCAAGTGCAGGCTGGGCTGCTGAGATCTGAATGGAGTCTAAGCTAATTGCTTTGTTAATAAAGATAACAATAGTAACAGCTACCTATGTGCCCAACACCTCAAATACATGATCTCATTTAATTTTTCCAATAGCCCAGTGATGGAGTTGGTATTGTTATTACTGTTTTACAGGCAAGGAAACTGAAGCTCAAAAAGTTTGGGTGTTTTGCCCAAGGTCACACAGCTAATGAGTGGAAGGTTCAGGATTCAAACCGAGGGAGTCTGACTCTGGAGCCCCTCTGCTATTTATCCTCTTGCTGTGCTGTCATGTGAAAGTGCTAGGAGCAAGAGGCCAAGTCTTCAATGGCCGCTCTGAGAGTTTCCTTAGTACATACATCTGGCACTAACTGGGGCCATTTTGAAAGGCTCATTTATTGGCCCAGCTGAGGTACCCAGAGGCTGGCCAGCAGAGATCAGGTGCCCTAGTCTTACCCTAGTTACCTCAGGCTCAGTCACAGGCTGGGGACCTGGACCCTGAGACATCACTTCTTTTCTTGCAGGGAAATTCACCTGTATCGAGGTCAAGTTTCACCTGGAACGGCAGATGGGCTACTATCTGATTCAGATGTACATCCCCAGCCTACTCATTGTCATCCTGTCCTGGGTCTCCTTCTGGATCAACATGGATGCTGCTCCTGCCCGTGTGGGCCTGGGCATCACCACCGTGCTCACCATGACCACCCAGAGCTCTGGCTCCCGGGCCTCTTTGCCTAAGGTGAAGAGACATGCAAGACTTGTTTGCTCTAAGGCTCTCCATTTCCCATTCATCCCATGTGCCCTCCTGCTCACTATTTACTTTGGATTTAAGGTTGAGAAAAGCCACTGAGCAAGAGCTGGTGTCCTGCATTCTCTCTTCCCCCAGAACATATTGCTAATGACATTGCTAACAATGTGGAGGCTGGAGTTAGCAATGCTGTCTGGCTAGGGAATAAGTAGAAACAGTGCCTTACCTACTTTGACTTTCTTCAGGAAACACTAGCATGTCCAACACCAAAAGATCCTTAGCAAGGAGAAAGTCCTAGTCCCTCATGGTACAGAGAAGGATAATAAAGCCCAGAGAGGTAAAATGACCTTCCAAGGTTATGCCCTACAAGAAATAACCAAAGAAGTATCAGGATTTTGAACCAATTTCTGTCGTCTTACTATTTCAGAAATCAGGTACAATTACAAAGAGCTCTAGAGACAGTGACCATTCTTTGGGGATGAGAGCATTTGGAGGTAGCAAATAGCAATTAGAGTTAGTGGACTCTGGTCATCTGGGGCCTGGTGATGTTTTGATTATGCAGAAATATTTGTGCTGATGAGACTGTGCAGAGGTTTTCCCTGCCTCATATCATCATGTAGGGAATTTAGAGGTCACCGCAAAGTCCTTATAGTCAGCAAGGCTCTGAGTGAATCAGGGAGCAAGGCCATTTATTCATTTAATAAATATTTATTGAGCATGTACTACGTACCAGGCACTGTACTTTGTCATGGAGAAATGATGGGAAATGAAAGCAACACTATTCCTTGTGGATCTTATAGTGAATATATTCCCTCTTGCACTGATTTGTTGGGAACCAGGCCCTGTGATCTCCCATCTCTTAGTGCTTGTTTCTAATATGACTTTTTATTGGGAACTTAAACAGGGGGTAATCTGGGATATCCTGGTAACTTTGTAAATTAGCTATATGGAGTAGTGGTTGAGATTAGGAGATTAGAGTCAGGCAGATTTGGGTTTGAGTACCAGCCTCATCATTAACTAATAGCATGACCTTAGACAAATTTCTTACCTCTAAATCTCCTTGTTTGTAACATGGGAATAAGAATTTTACCTCTTCCAGAGGGTTACTGTGAAAAATAAATAATGTATCAACACACAGGACAGTGTTTGGCACATAGTAACGGCTCAATAAATGTTGAGTATTGTTATAATTATTAATATTAGGTGTCAGGGTTGAAAAAATTGAGATTGAGTGGTGGATCTGGGATGAAAGCAGCTGGTGTTGTCCCCAGTTATTTTTGAGTTGTCGGGAAACCTTTGAGGCAGTCCAGATCCCAATAGGGATAAACAATGACAAAGCTCGGATCAGGATCAAGGGTCCCAGGAAAAGTTGTCAGGGATCATTTTCTGTAAATGTATTTCCTGGATGGACAGGGATATTGATGAGGCTCTGAGAAGCAAGCTGGACTTAAGCAAGGGCAGCAGGGCCAGGCTGGACTGTGGTGGCTGTGTTTTGATAGTGGCTTTGTATGGAGACCAGAGTTCAGATCCAAGAACCCTGCCCTAGTTTATTGCCTCTGCCACGCAAGGAGATTCTTCTTTAACTCAGGGATGTAGTGCAATTTATGCCTTATTCTTGCCAAGAGAATTTCCTTTTGTGGCCCCCTCCTGTGGGTGAACAGCATCCATCTGCTCTCAGGAATCACTTAGTTTCCTCATTTGGAAAAAGTGGACTTTATTGGAGAGTTGTTTGTTTGCAGCATTTGGTGCCTTCTTGTCAGATTTTAATGACTTTTTCATGGCTTCATTGGCCAGTAAGCAAAATATCCAGGCATGTACCCCAAACTAAATAGCCTCGTTAGCCAGCCCCACAGAGCAAGGGACTCAGTAAACCAGGGAGTATCTGCTCACTCTTGAGTTTGTGCAACACTAGGTTTGGTGGGAGCCCCAAGGAAAGAGATGGAGCCAAGCCAGGGGCTTCTGGAAGCCACACCAACCCCCCACCACCCGAATATAACTTTAGTGTTCAGGATGAGAGTGGCAGAGGCTTATTTTGTAAGGGAACTCAGCTAGGGTGGCCATTCCCCATGTTCCCAGGAAACCATTCCTTCTTTGTCCTTATGGGGCCACCCAAGGGCACTGATTACCATTGTTTTGCCAGGCCTTTGATCTCCTTAACTGCAGGTAGCTCAGAGAAGAATGGAGGGGCTAAATGGAAGCTTTTACCAGAGACTGGCAGACTAGACCTGAAGTTGCAGCAGGGAGGAAAGACCCAATTTTCTCTAGATCCTGTAATCTAAATGGCCTACAACTCTTGGGGCAGGTAGGTAGCTCTTGGTGAGGAGGGCAAAGAGAGAAGCAGAAGCCAGCAGAGACAAACTCATTGCTAAACCATTCATTCAGCCATTCATTCAAAAAAATGTATTATATGCCAGGCATTCAGATAGGCATTGGAGATAGAATAGTAAATGAGATGGAAACAGTCCCTGACGTCGAAGAGCTAGTGAAGGGAATGGCTAGGTGTGTGATGGATGCTAAGAAGGTGTGGATAACCTGGGCACATATAGCAGGACAACCAACATGACTGAGATGATCAGGGAAGGCTTCCCAGAGGATGTGGTATCTAAAGTGAAAGCTGAAGGATAAGTAAAAGTTATCCAAGTAAAGAAAGGGGAAGGAAGATTGGCTCCTTGGGAAACAACTGAAATAGTTCACCATAGCAGAATCATAGATTGCAAAGGGTGCGATGAGACCGAAGAGGTAGGCAGAAGCCAGATGCCATGGTAATGGGAGCGCAGACCCTATCATAAAGGTAATGGAGAACTATGGAAAAGTTGTGAGCAGGGGCGTGATATGATCAGATTTACATTTTGAAACCAAAACTCTGGCTGCTGTTTGGAGAACAGATTGGAGGTGGCAAGAGTAGATGCAGCGAGACCATTTAGGAAACTGTTGCAGTTTTTCAGATGACCTAGAATAGTGAGTGAACAGATTCCTGAGATTTTTAAAGACCTATCATTGACATTCTCATCATTAACAAGACTTTCTTCCTGGTGCTTAGGGTGTCCTTTCTTTTGATGGTCCAAAGCACCTTCATGGCCCTCCCTTGTCATTAACTCATTATTGATCTTCATAGGAGGTATCTGACATCCTTGGGGCACAGTGGGACTAGGGGATGGTGAATGAAATAGGATGCCTTCTTACTAAGTGGCAAAGTGGAGACACCAAAGGATGCTTAATCAGGGTGGCCTAGTAATCCACAGCCACCATCTCAATGACATTGCCCAAAAGAAGTAAAGTGGTTTTCTCATCCTTAGCCCTGTTGCCATTTGGGGCCATATAATTCTTTGGGGTGTGTGTGTGTGTGTTGGGGGTCAGGCATGGGGCTGTACACTATAGGATATTTGGCAGCATACCTGGCCTCTAGCCATTAGATGCTCATAGCCATCACCAGCCCAAAATTGTGCCACCAAAAATGTCTCTAAACATTGCCAAATGCCCCTGGGGTGGGCAGATTGTCTCCAGTTAAGAACCACTGAGGTCGAGGGTTTAACCAGTGAAGCCCACTCCTTACCTGAAGTCTGCAGCACTCTCATTGCCCAACATAGCAGAGGCTGATGAAATAAGTGGCCTGTCTTAAATCCTCCTGCTGCTGGGTAGCGCTATGGGGTGAGCTCAGTGGCTCTAAACTATGTAGGGAGGCAATCTGGCTGAGGAGGTGAAAAGTTCTTTTAAACTCAAGCTCTGTCCCCCTTCCTGGCCCCACGTAGCTGCAACCCTGTTCCAGGAGAGGCCAGTGTTCAACCTTCACAAGGGAAGTGAGAGAGAAAAGTACTTGGAGGCTGCCAAGGCAGGTAGTGAGAGGAGAGCACTAGGGGCTGGTTAGGTGGGCACCAACAATGCCTTGCAATTTGCAAAGCATCCTTAGAGGGGGTAGGTGGTGCGCCCTTGGGATCCCTGCCCTGTTCTCCTCTCCAGGTTGAGAGATGAGGCCACAGCTCACTCCTAAGCTCAATTCTTCAGCAGCGCCTCTCACAAAGAACAGCAGGAAAAACCACAGGGTCTAGGAAAGAACAGGGGAGGAAGAGGGAAAGGAAGGAGCTCCTAGTCTGTCAAACTATAGGCTTTGGCAATGCCTCCGAATCAAAAGCCCAGGACCCCCAAGTCGTAGTGCTACCTTCTCACTGGGTAATCTTGGCTAAGACTCTCTCTGAGCCTTAAGCATCTTCACGTGTGTCACCTGGGAATCATGAACCCTGCCCAATTAGCACCGTGGCTGTGAGGATCCCAGGAGATAACAGAGGGCAAACAAACACAGTGTTCATGTTCATTGCTGTTTATTGAAAGAAAGGAATCAAGAGAAGATAAGAATGAAAAGAATAATCAGAAGCAGAAGGAGAAGCACAAAAAGAGTAAAGAAATAGAGGAAAAGAAGTATAGGAAGGACAGGCAGGTAGAAGTAGAAGTTGGAGAGTGCAGAGAGTTGGAGGAGGATAGGTAGCCCGATCTCTTCGATATGGGCCTTCAGACAATGGGCCATATCGTGGAAAGCTTCTTTGAAAACCAGAAGAAGTTCAGGATAAAACTGAAGAACATCAGGCAATTGATACGGGCTGGAAACCCACTGCATAGGCCATGGAAGGATTCCAGGAAAGTTGACTCTTCTGTTGATGGATGTTCTAGGTGTCGTACGTGAAGGCAATTGACATCTGGATGGCTGTGTGCCTGCTCTTTGTGTTCGCTGCCCTACTGGAGTACGCTGCAGTCAATTTTGTCTCCCGTCAGCATAAGGAATTCATACGACTTCGAAGAAGGCAGAGGCGCCAACGCATGGTGAGTACAACTAGGGAGGGGCCCACTGCCTTTCTCCTTTGGACTCCTTCCTCCCTACTACTCCTCCCATAAACCAAGACCCAACCTAGCGGTGCAAGGACTAGACAGGCAATCGCGAGCCCTGGATTCTATTCCCAGGCTGGTCACAGTTAAGCTAAGACTTGAACCTCTTTAATTCTGTTTCCTTATCTGTCCAATGGGACATTAATTCCTGTGAACCATATAGTAGTGATTGATTAAGAGCATGGGCACAGTGCCCAGCACAGAATAAGCACTGAAAATGTTAGCTAGCATTAGAACCTTATCAAAGTTAGCCAATATGAAATTGCTTTGAGAAGTAGTGATGGTTACTCCTGGCTCTCCCCTCACCCCAGAGGCTCTCCCCTTACCCCAGGTTGTCATACACTAATTGGTGGTTAAGAATTCAAGAGTCAGGCATTGGTGCCTTTTTAGGTGAGCATTATAAGAGGGTCCCCATAACTAAGCTGGAATTGAAAAACTACTACTTGCCTCTTCTTGCTGTTGAACTTCTTCTCTTTGATCTTCATTGGGTGCATCAGAGTTGTTGGGCTTGAGCTGTTGTTCTCCCACACTCTTGTCTGTCAACCCCATTTCTTCTACAGTAGAGTGATCACCTGGGGAAACATAAGAGGAATCTTGTTGTCATGACAACAGAGGCAGTTTATCCCCCAACTGCCCAGACAATAGGTGCTAGGTAAGTTGTCATGACAACCGAGGTGCCTGCGCCACCCTCACAGAAGCAGGTGTCCAATTATGAGGGAAGCTGAAAGCTTTTGTTGAGCTACATACTGGTTGCTTAATCACCAGAGAGACAGAGTTCTGGTTTGTCTTGAGCTCTGACTCCCTGTTTGCTGCCTAATCCCGGGACTCTAAAACCAAAGGGACAAGCACATAATGACCTCTGGGTGCATAGAAAACAATGATCTGAACCCGCTGTTAAAATCCTGGCTCTAGGCTATCTGGGCCACACCAGAACAAGGACTCTTCCCAACACTCCACCTCCCACCTCAACTGTTCCGGGGCACCCTTACCATATGTCCGCACTAAAAATACCTCACAAACCACCTCCATGGTTTCATGTGGCTCGCTAAGGGCCCTTTCTGCTGAGGGCAGGACTCCTGTCTCATTTAGTGGTTTGTCTGAATGTATCAATTCTTGCCTCACTTTAGTCCTTCCGTTGGGCCCTGGGAGACATGCCCTCTAGTGGATTGATCCACAACTGCATCTCCTTGAGTAGGACTCATTCTTCATAAGACCTAAAAGCCTTTTCAGTCCCTTATCGCGGGTTAGAAAAAAAAATTGAGAGATCTGGCAGAAGGGCAAGAAAAGACGATGCTCCCTTTTCTGAGCTAACTGTCCCCATCCCCTCTTTGGCTGTGTCAGATCTGCCTACAGGTACCAAACTCTTATCTTTATAGGGGTTTCTATCTTGATGCCTTCTCAATGCCTACCTTGGAAATGAAGAGCAGGCTGCCAACCAATCCAGAGTCCTTTTGCCAGCTAAATTGCCTGTGTGGATGTCCCAGCAACAAAAGGCTGCCAGAGTTACTGTAGAGCTACTCCAGGTTGACACTGGTCCCACCTCCTTCCCTGCACTCCTCCAACTCCCAACTGCCCACAGCCTGTCTCCTCCTGCTCATATACACATTGCTCCTGAGCTCATAATGGAGTGAGCGTGTCATAGCCAGGGCTCAATTATTACAGAGTTATGACAGCAGCCTGGGCCCTCCCTGCTGAGGACCCTGAAGCCTGCCTGAAAGTGGGCTGAGGCTTGTTATAAATGTGAATAAAACCTGAAAATCAAACCTGTTCCATTAATCCTGTCCCTTTTTCAAGTCTTCTAAAGCCATTGCCATCCCATTGCCTGTGGCAGGAATCCTCGAGGCACCAAGCAGGCCCTGGGCCTTCCTGTTCCAGATAGAGAAGCAGAAGTCCTCTGTCTGAGAGGAGCCCTGTTGGAGGAGGGAGGGGAATCCATAACATTTTTGGGGAACCATTAGCCAAGAGCAAATTAGGAATGTTCTAGGAGTCAGCCAGCTGTTGACCCAGCTCCAGGCTGGGTCCTTTTCTTCTCTAATCTCTCCTCACCCACCCATCTCCATGGCACGGGGGTTTCCTTCCATGTCACTGTCTAAAGTGGCTTAATGTTTTCAGTGTACTCCTACTTTGTCTTCCCAGCTAGTCTATAGGCCTCCCAGGGAAGGGGGAAGCTCCCTTTCTCATCACCTCAGCAGGCCTGAGCACCAGGCTCTGGCCACAGCAACCGCATAACCCAGCCTACCAACTTTTGCAGGCTGATTGGCAAGGGCTCCCTCTCAAACTGAACATGTGAAAGCCTTGCCATGATCAATAGAATAACTTGAGAGCTGGAAGAAATTTCAAAATACTGCTCAGTCCTCTCAGACGCTTGATCCCAGAACCCTGGTCACCTCTCTGCATCCTTTAGCACCCTCTTCCATTCCCCATTCTCCAATCTCTTTTCTTCCGGCCTCTCTCACTTTAATGTGTATCACTCCTTCCCATCTCCACACCTTGCCTCCTACACTGTGCGTTCTCTCCCCAGCTTGCTTTTGGAATATCTTCCCTCTCCAGCTTCTCAGCCCTTCTCCCCTATAAACAGCCACACAAAAAACGTTCTATTTCAACAGCCATGGAAGCCACAAAGTGGCATTTAAGGCTCCATCATCCCTCCCCAGCACACACAGATACCCCTCAGAATTTGATCTAAATAGATAATATCCAAATGCAGGACCACCTACCCTTGGATTTCAGGCCACCCATCTTCAATTCCTCAACTACAAAAGGTACAATATGTTAAAATCAAAAAGAGCCTAGAGCAGCTTACTCTATTGGCCATCTTTTCTCTCCCATGCGAAATGGCTTTTTTCCAGCCTGGGAAATATTAAATATTTCCCCAAAATTCCCTCTAAGTTTACTGTGATTGGAGAAAAGGGAAGATAATTGGATCTATAGAAACAGAAGTAGCAGTTGGATCCAACTTTCTCCTTCAGAGATTTTTGGCAAACATTCCAGGCTTATGTCCTCTAGCTGGGCCGCTGAGGGGATAAGGGTAAACAGTGGGGAACAGGGTGGCCTGAGGGACCCTGAACTGGACAACAAGGGAGAAAATCCTTTTACTTACCGCCCTCATTTCTCAATTCCTTGTGAGATAATTTGTTTGCCTCTGGTTCTTCATCTCTAAAATGAGTCCGCCACAACCTCTCCTGTCAGAATAGTGTGAAAATGGATTAGAGAATAGTGTAGGGTGAGCCGAGGCCTCTGGTGAATGAGGCTATGGAAATAACTTTGAGCAGAGAGCTAATGCTGCCCCACTACAGCAACTCAGAGCCAAAGTATGACCGCAACAGTGAACTGCTTCTGACCCACACATGTACAACTCTCTCCACAAAGACTCTGACAAAATCAAGGGTTGGGCAGCAAAGCTCTCTGGTGGGCAGATTTAGAGAGAGTCTTAACTATGCTAAAAGTACCACTGCTTTTCTAGAGGCCAAAGGGCATCAGGCCACTGTGCATGGTGGGGCAGGGAGAAAGTGTTTTTCCTGCCAAGTACTTTGTAACAGTAAGATTCTCTTCTGAGTTGGATCTTCAATTTGAGACCCTGAGAGGATACTGGCTTCACAAGCCATTCCTTTCCCTATATTCTGAAGCATGTGGTTCATCAGTCCCTTCATTCATTCAGTGGATATCTACTGAGTGCCTGTTAGTTTCCAGGTGTGGCAATAGGCACTGGGGAGACGGCATGACCAAGCCTGATGCCGTTTCCCAAGTTTATACTATGAGCCCACAGGCAGCACAGCAAAAAGATGGGATCTGTGGGCCAATCTCCGGCCTGAGCGTGCCTGCCCCTGATGTCCAGTAACTGGCCTGCCTGTGTAATGTCAGGTCAGCTTCTGGTGATGTCGTAATCAAGGGTTACTGGGACCCAGCACACCAACATCTCATCTATGAAGCCACTTTTCAGTGTGTTATCATGGCTGCAGAGGTCCCATTATAAAGACCCTATGATGCCCCTCTAACTGCACAGTGTTTAAAACCTACTTTCTCCACATTTTATACACACACATACACACATATGTTATACCCATAAAATATACGCTTATCTTGTTCTTTTAACTTATAGTAAATGCCTCAGGTAGCTGTAGGGTGACCAACTTTTCCTGATTTGCCTTGGACCCCCCCAGTTTTAGCAGTGAAAGTCTCAGGAACCCTCTCAGTCCTGGGCAAACTGAGATGGTAGCTGGCATCATCCTACAAGGGGCCACTGCACTTCCGGTGATTTCTTAGACAGCCGACGATTTTACTCCAAAACTATCAGTGCTTTTTAAAATAATAAAAATATTTAAAGGAAGTGTTTCTCAACTCTGTCCTTTAGATGTAAATCAAATTAGGCTTGTTTGGGTCATATATAAAATAAGAGTAAATAGGCTATGAGTGGGGGTCTGAGGGCCTCATATTAAGTAAAGCTCTCACTATTGATCACTCAGGGGCTTTGGCCCACTCTCTCTCTCCCTCTCTCTCTCTAGCTCTGTCTCTATTTCTCTCTCTGTTTCCATCTCTATCTTTTATCTCTTTCTTTCTGTCCTTACTTCCTGGCTCCCAGCTGTGTCATAGCTACTTAAGATTGTCAGCTGATTATTGGATAAATGGCCTTTCTGCAGTCTGCCCCATTACTTAGTGCTTATATAAAGTTTACCTCTTCTGTGTTAATGTGTTTACCATAAGGCATGCATTGTCTATGAATGGAATATGCATTGGGTAATGAATGTTACCCTGGATGTACCGACCCCTATTTCAAATTTACAGAGAAGCACACATAGCTGCAATAGAGTGAGCAGCCTTACCCTAATTTAGATAACCCATAAGGTTATTTTAAACTTTTAGAATTTTCAGCTTTAAGTCAAGATAACTTTTAAAAAAGATACTATATACAAAAACAAATTCTAAGCTTTTGAAAGTCATTAAAGTCAAGTGCACTAAGTTTAAATATCTCAGCTTCACTGGCTAATGGTCTTGTTGTTCTGTTTATTACCAGTCAGAGATAACTTGACATTGAGATGTCCCTCTCACAGTGGCTGGCACTTCACTAGGTTTTAGATGGCACTGAATGATGTTATGCATTTCACAAAGGCAGCTCGGGGCCTATCTGCAAACGGAATCATAACACATACCATACATACCACATATAGCTGCTTAGCATACATCTATCTCATGAGTAGTTTTGTTGCCATAAAAAGCATACAGTGGGCCTGTGTGCCCAGCCACCTTGTCTGCATAGCATCACCTATGAGATATTAATGTGTGGCCTGGTCTCTGTCCCTCTGCCTTAGAGCTTTGACCTCAAATTCTGCCTTTTCTTCCTTCAGGAGGAAGATATCATCCGAGAAAGTCGCTTCTATTTCCGTGGCTATGGCTTGGGCCACTGCCTGCAGGCAAGGGATGGGGGTCCAATGGAAGGTTCTGGCATTTATAGCCCCCAACCTCCAGCCCCTCTTCTAAGGGAGGGAGAAACCATGAGGAAACTCTACGTGGACCGAGCCAAGAGAATTGACACCATCTCCCGGGCTGTCTTCCCTTTCACTTTCCTCATCTTCAATATCTTCTACTGGGTTGTCTATAAAGTGCTGCAGTCAGAAGATATCCACCAGGCACTGTGAATAGGGTGAAGGCTATAGAGTCCAGCTGCTGGCTTCCTGCTTCCTCCTGGGTGGCTTTCCCCCTCCTTTAGACTCCATCAGGGGCTTGAACAGTTCCTTCCTGATCTCCCAACTCAGAACTTCAACTACCAGTCCCAAAGCTATGTGGGCCTATACTGCATGGTGCCAATGGTGGCTGTACTTACAAAGATGGCTTGTCTACCCTAGCCTAGATTTTCTTCATACTCTCCCATTTCTCATGAGACTGAGGTTTAGCCATGTTCCTGGGGCCAGGATGACCTTCTGCCCTTGCTGAAGCCTCTCTGTTTTCCAATACTCCAGTGGAGACTATTCAGACCACTGCTACTAGATTCTGGCATTTGTCATCTTAATCTGCACCACTCCCACCTAGAGCCTGGCCATTACTTTGCCCTTTCTGTCCCTCCTACTGTAGACTCAAATAAGGAGTCTTTTCTATCCACAAGTACTGCCCTATGTGACCCAGGCAGGTTTCCTTGCAGTGAGAGGAAGGCAAAGTCACAGATTCCCCACCTCTCAACAAGGTTGGAGCAGTCATGGGCTGCACTGGGCTAGGGCACCCAACAGAGAGGCGTACAAGTCTCCTGGGAAGCCCCACACTGTCAGAATTGGGGCAGAAAAATTGGACTCTCAGAAAGACCACCCTTCTAGATCCATCTAAACTTCCTGGTCTCAGAAATATGTATTCTATTCCTAACTAACTAACATGGTTGGCAGGGTCTGTTGGACTGCTGGGGAGTATAAAAAGAGAGAAAAGGTTATTCTTTAAGAAACTTACTTGATGATGCTAGAAAACTTTCAAGAAAAGGGAGATCCAAGGTAGTAGGACCCAGGAGGAGTAGAATACAGAAACTATCCTCAGAGTCGTTTGTTGGCTGGGCTTTCATTTGTTTCTTTTTTTCTCCAAAGTTTCTTTATTTTTCAGGATCCCTCATTTCCAACTTGCTCCTTCACCTCCTTTTCATGAGCAAATAATGGTGGCATGCAATCTTGTTCAGGATAGAGTGGGCTTCGAGGTTCCTGGGGAGGAAGTAGGCATATAGAGGACCCCTATCCCGGACAAACACTGACTTGACCAACCTGAGGGTAGCAGTTGTAGAAGGTAGAGAGCCATGAGTCAGAGTCGTTTCTTCCCCCTTTTCTTGCTTCCTTTCTCCTTCCACAGTGAGGAGCAGTTAGGAGGTGTAGCAGTCAGTTGAAGCTATCAGAAATGTCAGAATAGAGAGGGTTGGTGTGGAAAAGCCCATTTCAGGCCTGACATACCATTAGGACATGAGGACCCATGTGTCTGGCACACTGAGTTCTTCGAAGTGACCCAACTGTGAGGAACTGAAACTGGAGAGATCAAAGTGTGGGGCTAATAGCTGGAAGAAAGAGGTGATGAAATGATCTCTTAGACATCTTTTCCTTTTCTCTGGAGCTAGAATGATTAACCACATTAAGTCCAATCTCTCTGTCTCTCTGTCTCTCTGTCTCTCTGTCTCTCTCTCTCTCTCTCTCTCTCTTTCTCTATCTTTCTCTTCCTCCCTCCCTTCCTGCCTTCCTCTCTCCACATGGTGTTCCAAATTGAAAGTCAATAAATCCAATGTTCAAAACCAATCCTATATTCAAACCAAGAGCTTGGTTTTCTTTCTCCCTTTTTCCTATTGAGCTTATCTGCTCTTTTCTGTCCACTGAGATACTGCTCCTGTCTGTCTCTTGGTTTTGAGGAGAGAATTCTGGGCTGACTAGTGTAGCTGGGCCAGAAATTATTTTTATTGACAATATTATCACTCTGGTGCTAAGAAGATTTAAAACTAAAGAACAGGCTTAAGGGAGGAGATTGAATTGAGACGGGCAGAGAGCCCCTGTTTTCCCATTTCTGCCCAGGTAGTGCCAATCAATGAGAGACCACAAGCAATACCCTTTTGAAAGGAGCAGAGAGTAACTCTTTGATAGTCTCCATGGCGGGGCTGGGGTGTCAGGCTGCTGCAGCCCGAAGGCGGGGGTAGCGGGGGGTGGACTATGGAGATGAGCTTATTGCACAGAGCTCTACTTGTTATAGATCTTGTCCAGATGGGCCAACTGCACAAATCTGCCCTGTTGGAAGTCTCAAGAACAATGCCCTGGAGACAGCTACAGCACTGAGCAATAGAGCCTGCCCAACTGGGACTCAGATCAGGGCATCAGCTGGTGCTGGGAGCCAAAGAAGCCAAAGTACCAACTAACATAATAGCCCAAAGGAGCTCACAAAGCTACTCAGAGGCAATGCCAGGTGGAAGGTACTATCTCTCCCCAGAGGAGCCCCCACGCAGAGAAGGGAGATGCATTGGTGTCAGAATCAGGTGCAGATAGCTTTCATTTTCCTAACCATTCCCACTTATGTAAAGGGGTTGGGGGAAATGCTGGGTCTCACTGGGTGCATCTAACACCTAGCAATCCACTCAATTATGGAATTCTTGACCTTGGACCCTTCTTACCACAGTGAATTGGCAGGAGGTGATATAAGAGGCTCACTTGGAGGTCACTTCCCGTTTATCATCATTCTTGTAGTACCCTCCAGAGACCACACTACTTTCTGTCTGGATCACATCTGAAATGATTTTGAGACTTAAAACAGCATTTTTTTAAAAGGGGGGGAAAAACTTCCTACATAAATAAAGTGTTTCGGGTGTTTTCATTAATTCATCGTTAATATTTAATGCCAGCTAAATATTTTATACATATATTTTTCCAGAGAAAGGGCTTTATTTATTCAGTTGTTGTTAAAGCTATCAGTGCCTCTATCTTCCCATCAGTTTGCTCTGCTCTCTGGAACACCAGTTCTGCCTTCCTCTTTTTCCTCGGTCCACTAGCAGGGCCTCTTGCTCTCCCAGAATTCACGGGCAAAGCAAAAAGAGCCTTCTGTGTGGAACAAAGATAGTGAATAAAATTTATTCCTTTAACTTTCTCCCATAAGTATTTTTCCTCACCTATCACCAAAGAATGGGCAAACTTCTAGCTTGAAATGTTGACTCTTGAAGTTATTTTCTCTTTTAACTGAGCGATACAAATATCTCAACTTTGTCCAGAACATACAGCGCCTTAGAATCTTTCTATGTGCCCCGACTTGTCTCTCTCCACTCTTTTACTATTTACTCTCCAACATTTGCTATTATCAATGCTGTAGTTGTTATTATTATTATTATTATTATCTCATCATTTCTGGCTATCAAAACTTAAATATGATTTCATTATGTTAGGGTTAAAGATCTTCCTAGGATGTTCTGTCGATGAAAGACAAATCTAACCAAGCACAGGAACCACCAAGGGATTAGGAAGCCAGGTAGTTTTATCATTTGCTCAGTGAAATAAATGGAAAATAAGCTCTTTGAGGGCAAGAACTGCATCTTTTTAGCCCACACAGCTCCTGGTACCTAGCAACACTCAGTATGTGCATATAGAATGATAGCATGACTTCTCACTTGATTTATTGTATACCACATTTCTGCTCATTCTCTTTCTGTTAACTTATTGATCACAGAAAATAAACCTCGAAGAGATCTTATAAAATCAGATAGAGTTCACACACACACACACGTGCGCACATGCTAGCTGGTCTTTATATGTAACAGAACCAAAGTTAAGAAAACAGTAAAACCTTGTACATTGCATCAATGGATTGAGAATGATAATGTTCTGATTAAACATTAATAATGCTCCAAATATGAAGACTAGTATCAAGCTATATTTCAAAAGCCAATCGCCAGATATCATTTGTCCCTGGAAGTGACAAGTGAGTACAGTAGTGGGGATTTTGGCAGTACAGCCATCTGTCTCTGCCTGCTCCACACATTGTTCCCACGGGAGGGCCAGTTATCTCTGAAGGGGTAGCAATTGAGCTGCTCTTCCCAGCCTCATGCCCTTTGCTACATCACACTCCACAACTGGGATAACATTTACAGTCTACAAACTTGGGCTGGTGGCATCAGCACAGCTTGTTAGCAAATCTTAGATCAGGAGGAAGAAGGGCATCTGAGCCAGGGGCTGTCTCCCTCACAGAGCATTCTCTTCATGGAAGGATGATGAAGTAAGTCTGATGTCATGGAGCCACCTGAAGAAGTCACATGAGAACTCAGCTATTGTCACCCTGCCTGAGTAGCTCTGTTTTTCTCAGTCTCTGCTTTCACCATGAGGCTTTCTACAAATACCCTGGTTGCATTATACTGTGTGTTGCATTACTGAGGAAGTACATGCTCTCACTATCAATTCCCTGGAATAAGGGCAAATTCTTACCATCATCTAAATTCAGGGAACATTTTGCCTTACAGAGCTGGATCTAGAAAAATATACACACATTCTCTATTTTAATAGCTTCCATTCATGACAGTGTAGTGATTAAAACAGTGTGGTGGCTTTGGTACCAGACAGAGCCTGGGTTTGAACTACAATTCCAGCACTTACTAGATATGGACTCTTGGAAAAATGACTTCACCTCCCTCAGCCTCAGTTTTCCCCTCCAAACAGACATGTGAAGGCTCTGAAAGATCCAGCACATAGTAACTATGTGGCCTTGAGTAAATCACTGAATCTTTCTGTGCTTTGGTTTTCACATCTGTTAAATGCAGGCAATAACAGTACCTAATTCACGGGGTTGTTTTGGGAATTAAATGAGATAATGCAGGTAAAATGCTTAACTCAGTGCTTGGCATATAGTAAGTGTTCAATAAAAATTAGCTCTGACATGATCAGAATACATCAACATAGTCTCTCTTCTACACCTGTCCAATTTCTAACACATGGGCCTGTTTGGAAGTTTGAATTTCCATTTTGTGGGTCTCAACTTGCTGAGCCCACACTCACAAAAAAGATCAAGATAAAATCACCTCTCTTTTATATTTTCAGTTTCTCAACTTGTACTGGGTTCTTCCTGCTGGCATAAAACATGCTTACAAACTATGTAAACATGGAAAATGACTTAATCTCTTTGAGCCTCAACTTTTTCAGAGAGAGAGAGGAAGAAATAGGAGGAGGAGGGAAGGGATGGAAAGGAAGGAAAGGGAGGAAGAGCAAGGGGGAAGAGGAGGAGGAGGAGGAGGAGGAGGAGAAAAGGAGGAAGAAGGGAGTCTCTCCCATCCAAAATAAAAAATAAAAATAAAAACTACCCTCCATTTGATCTTGAATGTCTCTCTATTGACCTATTGCCCTCCTTCCATTCACCACCGTGTTTCTTAAAAGAAATGTCCTTATTAGCCATTTCCCCATAGTCACCTCTACCATTTACTCCCTAACACACTGTAATCTTCTGCCTTCTTCTCCCTACCCACCCCTCAAGTGCTTTCACCATGCCCCTCACACTACCTTCTTAATTGCTCTATCAAGTCAATACTTTAATGTCCTAAACTTTCACAACCTCTCTGGAACCTTTGTCAGAGTTGTCATACCTTCTTTGAAATTCTCTTCTCCCATGGCTGTCATTCTCTTAATTTCTCTTGCCCCTCTGGACATTGCTTCTTGGTGTTCTTATTCTCCAGGATTTCATCCCTGGCTTCCACTTCTCATCACATACCTACTGCTTGGCTGTTCTCGGCTAGTTCCATGGCTGTGATAACCCGTATGCTGATGATTCCCATGTTCCCACCTCCATCCCATGAGTACCTCAAGAGCCAAACAACTCATAATCTCCTAACTTTCTCTGCCACCCCATCCGTTCATCGTCTCAATCTTGATGAGTCACCTAAGCCAGAAACCTGGGAGTCATCCTTGACAACACCTTCCACAGCCCACAGATAAAATCAATCACCAAGTCCTGTTGAGTCGACCTTTCAAATATTTCTGAAATCTCTTCCTCCTTCTCTATCCTCCCTGACCTCATCTTGGTTCAATCTGTGACTCCAGTATGGTTTCCTATCCTCCACACTATTGCCAATTTGACCTTTCTAAAACAGTCTATTTGTGGCACTCCCTTGCTTTGAATCCTTCAATAGCTCCCTATTGCCTTAGGAAAAAACCTGTGCCAGTGCCCCAGCCTCTTCTCTCATCACTCCCCTCACTCCCCTAAATGTGCCCTGCATTTGGCCATGTGATCCACCCACAGATTCCTGAACCCAGCAACTCATCCTGTCTAATGCTCTGTGCCTTTGCACATGCTGTTCCCTAGCCTTTAAATGCCTTCCCTTGACCACCTGAGGGAGTTGTACTCATCTGTCAAGACTCTAGCCAGACATCATGTTTTCTGTGAAGCATTCTCAAACCCCTGTCACCCCAACATCCAGATAGACTTAGTTTCTCTGATAATGCCCTCTACGTAGGTCTATATTTGTACCTATAAGATTATATAGTGTTCTTTTGTCTATTTCCCTCACACATAAATATGAGTTTGAGGTCAAGCATTATAATGTGCTTATCTTTGTATTCCCCATGCCAAGTTCACAGCATGAAATAATGAAATGCTAGATAATTTTTTTTTAAGTAATGAGCACTGTAGTTCAAAAAAAAACTTAACCACCTAATCGTAGTGCAAGTTCTCACCAACTACACTTTCTTTGCAAGGGTTGTGTCTTGAAGGACCATACTATCAAGGTAATAAGCATCCTTGTAGTTTTTTTTTCCTTTTCAAAGCACTTAAGTGGCATGTCATCCTCAAAGCAAACCTTTGAGGTAAGATAACCACGTATCCATGCAAAAGGTGAGGAAATGAGGCTCAGAGAGGTTAAGGGACTTACCCAAGTCTCACAGCAAAACTAAAATGTAGGTTTCCTGTTTCTCAGTACAGTACAATGCCTTATCTATTGGGCAAGGGATTTAACAGGTTGCCACACACACTCTCCACCCCACACACAAATACAAACCTTTCAGTCAGAGTCACTCCACTTTCAGTTTATATATATGGTTCACCATAATTTTTTTTTTTTTTGCTAGAAATAGGGTCTCGCTTTGTTGCCCAGCCTAGTCTTGAACTCCTGGCCTCAATCAATATTTCCTTTGAAGCTACCAAGTGAGTGATCAGTATAAGGGGTTCACTCAATTGTGAGCTCCACCAAGGTATGAAGAAAGCCTCCTTCCTCTGTAGCTATGAGCATAGTGTTTAGAACAATGGAAGTGAGCAACAAATGTCAGTACAATGAACAACTGCACGTGTGGAAATAAGTGCATTTGGCAATACTGCCAAACCTCTCTGGTTAAAAGGATCAATGAGTAAGTTTTCTTGTGTTTTGGAGGAGGGAGTAGCAGGAGGAACAGAGAGGGAGAGAACATTTCCTTTCACACATAGGTGCAAGATCAATCCTTCAGGTTGGCTTTCACCTACCAATATTATCTCCTCTCCCTTGGATTCATTCACAAATTTTTGTGGAGTGCCTACCACAGTGCCTACCATACACTGTGCTAAATAGAGAGGATACATGGTGAAGAGGAAACAGAGCTCCTGCCCTCAGAGGGAAAGAAGCAGGAAGGACCAGGGAGGCAAAGGAGAAGGAAGGTGTTAGGGGTAGGAGAGTTTTAAAAAGGGAAGTGATGTAACATATTTGCATTTTACAAAAAAATTCTCACTGCAGTGTGGAGAACAAATTGTAGGGAGACAAGAGTAGGTCATCAGGTGAAAATGGTGGTGTCTCAGAAAGGGGGAAGTAATGTGTGCTATGGGAACATAAAGCAAGAGTACTTAACCTGGTACTGGAGATCAGAAAAGTCCTCCCTGGGGAAGTGACATTTAAAATGAGTCTGTCTTGAAGACTGGGTTGGCCACGGAGGAGCATGAGGGGGTGAGGAGTGAAGAGAGGCTCCAGCACACTAACCTGCTTCAGCCAAAGCAGGCCTCATTTCTACTAATGATTTGGTCCTAGTCTGGAATGCCTGCTACTTTTTATTCCTAGCGAAATCTTCCTATAGCCTTCTGAAACCCCACCTTCTCTGATGACAGCCCGATATGACTACTCTTGCTTCTCAACTCCTAGTGTGTTTGTCACTTAGCATTTAAAGACATACTATTTAGTATTGTTACTTAATTTTACATATATTCCCAAACTCCCTGTATGCTCCTTAAATTTATAAGATGTATTCTATTACTTTGGTATCACCCAGGCAGGGGACCTAGCCCAGTGATGGGCACATAAGGTACTCACTAAAAGAATGAATGAATGAATGAGGCACTAGAGTCCCTACAGGCCTCCTTTAGTAATTCACTATTATCTGTGAAGCTGACAAAGAAAGGGGTCTGCTTTCCCTATAAGATTTCTACTAAGCACTTGTATCCAAAGGCCTAAGATCCGAAATTGACAGCTCCTTCCCACTGATCACTGCTTCTCACCCCCTTGCAATCCTGCCCCCACAACCACCTTCTATTGTTTCTTCTGTCTTCTGGTTGTCAGCCAGGATGAGAAAATGGTCTAGCTGTCCTCAGAGACTTACGCCAGCCTGGACTGCTCTGCAGTGCCATGAAGGGCCAGGACTTTTGTTTACAGCTGGGAGCATGGTGAGGCGGTGAGCACAGCTGACAGCCCCACTCTGGAGCAAACATCAATCTTCCTCTGTCCTCTCAGCCAAGTTTCAGAGACCAGCTCTATTGAAAGCTGGCTGTACCCGTCTGGGTCTCACTGATGTCCCACCCACAACTCTAGCCTGGGAGCAACTGGGTGAATCTCAGCTATGTACCTTTCAGGAACTGTCCTTGCTCCCTTCTCTGTCCCATGTTTCAAAATCATTTTATCTCAACCTCAAGACCTTGAAAAAACATGCCCTCTGAAGTCCCCGCATCCTAAACATTGCCCCACCTCTCCGACCATATCTGCTCACTCCCAGCACTGTACAAAGACCTTCATTTTCTTAGTTAAACAGTAAAAACCACAACCAAAGAAAGCCACAGTTTTCAATGTGTACCTTGTAGAACCTGCCTTTCCAAGCTGAGCAGTAGGTTCCAGGTCCTTGAAAGTGTGTGCATGTGTGTGTGTGATCTTTGCCTTCAGGGCGCTCTCCCACTGTTTTGAAAACTGCAAATCAGCTGGGCCCTGGAGCCTTCCAAGGATACCCTTAAGGTCCTAAGCCTCTGCCACATATTCTGCTCCCTGGTATCCTTCCTTAGCAGCTTTGCCCTCTCCAGCACTCACCTGGGGTGGCAATGCAACCCCGTTACACTCCTCGTTCTGTCTCTTGCCCCCAGATTCTCTTTCCTGTGTTTCTCTGCCTGCTGGCTAACAGCTAACCAATTAGCTGAAGCCTGTTTCTGTGGCTTTCAAGCTCCTCTGACTCCCAAATGCCCAAGGGATATGATACACTTCTTTCACTAAGTGGCTCATTGCATCAAGGTATCTTATAGAGTTTGGTGGAGGGAGACTGCAGGCAGGAGGAGATTCCCCTTCTAGGAGACCTGGTCAGAATTTCTGGCAAAGAGGCTTTTTCAATCTAAAATAGCCCCCTCCCCAGATTTTTACAAGGTACGTCCCTGCTAAAGGGTGTGCCCACCCAACTCCTGGGTAGTAAGTACCCTTCTGAAGAGAAACCCACATGTGTTCTCTCTTCTCCAGGACTGATGCAACACTTTAAAACATATTTTTTGTCTTAAAAAATGTCTTATGGAAACCTTCAAAAATACACAAAAGTAGGAAAAACAGTATAATGAACCTTCATGTACCCAGCGTTAAGCTTCAGCAATTTCGATGCAGCACTTTAAGTACTACTGGTTTGTCCTCTTTTAATAATATGACAGCTGATGTTTTTAAAAAGCATAGCTTTTATCACTGCCAGTGAAATGGGGACTGTAGGCGGAGGTTACAAGCATAAGCAAACTCAACTCTGGAAAAACAGCTCAAGGCAGCCTCCTGAGGCAATAGCCTGGCTTACAGGGGTCAGTGTACGCTGGTAGAAATCAGTCCTTATCTCTGTTGGTTGATGTGTAACACGAATGACTTTACACGATCATTCCAAGTAAAGTCTGTGGTTCAGAAACCATGAATTTTGGTAAATTGCATGCTAAGCTATTAACTAGGAAGGGAAAAACAAGGGATTAATGTGCAACTCAAGTCTGGTAACCCAAGGTCACCCAAGGAGGTCACTGATTAGGTTCAGGTTCTCAGTGTTCGTTCATTTGAAGTAACCCTTTTGTGTCAAATGGATGGGTCAGTTGGGGTGGGTGAGTGATCACAGGAGGAGGGAAGAACTAGAAAAGAATAGATACTCCTAAAAGGATAAAACTTTCCCATGACTATTTCCATCTTCTGCCCTGTGTCACAGGCTAGCAAACCAGATTGATCCAGACTATGTTACTGGACTGGTTTTATGAAATTCCTATGGAATGAGGCAGGTATAAATAGATAGAAAAACATCCTCGTTAAAGAAATACCATTTTGCTTAACCTTGAAATATTAGGTTTTGTTTTTAACTTTTACATTAACCAAATATTCTTTTAAAAAACATCCAATAAGCTAGTCAGAACCAAATCTTTAAAATATCAAATTAACCTCAGAATAGACCAATTTCATCTACTACCCAGAAGCCATGGGAGGACACTGGTGTCTCTCTTCGCTTTCCAGAATAGATTGACCACTAGCCTCCACACCTAGGAAAGCTGCCTTAGCCACAGGGTTAAGACAAGTAAGGCCAGCAGATAATGTTGAGTAGGTTGCACCCTGCACCCTGCACAAGGGTGCCCGACTAAGAGGGCATGAGTCTGGACTGAAATTCATTCTTCAACTGCCCTGGTGAATTTGCAACAGCCCAGAGAAAGAAAAGCATTTTTCTCATTGTTCCACTGGAATGGACACTTCTCTGCAATTTGTCTGCCCGCAGGTGGCACATGTTTCTAATTAGCACAAAGGCAGTGTACGAGCTAATGGTGGCCTTGAAAATCACCACTGGGTTCTTGGAGCCATTGCGTGTCCTGTGAAGGCTGGGACCATAAATAGTCTCTGGCCTTGAGCCTTGGAGCCAAACAAACATTGACCTAAGCTATCTTTCCCTTCCAGTTCAAACAGATTGTGAAGACAGTGGTTCAGCTACAAATTCAAAAGAAGAGTAATTCCCATTTTCTGAAGACCCACTATGAATCAAGAATCTGCTGAAGCCTTATCTCACTAGTAAGCGGAGATGACAGGGGAGTATTCACATTTGAGGAGGTATCATGGCATAATGGGAAAAGCCTGGCCTTTGACATCAGAAGTGTGAATCCTTGCTTTGACATTTACTTGCTGAGCAACTTGGGGTGAGTGTTTAACTTCTCTGGGCTTCAGTGAGGATTCACTAAGATAACAGATACAAAGAGCTGGGCACAGTGCTGCCTGGCACATAGGTGGCATTCAGTTCCCCTGCCTTTTTCTGCTACCACCCTGACTCCAAAGTTAATTGACACTATTCACACCCTTGGCCTTGAAACCCCACTCAATAAAGCATAAGGATGGGTATAATAGACAGGATGCTGGAGCAAGAGTCAGAAGATGTGGGTTCCAGTGCTAGACATATCCCTTGTTACAGTACCTTGGATAAGTTACTCCCCTCTCCTGACCCTGTCAATAAAACAGAACACCCCCTAGCTCTGTTGCTAAAAGAGAAGAGCAGAGAAAATCACTTCTCTTGGGCACCTGCCATGAGACATGTACTATGCTAGGCCCTTTTACATACATTGTGTCCTTTAAATCAGTACTGTCCAGTAGAAATTTCTGAGATGATGGAACTGCTCTGTATCTGTGCTGTCTACTATGGTAGCCACTAACCATAAGTAGCTATTAGGCCCTCAAAATGGGGCTAGTGCAACTGAGGAACTGAATTTTTAATTTTATTTAATTTAAATTTAAATAACCACATGTGACTAGTGGCTACTATACTGGATGGTGCGGATCTAAGATTATGAAGCAGAAATATTGGTTCACTTAATATATGGTGACACTGAGGCTTAGAAAAGTTAAAGAACTTGTTAAAAGTTTAGTTACTTAATGAGTAACTAAACCAGATTGAAAGCTGAGGAGAGAAACCTTAGTAGGATAATCGGGTCAGATATACAAGGAATTATCCAGGCTCCATGACTTACAACTTATATGACCAAAGAAAAATAATTACATACTCCATAACTCACTTTTGTCATCTACAAAATGATGATAACCATAACCTAATTTATAGGCCTATTGTTGAGATTAATGGGTACAGAGCTATATAGAATATATGGCCCAGTCTACAGCCATACCACCCTGAATGCGCCCGATCTCGTCTGATCTCGGAAGCTAAGCAGGGTCGGGCCTGGTTAATACTTGGATGGGAGAATATATGGCCCATAATAGGTTTTCAACAACTTTGTTTCCTCACCATCCTGATTCCTCCATCACAGATTAAAGACATTCAGACATAAACTAAAAAAGGATAACTGCAGAGTAGTGAGAACATTTGGGAAATTAAAAAGCAAGAAGGGAAACACTCATGAGCCCTTATATGATATCCTATTATAGAATGGAGATGATAAAGGGTATGAAAATCATCAAAATATTTCCATCTGTTTGGTTTGCTTTCCTGTCCTCTTCTTGACATTTCAGTCAATATTCACCAAAGCAGGGAACAAGATATCTGAGGCCCAGAAAGACAAACTATTATGGTTGAACAGAGTACTGTTAAAGGCTTGGGCTTAAGGCCGGTAATGTTCAAATTCTGGTTCCCATACTTGTTGTGTGCACTGAGAAAATAATTTGACACCTCTACACATCAGTTTTTAATCTGTAAAATGGGACTGATTATATGCAGGGTGTCTGAAAACAGATACCGTACAGTATTATTTTGCTTTGCATTCTGTAGCACCCTCTAGTGGTGTGTACAAAAATAAGCATTGTGTTTCTGCCCTCCAAAGCAGTGTTTCTCAAACTTCAGTGTGCAGTGGAATCACTGGAACAGTTTGTAATAACACAGATTGCCAAACTCCACCGGGAGAACTTCTGATTCAAAAGGTTTGAGGTGGGACCTGAGAATCTGAATTTCTGACAACTTTTCAGGTGATGCTCATGCTTCTGGTCTACCCAGGAAACACACTTTGAGAACCACTGCTCCAAAAATCCCTCCTGTGTGTGTGTGTACACAAGTACATACGATTGATAACTGAAGAGGTATGACTTTTGTCGTTTGATTTATTAATAGTAGTGCCCATCTAATAAGGATTTTGTGAAGAATAAAAGAATATCTATGTGAAGGATGTAACACTGCATCTAGAATATAGAAAATATACAAAGTACTGAGGATCACAGAACATAAATCATTTGCCCAGGATCACAGGGCTAGGAAGTGGTGGAATAAGGTTTACAATTAGTTAGGTCTCTGACTCCAAAGATACAATAAAGTTTAGCAGTAGTACAGAAAATAGGGTGCAAACATATATCTGATAAAAATCTCAAGATGAAAGGAAGAACAGTTTTCAAGAAGGTCCAAGTTTTACCTCTGAGTTCTTTTCTACCTTTACTGACTGACAAAATATCTTCATCAGCATCAGTGCCTGGGATCATTCATTAACTCTTTGACTGAAAAAGACAAGGACAAAAGGAGAGGGATGGAGAGGGAAAATTTTTTTTTTCAATAAGAAAGAACAAAATGAGCAAAAATATTTGGACATTGGGACACAGTCCCCTGCCTAATATGGCTCTTTACATAAGTTGATTGTACTTTTCCCTAAGAATGAAACATATACATGATCCCTATAGCTCGTTTAGAGAGTTCAGCAAATCAGAATGGGGGGAAGGGGAACAAAAATCCCATAATCCCAGGGACCAAACAGCCAATCCTTTGCTGGGATTTGGCGGCATCTAGTGGCAGACTCCAGAGGTATAAACCTCACCCAGAGAACTTTCTGGAAAACTAACCGAGTGCGCATTTGCCTGCAGAAGGGCACTGTGCACGGAGATCAGGAGAAGGTAAGTGAGCCTCAGCCTCCATAGAAATTCAGAGTCCCTAGCGGAGAGGAAGGCTGTCATATACAGATAGTCTCCACAGAAAATTATATTTGTGCCAGGAAAATTGCACGCAACTTGGGGGGGGGGTCGGGAAGGAGAGGAGGGTGGATACTGGGTAACTTGAAAGAAGCCGCCCCTTGGAGCTGCTAATGTGGGGATAGGGGGGTTGGCTCTTAACCATCGGAGGGCTGTGGGTTAGAACAGGATTTTGGCACAGAGCGTAGGAAGAAAGTGTATATTTAGGGTCTAAAATTAAATCAGTAGGGAAGAACAACATATTTCTAACAATGCCCCTTTGCGTTAATGGTCGCCTTGCCCAATTATTTAATTATTTTCCTTTTCATTAGAATAGCTTTTAAACATAATACAGAAGTAGAGAACCTGATTAGAGCAGCCCACCCCCCCCACCATCGCGAGCGCGCGCGCGCACTCTCACCAGTCCCAACGCCAGGAGCGCACGCCTGCGCACACCCACCACCTCCAGCGCCACGAGGGCTGGTGCGCGTTCACGCCCCGACCCGTAGGCCACGCGAGCTTGCTCGCGCACTTGCACCCTGGTTCTAATGCCATGCACCCGTGGCACTCACTACCCCCACTCGCACGGCCATTAAAATCCCCACTGCGCCTTTTTTTCCCCCTGCTCCAAGAGTTGCGCAACAGCCCCGGGGGCGTGGCCCTAGATTTGACCTAGCGCTTCCCCACTCGCGGGAACCTTAGCTCATTTCCGCCTATCCTATTTCCGCAGGCCACGTAGACACTTCCTCTCCCAGTGGGGGTGGGGGGGAGACACAAACCCATAATGCCTCCCTTTTTTGGCGGGGGGGGGAGGGGGAACCTCTGGTCAGGGGAACTCTGGGTCGTGAAAATAGGCCACGTGAACATTCTGCCCTATAGACTTATGACCCAACGGCTGTCGCGCTTTTGAAGGGCGGGCTAAGGACCTAAGAGGACGGACGTCATTGGCTGAAATCCGCACCAAAGGAGAAAGGTGATTGGCTTGTTTTAGGCCTTAACCGTGAAGAAGCAGGTTGCTAGCACCCGCCTTTACTGCGGCGAAGTGTCACTGCTGACGTGGGGGCGGGCATCCAATCATTTGGGCATGGAACATTCTAAAACTTAGACGAGGCGATTGTGATTGGCTGAAGGGCATACACCCGCCTCCAGGGTGACGTGTCTGCCTATGGATATCAGTTGCCAGAGAAACCTGGCTTTACTATGGCGGTTGGAGGAACGGCAGTGATCACACGTCGGCTGCTGAGAAGAACTGGATTCTCGTTTCAGGTTTCGGGGTGGGGGCGGGGAGAAAGGGTCGATGATTTCGTCTTCTTGTCGTGTATAGATAGGATTAGCTAGTGGCTTCACAAGCGGACAGAGCTGGATTCAAATTCTTGCTCGCCAACGCCCTGCTCGGGCAAGGCTTCTGTTCTTTCTGTGTCTCGGTTTCCATGTTTGTAAAACGGTGATAATAATAGTATCTACCTCAGAGACGTATAATGTATAATAGTGCGTATAACGCACGTAATAGGAAGCCTGGCTACCGAAGATATTAGCTATTGTTATGGAAATAAATATCTGCGTAACAAAATAAGAAAAATTATAAATTACGTGATTTCGCTCATTATAGTGCCTTTTCTGCCCATCAACTTCTTCTCTAGAAGAAAGAATATGAAAGAGATAAATCGATTTTTACCGATGAAATAATTTGCTATCTGGGTATTACCTCAAAATAGCAGAGATTGGAATTTTCCCATATTGAAAAGTTAAAAAGGCGGGGGGGGGGTTGAAAGGGAGATGGAGAACGAGAGCGAGCTAGAGATAAACCACATGCGATGAGTAGGCCTTGTTTGGATCCTGAATCGAACACACCAACTGTAAAAATCTGATTAAGACGCATCGGGAAAATTTGAACACGTATTCGATATTTGATGCTTTTTTAGGACTTGATGTCAATTTTTTTAGGCGTTATAGTGGTATCGTGGTTTTTTTTTGAATTGTCTTTTTTTGTAGAGACATACGCAAATACGGATTAAATAATATGTCTGGGATTGGCTTCAAAATACGTTGATGACTAAGATTTGCTTCTAAATAATCTCAGCGGTAGGGGGAAATGGGGAGGGGTACAGAGGGAACAAAACTGGCCCTAAATTAATAATCGTTTAATCTGAGTGATAGACATATGGGGTTCCTTATATTAGTTTTTCTTGATATGTGTTTGAAATTTTCCATAATAAAATACAGAAGTCTGCTATTCCATGAGCTTAAAATAAAAATCGGAGAGGGGGAGCAGTGGGTGGGGTTATAGATGAAACAAGATGGCCTTCAGTTGGTAATTGTTGAAGCTGGATGATGGATTCTTCTAGGCTTATAATATTTCCTTCACATTTTTATTCATTTGAAATCATCCTTAATAAGAAGTTTTTTTAAAAACCTACAAATTAATTTGTCAAAAATTATATGTACAATCAATTTGAAAATAATAGCCACAAGAAAGGAAAAAGAAACACATTATTTATCAGCTTTAATGTCCTTTATGTGTGATAAGATTGTGTTGACTAATGGAAAAGAAAAACATCATCTCATATTTTTTTATTTTATGTCCTTCCCTGTCCTTTTGTTTGACCTTCTAGGTCACCATCAGAAAAGCTAAGTTTGCTGTACAGTAAGGATCAGGAGATCTGATCCTGATTGCAGAACCATCCCTGATTACAGAATCTTGGGTAAGTGCTTCCCTTCTGCTGGCCTCAGTTCTCAAACAAGATAACACCACATAACCTTCCTAACTGTCCAGGAATATTTTGAAGATTAATAAGTGCTCTAAGTTCTGAGAAGGGAAGGTTGGAGCTAAATTCATTGATACTTTCAGTATACAAAGTGCATAAGCAACAGAGAGCTGTGTAATCTTACATCCCTTTAAGAAAGATACAGCAATTGATCCCCTGTAGGAGTTCCACAGATCCATATATTGTATTGGTTTTCTTTGGAGCATCCCATGTACAGCATAGTTTAGTGGTTTAGAGCAAATACTGACTTCCTAAATTTAAATCCTGGCTCTGCCACTTAACTGTGTGATCCTGGGCAAGATACTTACTCATTTTATACCTAAGTTTCATCATACATAAAACAGAGATGATAAGAATAGTTCCTACTTCATAGGATTGTTGAGGGGATTACATTAAAAGTACCAGGACAGTGCCTAGCACGTATAAGTGCTTGCTTTGATAATAATTATGGCTCTTAGTACCGATACATCGTGTTTTACACATACATATGCTTTTAAAAGCATTGGATAATCCCTTTTTGGAATTGTAAAAAGAAAAAAAATTAATACTGTTGGTTTCTCTGATTTTCCAGAAGCAGCAGTTACCACTAGAACTGAATTCTGAAATTATGACTTCTGGCTTGTCCTAACAATCTAGAAAGGTTTTAAGTATATTGATCCTGTTTATTTATAAGGGAATTTCCAGGAACTATAATTTTAGCTAACAGATCAGACCGTATTCGGTCTGTTAACAGCTTTTATATCATTCCTTCTTTGTCTCAGACTTAAAAAAAAAAAAAAAAGACCTGTTAAACATAAAGGAAATGTTTCACGATCCAGAAGAGAAAATTGATATTGATGCAACTGACATGGTGTATGTGCATTTAAAGGTTTATTCTAACAAACCGTAGGAGATGTTATTCACACTTACTTGTGACAAACACGTACACAAAAGATGTTAACATTTGGAGTCTGATTTCCAAATGGCCTATTGCTTGCACGAGGAGATAAATGAAGGTTTTTTTAATCTCTTGACAGCTACATTTTTTCAGGAGTCAATATATTTTCCTTCTTATTTTTCTCCCTTCTGAAAACTAGGTTTCAGAGGAGGGCACTGCCCTGGTGGAAGAGATGCATTAGATGGGTAAACACAAAACCCCTTTACATGGGGCCATTTAGAGAATGATTACCAGCTAAAGGTAGGGAGGTGGACTGTTGGACCAATAGGAGCTCAGAGAAAGGAAAGGCCAGTGTAACCTGAAACAGAGAAAGCCTCAAGAAGGAAAAGGACCTTGACCTGAGCCTCTGAGGATGGGCAGAACCTAGCGGGAGGGAGGGAACCCAGTCTGAATGGTATGCCTACAAAGTATATGATACACAATGATGATTAACTGAAAATTCAAGCCATATGTGAAATCTATGGGTAAGAATAGATCAGAAAGTCAGTGTGAATTTTAAATATATGTATTTTATTA
>NW_012134303.1:1284758-1297729 GCF_000956105.1 Propithecus coquereli | reverse complement strand
CAGTCATAGAATTCTAATTCCTTTCACAGTGGCATTCCTTTAACTAGCATGATATTCCATGTTATGGATATATACCACATTTTATTTTGCCAGATCACTACAAATAGCCTTTTAGGTTGAATCCAGTGTTTTGCTGCTTCCAAATAATACTGCATCAAAATAGCACTGGTAGCCATTTATAAGGGTTATTCCAAGGCACCATTTATGCCTCTAAACTGTAATAATTAAATCAAAGTGATGCTGGTGAGAACAATCAGACGACTTCTGACAGTCAGACACTGTGACAGAACAGATGGCCTAGAGACAGTGATACCTTTAAAAATGAAGTAATCAGGCCGGGCGCAGTGGCTCACGCCTGTAATCCTAGCACTCTGGGAGGCCGAGGCAGGAGGATTGCTTGAGCTCAGGAGTTTGAGACCAGCCTGAGCAAGCGCGAGACCCCCGTCTCTACTATAAATAGAAAGAAATTAGCCAAACAACTAAATATAGAAAAAATTAGCTGGGCATGGTGGCGCGTGCCTGTAGTCCCAGCTACCCGGGAGGCTGAGACAGGAGGATCACTTGAGCCCAGGAGTTTGAAGTTGCTGTGAGCTAGGCTGATGCCACAGCACTCTAGCCCAGGCAAGAGAGTGAGACTTTGTCTCCAAAAAAAAAAAAAAAAATGAAGTAATCAAAAATCCTTAGGAAGAGAGTACTGTGAAAGACCCATATACCTCTGGGAATTTACAATGTTACAGCATTCCAAATCAGTAGGGAAAGGATAGACTCTTCAGTAATGAATATTAGGAAAAGTTATATATTTTGGGAAAACTATAAAAATACCAAGAAATAATATACATCATTTTTATAGTATTGGTTTGGGAGCATCTTCCTTAAGCATGACATGAAAGCTACACAAAGGAAAAAATTGACAGATTTGTCTGTGATATTGGGATATATACACACATACAGTCTTTGACACATTTAAATGGCAAAAATATTTCTGATATGCAAAAAAACTAATAATTAGTAGAAAACAGTAAGAAGCAGCAAACCTAGTAGTAGATGGAACAAAAATAGTCATATAAGAAAAGATATATGACCAGTGACTGTATGAAAACATGTTCAATTTCACACAAATTCAAATGAAAATGTCATTGCATGTTATATTGGCCCCCCCCAAAACTTCTTTTTTCCTTCAAAAAGATGTTTTATCCAGTGTTGTTGAAGGTGTGGAAGAATGAACTTTTTACCTTTTTGTTGGGAGTACAAGTTAAAATAGGTCTTTCTGAGGTAGATTTGGCTCTATCTCATCAAAGTTGTAATAAGCAACTCCTTTCACTAAATAGTGCTGTGAGACTGGTTAAATTATGGTACACAACAGATTATAGAATCTCATGTGGATACATAAAAGAGGTGGGTATGTACTGACATGAAAAGATGCCATGGTAAGTGAGAAAAGCAAGGTACAGAGCAATGTGCATCTCACCTTTGTCAAAATAGATTCAGTAAATGCATGTTATATATTCATATACATATATTTATATAATATATATGTTGAGTTTTAAAGTTAGTTTTTTAATTTGTGTGAATATGTACATAAAAAGATTGGGAGGTATATGCACTCCTTCAGAGGATACTCTTGGAATTGGGTGGGGGAAGGTGGTAAGGGAATAATGCTCATATCTTTATATAGTTTGGTTTTTATAAGTATACAAAGGAAATGGTACCACAAAATTTAATTACTTGGGAAAGAATATAAATTATCAGTTCATAACAAATTCTAGGTGGATAAAGGAATTAAAATATAAAGTGTCTAAATTTTTAAACTTAAAAATTGAAGGAAAAGCTATGCAACTAATCATATAAAACATTTAAAATCTTAACACTAAAATAACACCCTAGGGGAAATATTTGCCCAAAAATGAGATCACTAAGAAGCAACTCAAAATTAATGGGCAAAGGACAAGAGCTGAAATATAAATGGCCAATAAACACATTTTTGAAATGTTAAAACATCACTAACAAAGAAATACAAACCACACCTAAAACCCATCTTTTTTACCAAATTTTCAAATATTTCAAAATGAGTATCCCAGTGCTGGCCAGAGCATGAGGCATGATAAACATATTTACACGCTGCTTGTGAGATTGGAAATTGGTATAGCGTGTGTGTGTGGGGGGGGGTAATTTGGCAACTTACTAAGAGCCTTAAAAGTGTTAGGCTGCTTGACCCACTAAATCTGCTTCTGGGAGTCTTAGCAATGATAGGAAATGAAGGCAAAAAATGTTTACACAAAATGTTTTAATTGATTATTAAAGAATAAATCGGGAGGAGCACACCAGATGTTTCCAGAGAATGGGTAATTAAGGTATGCCCATTTGATGGGATATCTATAATACAACTCAAAATGGATGCATATTATAACCTTAACATGGGATAATGATTAGTTGTAATCGTAAATTGTTTTTAAAAAGGAAAGACCTAAGATCTGATAACTAGTGTGAGCTCACTTCTATTGAAATGTATTATTTATACAGAGATTAAGTTAATTATTATAAAACTAAGGATAGAAGATTGAGACAAATGTGTTTTCTCAATTTCTGGCTTTCCCTAGAGCTGACTTGTAGGGAACAGATGAGAAAATAGTTGGTGATTATTGTTCCTGTTTTGTGCCCTTGTTTTCTCCATGTGTTGAATGACACTCTCCCTTTGACTCACTATTGTATACCCACTAGGGACCTAAGTACTGCTGTGAAAGACAAAAGATAGGTATTACACAAGCCCCATGGCAAATTGATGTGAATTATGTGGTTCCAAAAGCAAGACTAACGCATGAAACATTTAAATAACTAAATCCTAAGCTCCAGAGTACTAATGGCAGTTTCATGTGGTATTGGAGATGGGAGAGACATGTAAGCTAGGTAGTTGGAGAACAGTTAAAGAGAGGAGGTGGGACTTGACTTCCCTGGTATTTAGATGAGGGAGAGAAAGGGAGGGAGAGTAGGTATACTAAGTAAACAATATTAATAACAGCCTGAAACTCAAGAGAGAAACTGGCAGATTCAAAGTTTAAACAGCTCAAAAATTATATATGTGTCTGGGAGGCTGAGGCAGGCGGATCATTTGAGCTCAGGAGTTCGAGAACAGCCTGAGCAATAGCAAGACCCTGTCTCTACTAAAGATAGAAAGAAATTAGCTGGGCCTGGTGGCGCATGCCTGTAGTCCCAGCTTCTTGGGAGGCTGAGACAGGAGGATCGCTTGAGTCCAGGAGTTCGAGGTGGTTGTGAGCTAGGCTGACGCCACGGCACTCTAGCCTGGGCAACAGAGTGAGACTCTGTCTCAAAAAAAAATTATATATATGTAACGCCAACTTTTTAAATGAAGAGTGTGCACAGCACATGTGTCACAGATCCATAGAGCCATGTTATGCCTCTGGGAAGGAAGGTCAGAAGCACAATGACAATAAAGCTATCCACAACTCGTATTACAAGTAGAAGGCAGATGTCAAAAGAAAGGATATTCCCTTTCTTTGATGTCTGACTCCTCAGAGCAGTGGTTGCTTGCTGGATGTGTGGGACACCCAGATAAAAATAAAAGTCTCTGGCCAGGCACAGTGGCTCACGCCTGTAATCCTAGGAGTCTGGGAGGCTGAGGCGGTCAGATCGTTTGAGCTCAGGAGTTCAAGACCAGCCTGAGCAAGAGTGAGACCCCGTCTCTATTAAAAATAGAAAGAAATTAGCTGGACAACTAAAAATATATATATATAAAAAAATTAGCCGGGCATGGTGGCGCATGGCTGTAGTCCCAGCTACTCGGGAAGCTGAGGCAAGAGGATCGCTTGAGCCCAGGAGTTTGAGGTTGCTGTGAGCTAGGCTGACGCCACGGCACTCACTCTAGCTGGGGCAACAAAGCGAGACTCTATCTCAAAAAAAAAAAAAAGTCTCTGAGGCTGTTTAGAAAGATTGCTTCCCTGGCTTAATTCAGTCTGGGCACCCAGGCCTTAACTAATGGTGCAGGGATTTTCTTCTGTAGTAATAAATGGTTTTATAGAATAAATGACTCATTCAACTTTTGGCTTTACATGAATGATAGAAGAATTTGTAGAGAATGACTAAACACCCACTGTAATGAGAACCAGGTAGAATTCTTTTTTGTAGTTTTCTTATGCTTGAATATATATGGTCAATACCAGTGATATACAGCATGTTCAGCTGTCATTCTCAAGTTCCTCCTCACTAAGCAATTGCTTATGACCAGGGTGGCTTCCAAAATAGTTTTGTCCAGCCTGACTCTACTTCAATGTTTTACAGTCTGGTTGGCTCTGGGCCATATTACATTGTTTAGTTTGTACTTTTAACAAGTCCCTTTGTTTTATGAAAATTCTGCACTCTATAAACCCCAAGATGAGCTTTCTGGATTTTACTCATATAGGTTGAGCATCCGTAATCCAAAATGCACCAAAATTTGAAATTTTTTGAGTGCCCCTGACATGACACCACAAGTAGAAAAAATTCCACATCTGACCTCATATGACAGGTGCATAAAAATTATTAAAAATATTGTATAAAATTACCTTCATGGTATGTGTATAAGATATATATGAAACAAATGAATTTCATGTTTAGACTGGGGTCGCATTGCCAAGATAATGTGTATATGCGAAAATTCTGAAATCTGAAACTCTTATGGTCCCAGGCATTTCGGATAAGGGATACTCAACCCATATTAACTAAATTCCCAGATATTGTGTCCCCTAATGTCCTGGTCACAATAAATGCCTTTTTTTTTAAAGAAACATTTTGTAAACATGATCGCTTATGATAATGCCATGACATGCTGGCCACTGTGGACACCAATGCTTCACAGGATGTGTGTGTGTGTGTCCCTCAGCCAGAAGCTTTCTGATTCCCAAAGAGTCAGTCTCCATATTCGGAGATTTTGATGCTCTCTGAAGACGGACTGAGCCCTTTAATTTCTGCTCAGAGCTTTGTGCCCTTTCAGTTAGAGAATGTTTGCTTAGTGAAAGTACTAGCACCCAGGCTTTTCTTCCCAGTCAGGCTTTCCTGATTCAGGTCTCTAGTTTTTAAACATTTCATATCTCTGATTTCTCCCTTAGGGCTTTCCTGACACCTGCCCACATAGTCTTAAGAGCTAGGGATTGGCTGATGGGCCTTTTCTGTGGGTGAAAGTTGTAGTTAACCAGAGAAACCTGCTTAAGGCTGGTCCACCATCGTCCCTTTCTCAGAGGTTAGCAGGCTGTTATTTATCCGTCTAGATGTTTCCCTACACATTAATACGCACTTGTGTAAAAGACACACAGAAATGAGATCGCACTTCAAAAGAACCGTCTGAGATTCATGCTTATTTCCCTACTTGTGCTATCTGTCCCTTTGGGATCCTGTAGTGTTACACAGCCTGCCCATTTACCTAATGATATATATGGACCATCTTCCCATGTCAGTACATGGATCTGTGCTTAATTCATTTGAATATTCTTCTGTAGTGTGCATACATAATTTACATTATTTCCCTATTGAGGAATATGTAGGTGTTTCTGGTTTTTCAGTATTACAAACACCACTGCAGTGAAGATCTTATATTCATGTTCACATGTGTAGGTATTCCTGTAAGGTACCGTACTAGCTGTTCAGGTACGTCACATTTATGAAATTCTTAACGAGAGCCTGTGAAGACTATGGATAATTTACCACATTCCATCGATGAGAAAAAGAGGCTAAGAGCTTACATGTCTTGCCAGAGGTCTCACAACTTGTAAATGGTGGAGCCTTATTGAAGTAGAGATCTGTCTAACAACAGAACTCATGTATTTTCTCTGATATCACAGTTGTAAACTGTGTGTTTATAAATTATTTTTTCTTTTTCTTAGATGATTTCACAAAAGTTCATCTTCATTGCAGATACTTGCTTTTCTTTCTAGGTCGCGTCTCCCGCTTCATCCTCCAGACCATCCCGGAAGATCTAATAAGATTCCATCTGGGAAATCACTAGGAGCTCTTAGAAGGGAAAGAAGGAAGAATATGTAAGTCAAAGGAATTGTTTCATCTGTCACAGCATAAAAATAATAGAATACTATGTGCATCTTAATCTTACTAGGCCTCCCTGCTTCATTTTACACTATAGATTGTCTCTTACCCTTCTTGAATCTCTCAACTACTTTGGCTTCCAAAATAACATTGTCTTAATTCTCCTATGGGTACTCTTTAACATTTTGTTTCATCTGTGCACTCTTTCTCTGCTCACCCTTTAAATATTTTTCTTCCTTAGGTTTTCCAGAATTTCATACTTGAAATTTTTCCTCTGTTCTCCCCAAATGATTGTGTTGGCTCTCATAGCATCCACTGCCAGCTATGTGACAGTTACTCTCAGACCTCCATTTCTGACTCTGACTTTTCACCTGAGCTTTCAAGTCCTATGTTTAACTGCTCACCTCACATGCAGTGGGTTCAGTACTGAACTTCTTTCCCCTCTAATCCATTTCTTCCTTCTGTAGATGCAGTCTCATTTGCTGATAATACCTAATCACCCATCCTCAAAACCTGGGAGTCATCACTGACTTCTCCCTCACCAGTTTTTCACCTCCTCCAGCAAGCAGTCACCATGGTGTTATGTACCAGTTCTTGTCTGTTCCCAAAATATTCTGTGTCTGTAACTGTCATTATATTAACCTTGCTGTTTTATAATTGTCACTTTAGATATTTGAATCCCTAGCACCCACCATATTACCTGTCCCGAAGTAGATATGCAATAATGTATAATGACTAACGGAATAGATTAATGAATGGATGAATTACCTATGTTCTATCATTTCATTGCAGATTCCAAACTAACCCTTAAAAATCAGTGCTTTTATTAATTCATTAATTACTCAGGCTTGAAATTGCAGAGCCCACTTTGACTCCTTGGTCTCCTTCAGTTACTGTGTTCTTCAATATAAGTTCTGTATTCTTCACTTTCTCTTTAACTGTCATCACCCTAGGTCAGGCCTAGGGTGCCTATCTGGACTTACACAAGAACCTTTACTATTACACATTTCGTCATTCCTCCTGCTCACGAGTCTTGAATTTCAACTCCACTCCCTTTTATAGTTTTTTCCCCATTTAAAATTCCTTTCTCTAAAATTACATTCCTATCTTTTGAGTGACATCAAAAAAACTAATTTATGGGCAGGTCTGATAAGTGGTTGTGTGGGGTGAGAGTAGTAGGTGGTAGTGAGGATCAGAGAGAGGGGACGGAGGCAAAAAATCACTTATAAAGGGTCCCGAAATAGGATTTGAAATCTAAATTCCAAGAGATTTAGAGTGTGTTGTGTTCTGATGGGCCTATATGAAGCATAGTTTAAGGTTGCCATAAAAAACAACCAAGTAAAATACTTTATATATTACAGTGGTTGGAATAAAAACAGGGTTGAATGAGTTCCAGAAAGCAGGGTTCTCAAACTCGTGGACAACAATCTGCTGAAGAAGACAACTTCAAAAAACCAACTAGAAGCAACATGCAGAGAAGTAAGATGAGAGGGGCATCCTCAGGAAAGAAGACAGCTGGTCCGCAGCAGAAAAATCTTGAGCCAGCTCTCCCAGGAAGATGGGGGGGTCGCTCTGCGGAGAACCCCGCTTCAGGATCCGTGAGGAAGACAAGAAAGAACAAGCAGAAGACTCCTGGAAATGGAGATGGTGGCAGTACCAGCGAAGCACCTCAGCCCCCTCGGAAGAAAAGGGCCCGGGCAGATCCCACCGTTGAAAGTGAAGAGGCATTTAAGAATAGAATGGAAGTTAAAGTGAAGATTCCAGAAGAGTTAAAACCATGGCTTGTTGAGGACTGGGACTTAGTTACCAGGCAGAAGCAGCTGTTCCAACTTCCTGCTAAGAAAAATGTCGATGCTATTCTAGAAGAGTATGCAAATTGCAAGAAGTCGCAGGGCAATGTCGATAACAAGGAATATGCAGTTAACGAAGTCGTGGCAGGAATAAAAGAATATTTCAACGTGATGTTAGGCACCCAGCTGCTCTACAAGTTTGAGAGGCCCCAGTATGCTGAAATCCTCTTGGCTCACCCTGATGCGCCGATGTCCCAGGTTTATGGAGCGCCACACCTACTGAGATTATTCGTAAGAATCGGAGCAATGTTGGCCTATACGCCCCTTGATGAGAAGAGCCTTGCATTATTGTTGGGCTATTTGCATGATTTCCTAAAATATCTGGCAAAGAATTCTGCGTCTCTGTTTACTGCCAGTGATTACAAAGTGGCTTCTGCTGAGTACCACCGCAAAGCCCTGTGAGGGTCTACTGACCACTCACTGTTACCTGTCTGGTATCTGTAAACACTTTTTGTTCTTAGTCCTTTTCTTGTATAATTGATGTTCTTTAAAATTGTTAATGTATAACAGGGCTTATGTTTCAGTTTGTTTTCTGTTCTGTTTTAAACAGAAAATAAAAGGAGTGACGCTCCTTTTCTCATTTCAAAGTTGCTACCAGTGTATGCAGTAATTAGACAAAGACGAAACATTCAGTAGAACATTTTATTGCATAGTTGACAACATTGCTTGAATGCTGGTGGTTCTATCCCTTTGACACTACACAATTTTCTAATATGTGTTAATGCTACGTGACAAAACGCCCTGATTCCTAGTGCCAAAGGTTCAACTTAATGTATATACCTGAAAACCCATGCATTTGTGCTCTTTTTTTTTTATGGTGCTTGAAGTAAAACAGCCCATCCTCTGCAAGTCCATCTATGTTGTTCCTTAGGCATTCTATCTTCGCTCAAATTGTTGAAGGATGGTGATTTGTTTCATGGTTTTTGTATTTGAGTCTAATGCACGTTCTAACATGATAGAGGCAATGCATTATTGTGTAGCCACGGTTTTCTCGAAAAGTTGATATTTTAGGAATTGTATTTCAGATCTTAAATAAAATTTGTTTCTAAATTTCAAAGCAAATAATTTACAGTGTGCCTTTCATGTTATTGAGGGGGCAAACTCAGGAAAGATCTACGTAGTATAAAAGAGTTCTGACTGCAAGTGAAAGAATTCCTTTTCCTGTTGCGTATGGCAGCCAGGAGTTATGCCCCGCCAGGCCGGTTCCCCTCCTGTCTCCTCAGTGCAGCTTGTCACAGTGAATTGCTTTCTAGTGCTGCTTGTAAGAGCCAGTTTTACTCCTGATGCTCCATGACCCTGTGAGTTTGGCTGGTATAGTGGGGCCTTTAGTGGGTACTATAACAGTCCCTTATACTTATGCATAGCTTTTCTCTTTCCCACCAAAGGAGGCATGGGTAGTCACCTTAGGTATTACATCTATCAGAAATACTTGTACATTTTTGGCCAAGGACGGAAGACATCCCTAGGTCCAGCAGATGTCATATTCTCTCTGTTTTTATAATCTCTTGGAGGTAACATTGGGAATCTTGGAGTAGGGGGATCCATGGAGAGGGATGATGTTGGATGCCAATGCTTATAACTCCATCCTACATGGAAATTTCCCAGTTAAACCAAGTTATTTTTCATGACAGTGTTTTCTGTGTCTTTAGCAAAAAAAAAAAAAAAGTATAGAAATTTTGGGAAATATAGTAAGGACAAATATGGAAATATGAATTATATAATCCTATTGGATCTGTCAGGGTCCCAGCAAGAAATAAATGAGACTCAAAATGGATGATTTGAGGAGTTTAATTAAAGAATGTTTTCCCAGGTTGTCAGCAGAGGGGTAGGGTCATCGTGTGTATTAGTCAGCTTGGGCTGCCGTAACAAAGTACCATAGACTGGGTGGCTTAAACAACAGAAATTTATTTTCCCACAGTTTGAGAGGGTAGAAGTCAGATCAAGATGTTGGCAGAGAGAGTGGAGGGCCTAGATATAGACCCACATATATTTGGTCAATTAATTTTTGAAAAAGGTACAAAGGCAATTCGGGGTCAAAAATTTAAAAAAAAAAAAAAGGTGTTGGCAGAGTTGGTTTCCAAAGGCCTCTCTCTTTGGCTTGTACATGGCCGTCTCCTTCCTATGTCTTCACATGGTCTTTTCCTCCATACCTGTCTGTATCCTGATTTCTTCTTATAAAGACACCAGTCATTGGATTAGGACCCATACCAATGACTTCATTTTAACTTAAAGACTCTATTTCCAAATACAGTCACATTCTGAGGTACTGAGGGTTAGGACTTCAACATATGAATTTGGGGGAGGGGCACAATTCGGGCCATAACTTGGTGTTACTACCCCTGGACAATGAGGAAAAGTGGTGGGAAGTGGGGAAGGGGAGGGAGGGTTACTGGAATTGGTATACAGCTGTGTGGAAATGGCCACCTGACAGCAGCTGTGATCTTCAGGATGCAGTCAGCTCACCGCAAGACCCTGAAAAGAGAGAAGATGGAATGAGGGGGAATGAATACCTGACCTCACTTTCTTCCCTTATATTTCCTACCGGGTATTTCCCTTTGGCCAAACTGGAAGCCAGAGGGCAAGGAAAACCTTTGATGTAGTCTGTATCAGTAAGCCTGGGGGACACAGCAGGGAGGAAAGTTGATGGGGGGGGGTGTGAGGGGGAAACAAATGGGAGATGTCTAGCACACACATACCTGAAATAACCGTAGTTAATACTTTGCCATATATTCTTGGAATTATACATATGTATATATATTTGTAATAAAGATCACAAACTTTTTTCTTTTTTTAAAAAAAATTGGGATCAGATTATATGTATGGTTCTCTAAGTATATTTATCCCCAAACTGATATACAAAAGAAATTCAAGCCTAATAAAACCAGTTTATTTTTAAGTGACTTAAAATGTGAAAATAGGAAAATTCTGAAAAAGAAAATTAAGGAGGAGTTGTCACATAGTAAAGTTTGTTATAAAATGGTACTCTTTAAAAGCTTATTTGGGACACCAAAATACATCAGAAGAACTGGATGGAAATATCTGTGTATGTGTATATGTATTTAATTTATTACATATGTTAGAGGAAACATTCAAATTAATAATAAAAGAAAAGGTAATCAAAAAATGGGGGGCCGGGCGCGGTGGCTCACGCCTGTAATCCTAGCACTCTGGGAGGCCGAGGCGGAAGGATCGCTCGAGGTCAGGAGTTCGAGACCAGCCTGAGCAGGAGCGAGACCCCGTCTCTACTAAAAATAGAAAGAAATTAGCCAAACAACTAAAAACAGAAAAAATTAGCCGGGCATGGTGGCGCGTGCCTGTAGTCCCAGCTACTCGGGAGGCTGAGGCAGGAGGATCGCTTTAGCCCAGGAGTTGGAGGTTGCTGTGAGCTAGGCTGACGCCACGGCACTCTAGCCCGGGCAACAGAGCCAGACTATGTTTCAAAAAAAAAAAAAAGATACCATTAAAAATTGAAGAGCTCTCTTCTTTTCTCTTCCAGTCTCTTTTTTCTTTCTTGATTTTTTTCCTTTCTAATTCATGAATTCATTATGGAGGTAATACTTAGGTGAGCTTTTCCTAGAATCAAATGAGATGATATATTTAGAAGTGCATCATTAACTGTGAACTATAATAATAACAATGATTAATAGTTTGCTTGCTTATATAAATACCAATCAGAAGTATATATGTATTTTTATAAAATGTAAAAATCTGTATAAGAAAGAGTATAGAAGTCAGAGCTATTCTAAATTTTGTTTAAAAAATATAAAGTTAGATGGTAGTAATATTCTCCAGGGATTAGGGGGGTGGAGGGGTAAACTCACAACTAATGGACGAGGTGAGCATTGTAGGGGGGAAGGGCATGCCTCTAATCCTCGCTTGGGTGAGGCAAAGACATAAAATGTAACCAAAATGTTTGTACCCTCATAATATCCTGAAATAAAAATCAAAAAAATTATATCAATTTGGATTTTATATTATATCTAGAATTAATTTAAAAGGGTTTTTCAAAAAAAAAAAAAAAGAAGAAAGGGATTTTGATAATCCCATGCATCCTATTGATTACTGACCCTAATTATCAGATCTCTAACTCTGGTGCTTAGCACATAGACATTGCTCAATAAGTGTGTATTCAATGAAGACAGTACTTCTTGGACTTTGTCTTTTAGCGAATACTTCATTTAGGTAAGCACGTTTCTGGTGTCAGATGGCTTAAATGATTCAAGTTTTGCATTAGTGATTGGTGGGTGACCAGATGGGCAGGCTTAGGACCCCTCATCCTTGTATCCTCTGTGGGATCTAAGGCCTAGCCAGCTAGATGAGTTAAAGACTTCCTATCCCCTTCAGAGGACAGTTGCAAAATAGCTCATGATACTCATGAAACACTCCAAAAGAAGATAAGGATTTGCTATTGAAACATTGAATAGGAGGCCTACCAAACAGATACGGATCTTAGTTCACACGCTCGAGTGTAAAAGCAATATCACATTTTCAAATTGCCTTTAAATGAATAGAAATGTGATAACCAACCCTAGCATGCTGGTGGGAAATCCACATCAGTTATTACTGGGGATTCCCCATGTCCATTAGGTGTACAAACATCCTATGGTCTTATCTAGCACCGAAACCTGAGGAGATCCTCGCTGTCATCAGCTGTCTGTCCATACTGGTTAGGGATGAGATGTTCATTTACTGAACTGGCATGGGCTCTTCAGAGCCCTTGTCCCTGCTGCTTCCATTCAACCCTCTGGGTAGGGGAATCTTTGGCAAGACTAGGTGCCCAGCTTCCTTAGGCCCATCACAGAGTCTTCCTTGGGTCCTGATGTGCAGAAATTCTCATGTCTCTATTACTGAAAGGACCTATAAACCCTGAACTCTCTTCTCTTGCTGCCCTCAAATGCCCTCCATTCCCATCCAGGGACATCTGGCTTGATTTCCTCAATGAACATAATCCTTTTCAAAATATAGGAAAAGACACTGGTTTCAAGCAGCTTCTACTTCAGCTCTGCCACAAACCTCCCTCTCTTTGATGTCTGCTGGAAATGGGAGAAGAAAAGGTCATGGTCATCTAAGAATATAATATATATGTTAATATTT
>NW_012134303.1:1269167-1283218 GCF_000956105.1 Propithecus coquereli | reverse complement strand
AAAGTTAGATAAACAATTTGGAAAAATCTTAAGCACTAAAAGATTAAAAGTGGAACATGTGTCTTAGTCCATTTTGTGGTGCTGTATAACAGAATACCACAGACTGGGTAATTTATAAACAATAGAGATTTATTTCTCATGGTTATGGAGGCTAGGATGTCCAATATCAAGGTGCTACCATTTGGTGAGGGCCTTCCTGCTGCCTCATCCCAAGACAGAAAGCAGAAGGGCAAAAGAGCATGGCAGGAGGGAAGGGGGTATGGGCGGCTGGAGGGAGCCAAACTCATCCTTTTATCGGGAACCTCCTGAGATAACTAACCTACTCCCATAATAATGGCATTCATCCATTTATGAGGGCAGAGTCCTCATGACCTAATCTCCTCTTAAAGGTCCTACCTCAACATTGTTGCATTGGGGATTAAGTTTCCAACATATGAACTTTGGGGGATACATTCAAACCACGGCAATGTGTAAATTCCAAAATTCTAGAGAAAACTCCATTGGTCCAATGGAAGGCAGGAAAGGAACACAGGGGAGATGCAACAAAAGTACATGATAAATAAAAAACATCAAGAAGGTAGAAATATATCTACAATATATTAATAATACATATATACATGGATTAAACCTCAGATTGGATTTTTTACAAGGCACAGAATCCAGTCACATGCTTTTTCTCCGAGGTGCACTCAAAATTACCCAGAAAAATTCAAAATGATAGGATGGAAAAAAATATACCAGGCAAATACTAAGCAAAAGAAAGCTGGTGTAGCAAAATTAATGCAAAAGCAGTAGCAGTGTTCAACCATAGGAGTATGGCACATCGCAAACACCATTCCAAGCAAACGTAGTAAATATATTGTACAAGACCTACTGGGGAGATACAATCAAAATGCAACTTGACTTTTGTCTAATACTATACCTTTAAAATTAAGTTGTTCCCAAGCTCCATGGCTTTGCTGCTCACTCGAAAGAGCCCTACAGTCAGTTTAAATCAAAATGAGCCTCGAATCAGTGATTAGAACACCTAGTCCCAAATAATGAAGGGCCCCTGAACCTGACTTTGAGTTAAACCATCCCACTCAGCTACCTAGGTGACCTCCTACCTTTGAGGGAAGGGATGTGCTGTGTTCCTTTTCTTTGCCTGTCCTCCTTCCCCAGCTTGCTAATTTTGACTTCAGGCCTGTCTGGGATTGAAGTAAAGGGAGGAAGGGGGAAAGGAGCAGAAATTTCTTAATTGGTTGCATAGTAAGTTGGCGTCACTCTCTGGATCTAGCTCTTTAAAACTGACTCTTTGTCATGAGAGGCTCCCCTACTGCAATTCCTCTATCAAAAACAAAATATTCTATTGCTATTTCCCCTTCAGCTCTGGGTTTTCCAGCTGTGCATTCCATACAGTTTCTCTGCTGGAATCTATAGCACCCCCAAACAGTTCTCTTTGGCAGGCCTCAATGTGAAGCAGTTCATGCTCCTTCATGGCCCACCTCTGGTACATGGGAAACACCCACGTATCTTTTGCCCCCAACAAATTGGAAAATGCAGAAGGATCACAATATAGTCACCGCTCCTTCGTTCCCACCATCACCACAGCCACATTCTCTAGCTAATAAGATTTCTCATGCTGGAGGCAGATCGCATTCCACTGTACCTCCAAACTCCAGGAGATACATATCGAGCTTCAAGGGGTCCAGCTGAACCCATGGAGTGAAGGGAGAAGCACCCCAACTCTTGCATCTTGGAAGCCCATTGCAAAGAAATCATCCTCACAAAAATTTCCTCTCCCTAGCTTCTCTCCTGACCGTTTTAATCTTCTTTGTGGGTTTTAGAGGTGCTTGGTTATTTCCTTTGAAACCCTGGCTTTAATATCATATCCATTATATCTAGATGCCTAAAAGGAAACTTCCAATTTAACATGCTGTCATGCAAATTTAAACCAACCAGTCCCTCAGTCAAAAATTTAAAAGGGAGGGTGGGGGAGAATATGGGCTCGGAGTGTGACAAACCTTGGTTAGAATCCAAGCTTCGCACTTCCTAGATTTAGGGCCTTGGAATATGTACTTGTCCTCTGAGTTCTGTTTCTTTTTTGTTTAAGGGAAACACTGCTACCTACCTCACAGGGTGGTATGGGAACTAAAGAGAGCATCAACCTAAAAAGCAAATACTACATTTGGCCCTTAGTAGACACTTAAACAAAAGTTAGTTTAACCCTTCCTACTCTGCTCCTTCTTTGAAAGTTATGCCTTTGACATACTCTACCACAAAGAACATTTGCAAATGTAATAACAAGAAGGGGAAACACAGGCATGATCTTCAGTACCATTTCTGCATTCCAGAATGAGTTGTCTGATGATACATACAGGAAAAGGTACACTATTATCATACCATTTTCATTTTGGGAGTTACCCACCCAATGGAGTTGAAAGTAGGGGACAACGATCATCAAGCTATTTAACTATTTCATATGTTTTCCTGAACTTTAGCTTCTAGGTTAAAAATCAATACAGTATATGTACATAGAGCTCCAGAACTTTAGAATGAGAGTTCCAGCATCAAACTCATCAATAGCTGCTGGACCTGGTAAGATCTTTTCCCCTCCTCTGACTTCATCTATCAAAGATGGGAAAAAACAGCTGATAATTTATTTATTTATTTATTTAGAGACAGAGTCTCGCTCTGTCGCCCAGGCTAGAGTGCAGTGGCATCATCATAGCTCACTGCAACCTCCAACTCCTGGGCTCAAGTGATCCTCTTGCCTCAGCCTCCCGAGTAGCTGGGACTACAGGCATGTGCCATGATGCCCAGCTAATTTTTCTATTTTTAGTAGGGATGGGAGTCTCACTCTTTCTCAGGCTGATCTCGAATTCCTGAGCTCAAGCAGTCCTCCTGCCTCGGCCTCTCAGAGTGTTAGGATTATAGGCGTTAGCCACCTCGCCTGGCCAACGGCAATATTTATTACTTACCATGTGTTGACACTAAGTGGTCTACATAATAATTTATGTAAACCTCACAACAACCCTGAGAGGAAATAATATGATTATCTCCATTTTACAAAAGGGACAAAGAGACCAAGGACACACAGCTAAGGGTGGCAGACCCGGGATGTGAGCTCAGTTGTAACTACTCTTAACTACTCTTAGCTACTATACCTGCTTCTCTGAAAAATAGTTCTGCTCTTGAGAAATGTGAAACTTGAGATCTCATCTGTGAAAGCACCCTTACCCTATATCAATGCAGGCCCTCCTAGAAGCTGATTCCAAGGCAAGATTAGATGCAAAGAGATTTTTACTGGGGAAACACCTGTGACAGATAAAGGGGGAAAGAGCAAGAGAAGATGGGGAGAGCCTTCAACTGTGATACACATCTTGCATCTGTGAAAGGAGAGGGAAGAAAGGAGGATTAGGCAGAAAGAGCCTCAGACTTCGGTGCATTAATGAAAAAGTCTGGACCAGGCCAATGGGGAGTACAAGCAAAGATTAAAGGAGTCTTCAATCAAGCAAAAATGGCCTGGCTCTTGTGGCCTAGCTGTGCTACGTCAAGGTGTGGGAGCAGTTTGGGGAAAGTGTGGCCTTAGCATGAATCATGAATGTAAAGGTAGATTCAGTGACTGTTTCCTTGAAGTCATCCACACACTTTCTGCTAACTGGGGCCTGAACATTTTGCAAGGACCCTGAGCCTGATCCCTTCTACACTGCCTCACCAGAGGGGCCCCCACTATTATGCACTGTCTCCTAAGAGCAGAAGGATCCTTGTTAGCAGAGAGTTCTCTCTCCAGGGTCCTGGACCCTCAGTGCTTTCTGCCCTAGAGTTGGCCAAGCAAATCCAACTCTTGATGTGATTGAGATACCAGCCTTCTGTGTGGGCATGGAGGTGGTGAGGGACCTAGAGAACCGGGCTCTGGATGCTGCCGACCCTTTACCCTCAATGCCTTAAAAAGCATCTTTACAACAGTTTGACTGTCCTGGCCCCCAAAGTGTGATCTGGGCCTGCAGTGCATGGGGGTGTTCAGACAGGAGGTGACACCTCTTTTCTCCTGAGTTATAGGACCACATGTCTTTGCAAGTTCCTTTTACCTAAGGTCTCTTGTACTTCTGGGCCTGGGCTGACTCAGACATCAGATGCACTCACCAGGCAGACACAGAGCTAAAGTCGTCACAGAACGACCAAAACAGGCCAGGGCATTCCAAGGCCCTTCTGGGAGTCTGAACAAGGTGAGTAGAAGAGGGATGGGTAAGGTTTTATGTGCTGTATAACCCCATTTTTGCCCCAGTTGTTTTGGGGGTTATTTCACTGAACTTTGAGAGAAGAGTCAGCCCCTTCTGCTTCAACCCCAAGTTGCCTGGTCAGACCCATTCAGACATCTGCTTGCTCAAAGGCTATCCCAACCAATGTTTCCAGTTAGGAAACCTTAGGGCTTTATCTCCTCACCTACAAAACATTCCCCAACAGAAAAAGGGAAAAGGAGGGAAAAGCAAAGTCCTCCTCCAGGTATGTCTGCCCAGGACAGCCCAGCCATCAGCCTAGGAGGGCCTGCTGCCTGCTGCAGGCTGGAGCAGAAAACCAGTCAGACCTAGCCTAGAGAGGAGTGTGGCTTGGGTGAGCCCTTCCACATCCTGCCTGAGTGCCACCCCTCTGAGGGCCAGGGCCATGGATTTATCCTGTCTTCCACAACTGGTGCAGTGAGCCTGGAACCTTATCTGGCTCCAGCTAGAATTGCAGTCGAACCAGCATCCATCAGGCTGCCATAAACTTGAAGAATGATCTGGAGACATGAAGAGCTCCCAAAGTGGCATCACAGAAAGAAAATAAAAAGCAAAGGGCACATTCATTCTTGCTTTGCTTTATAGAAGCTTAATTGTATTCTTTTACACTTGTCACTTTTTCTTTAGGACTTTAAACTTTTTGTTTTGTTTTAGTGCTTTAGAAAGGCATTCTCTCCTTGAATTCTTATGAATATTTTCTTACAGTTTCTTCTTCTCACTTTATAGTTTACTGTTTATTACTCTACACAGAAAACTATACTTTCTAGTCTCCTACCCCCCAACCAAGCCCCTTGCTGTGAGGTGAGGCCACATGATTAGTTTTGGCCAATCAGCTGTGAACAGCAGTAACATGTTACTTCTAGATTAACCTATAGTGGGGTGAAAGATTTCCATGACTCTCCCCCTGCCACCGTGATCAATTATGTTCCAGGTTATGGAGCCTCTGTCAGCATGAGGTTTTGAGAGACTGTGGGGAGCAGAGCCCCTTCACCCCTGACCTTCACCAACACATGTTGGGCATTTATTGTGAGCTAGAAATAAACCTTTGCTGTGTTAAGACACTGAGGGGTTTTTTTTCCAAAAGGAATGGGGAGGCGGGGCAGGAGTGTGAGGAGTGCAGTCTCCGAAACGATCCGCGGCGGTGTCGGCGCCCTGGGACCCACCGCTCTCACACCCACCTGCAGGGATCAGAGGTGCTTACCTCTCTTTCTCCATCTTTCGCTCAACACTCCCACATCCTCCGTGATAGGAAGCTGGTACCCGTGCAAGGTTCCCGCTCACTTCCCCGGCATTCCCCATTGCCCACCATTTTCTGAATCAAAATGGACAGGGGGCGTGGCTGTGGTGTGGGCACTGCAGTACGGGACCCGCTGCGGTGTCCGTTCACCCACGCTTTTCCATTCCAGAGGTTTGCAGGTGGTCCCCACCCTCACACCGACTTGGGGGGAGCCAGGACGTTTTCCTCCTTCTTCTCTGTCCCTGGGCCAGAAGCCAGCTTGCTTTTAATGCAATAGGGACCTGGTATCCAAACCTATCCGCCGTCTCCTTTCCTAGACCCCTCCCCCAAGCCTTTTTTTTTCGCCCTAAAATGGAGCGGGGACAGGAAAGGGGACTAGGCAATGCAGTCCTGGACCCACTGTTGTCTTCGCCCTCGCCTTCGGATAGCCTCTGCTCATTCAAACCTCCTCAGATCCGGAGCAGACAGCAGTATCCTCCTTTTCTGTCTAGTGGCCAGAAGCGAGCCTGCCTGCCTCTAAGGCAATAGGGAGATAGTGTTGAGGCCCGAAAGAGGACTCAGACCACACAGTACTTAAATTCACGTCAGCCCTTTGTCCAGCGGGGCCTGTGTTAACAGTGACCTCAGGTCCCCACTTAATCCTCCCAACGGCATTCCAGTAGGAGCTGGGTCGCCTCTCCCCTCACCCCTCTTGATACTGTTACTCTTTAGCTCTTTACCAGAGACACTGAAAGTGTATCATCTCCCTGGAATTTCTATTTGCCCTTCTCAGATTATTAGGGAGAATCAGCTTCTTGGGATTAATCGACCCTGTCTCCTTTTTTTCTCTCCTGTTCTCTAGACTCTCCGCCTCCCCTCCCCCCAAACCCTAAGGTCTACCATTTCCCTTGTGGTCCTGTCCAGACACTGAAATGAGGCTCAGGAAATAAGGCTGGGAGTGAGAGTGAGAAATTTTTACTAGTTCAATATTTGTATGTTTTATTCCTTAGGGTTATTATTATTATCGTTCCTATTATTGCTATCAGCCTACATCCTGTTTATCATTAGAAAATAGAAAAGAGTGGCCGGGCGCAGTGGCTCACGCCTGTAATCCTAGCACTCTGGGAGGCCGAGGCGGGAGGATTGTTTGAGCTCAGGAGTTTGAGACCAGCCTGAGCAAGAGCGAGACCCCGTCTCTACTAAAAATAGAAAGAAATTATCTGGACAACTAAAAAAATATATATAGAAAAAATTAGCCGGGCATGGTGGCACGTGCCTGTAGTCCCAGCTACTCGGGAGGCTGAGGCGAGCCCAGGAGTTTGAGGTTGCTGTGAGCTAGGATGACACCACAGCACTCTAGCCCGGGCAACACAGTGAGACTCTGTCTCAAAAAAAAAAAAAAGAAAAGAAAAGAAAATAGAAAAGAGCTATCTATTTTCATTTGGGAAGCAGAAGGTGGATAGGAGTGTGCTTGTGGGTAAACAAATAACCTGGCCACCTGTTTTCTCTGCTCAGTGATAATACAAATATAGGTCCTCTAGACAGCCACTATTTTGGATGTTTGAAATGTACAGAGCAGCTGGAGGCTCCCTTGTGAGGGGCCCTTGTGTGTGTGAGGCTTTTCCATGAAGTCAGCCACTGAGGTCACATAATCCCACAGTACCATGGACACCTTGGATTTTCAGATTTTAAAAGCTGGTCATCCAAAAAAAAAAAAAAGCTGGTCACAATGTTCTGGTCTTCAAAAATTTTAATAACTCAACCTCCACAATTGCTACATTTCCCTGCTCTTTACCACGTCTACATCCCCACGAACCCTTTCCAATTGCAACCAAAAAGCTCCTACTCCTTACCACCTCAGGGACATATCTAGGTTGTGGGGCCTGAAATTTACAATTTGGGGGACACTTTTCAAGAAAAAGGATATTAAGGCCAGGCACAGTGGCTCATGCCTGTAATCCTAGCAGTCTGGGAGGCCAAGGCAGGAGGACTGCTTGAGGTTAGGAGTTCGAGACCAGCCTGAGCGAGAGCGAGATCCTGTCTCTACTAAAAATAGAAAAATTAGCCAGGGGTGGTGGCGAACATCCACCAGTAGTAGTCCCAGCTATTCAGCTGAGGCAGGAGGCTCTCTTGAGCCCAGAAGTTTGAGGTTGCAGTGAGCTATGATCACACCATTACACTCTACCTGGGTGACAGAGTAAGACTCTGTCTCAAAGAAAAAAAAAAAGAAAAGAAAAAAAGAAAGAGGATATTAAAAAAGTATGCATGCTTGGCACAGTGGTTTGCACCTGTAATCCCAGGTACTTGGAAGGCTGGGTGGGAGGACCTCTTGAGCCCAGGAATTCGAGACCAGCCTGGACAACATAGTAAGACTCCATCTCAAAAAAACAAAACAAAAGCAAACAAAATAACAACAAAAGTTATGGGCAATGCAGGCAACTACATACAAAAGTTAATATTGGCCAGGCGTGGTGGCTCACGCCTGTAATCCTAGCACTCTGGGAGGCCGAGGTGGGCAGATTGCTTGAGCTCAGGAGTTCGAGACCAGCCTGAGCAAGAGCGAGACCCCGTCTCTACCAAAAATAGAAAGAAATTAATCGGACAGCTAAAAATATATAGAAAAAAAATTAGCCGGGCATGGTGGCACGTGCCTGTAGTCCCAGCTACTTGGGAGGCTGAGGCAGGAGGATCGCTTGAGCCCAGGAGTTTGAGGTTGCTGTGAGCTAGGCTGACGCCACGGCACTCACTCTAGCCTGGGCAAAAGAGTGAGACTCTGTCTCAAAAATAAATAAATCAGTCTTGGAATCAGGTAGGAAAGTGGGAAATAGTATCAAATACTGACAAGAGGCCAGTGATAGACCACCATGCTTTTAAATTGTGGTATAGAATTTGTTGATGGTTTACTAAGCATATTGAAGGAACTCAGGAAATTTCACCCCAAAACATGACTCCTTGGTATAAAGAGTATTTTGAATTAAAGGCCCTTAGAAATCAACGGGCATTGGAAGGTCAGCTTTCCCTCTATCTGCATAAAGCCAGAAGGACCCACCAAAAAGAACAATTGCCTTTCCTTTCCCTCCCTGTTATCTCAACATATTGCAGGAAAGATCAAGAATAAAACCAGACCGGCTGGTCTGAAGGTAGTGAGTTATCTCACTTGATTGTTCACAATCAGTTACAGATTGAACTCCTTGTTCTACTACTTTCCCCACTCCTCACTACTACACTTGACTAGTCTTAAAAAAAAAAAAGAAAGAATAAAACCAGACCTGGCCAAATCATTGTAAATACCTGTCTCTCAGGTTAATTTAATTTCCAAAGAGAATTATTTACAAGTCAATCTTTTTCCCTCCATCCATTCATTCTCCCGAATATCTATTCATCCCCCCAGTAACCATTTATTGCCCCTAAACAGAATTACCTATATTCCTCATCTCCCCTCCCCTCTAAAATGTGGGTATATACATTTCTGGACCCTATTGGGTTATTGGGTAATCACTCTGTGATTCTCCCTGTGTGCACAGTAAATAAATCTCTTTCTCTTATTAATCTGCTTTATTGTGAGTTGATGGAAGGCAATAGAGCATAGCCTTAGGCTCATTAGCATTAGAGTGCTACAACCCTAGTTTGAATCCTTGAGTTTCTGTTTACTACCTTGTGAAATCTCACTAGTAATTACTTAACTATATATGGAAGGGACTGAGAAACACATGAATAAATTATTCAATTAAACCCAAACTAAATGTAATTCCAAATCAACTTCCTCTTAGCTTGATCCCCACCATGCCCTCACCATCTCACCAAAAACAACGGGAGGGGGTGTCAGAGTAGAAAGAGACAGTAGTCTTAAATTGTGATAAATATTCTTGCTTTTGCTAACTTTACAAAAATATGAGACATAGTTATGGCCCCTACATTAGTTTTCTATTGCCATGTAACAAAATACCACAAACTTAGCAGCTTAAAATAGCCCATGTGTTTGACTCACAGTTGGGTAGGTCAGAAGTTGGGGCATGATGTGACTGCGTTCTCTGTTCAGGGTCTGATAAGGCTGAAATCAAGGTGTCAATCAGGCTGCATTCTCATCTGGAGCTTGGGGTCCTTTTCCAAGTTTTCCTGGTTGTGACAGAATTCAGTTCTGTGTGGTTGTAGGAATTAGGTCCTACTTTCCTCCTGGCTATCCGCCAGGGGCCACTCTCAGCTCCTAGATATCACTCACATTCCTTGCCACATGGGCCTCTTCCTCTCCAACGCTAGGAGTGGAAAATCTGCCTCACATTGAATGCCTTTCGTGCTTCAAATCTCTCGGACTTAAGCAAGGGCCAGTCCCTTTAAGGGCTAACCTGATTAGTGATCAGGGTAGGCCCACCTAATAATTGTCCTTTTGATTAACTCAATTGTTTGGGAACTTGACTGTATCTGTAAAATCCCTTTTGCCAAATAACATAATCATGGGAGTGATATCTCATTATATTGACAGGTTCCATCTACAATCAAAGGGAGGGAATTATACAAGTTGAAAGTTATTGGGAATCATCTTCGAATTTTGCCTACTACAACCCTTCCTAGAGGCCTTTGATGGTGCCCATACAAATCAAGGGGCCCTGAAGTTTAAGCTTCATTAGTGTCAAGGTGAAGTCACCTCTGCATTACCTCTACCCATTCAGTTTTTCACTTCCTTATACAGCTGCATTCTGCTAATGAGCCCTTGAATCTCACTCATACATAATTGTGGATTAGTTAATGTTTACAATTCTAACAGAAATTACATGATGAATTGACCAACATTGTTCTTGCTGCTAAGATGTTTAGCATTTACCTAAATTGGGGATGACAGATTTTTATATCTTGGGCACTCGATTAAAGGCAGTCATAATGATTTCTTTTTTTATTATTTCAGCATATTATGGGGGTACAAATGTTTAGGCTATGTACATTGCCCTTGCTCCCCAATGATTTCTTATATATCCACTGAAGTATGTCAGGTTGGGAAAGACACAAAGGCCAACTGCAAGAAAGCAGTACTTATCCTCTAGAGACCTCTAGGAAACTCACCATTACTGAGTACCTGCCATGTGCCCCACATGGGGACAGCTGCTTAATGTGGGGCAGCAGGCTTTCCCTCATCTCCCCCCTCACTTGTCAGTGCGGTAAGGATTATTACCAGGTCAATAGTGTGAACTAAAATAAAGTCTTAAGCCCCTCCAGCTGACTGAATGGACCCCCTCTTGGCCAAGGAGACCCCAGAAATACCCTAAAGCTGAGTCGCTGGCCATGAGAAGGGAGGTCAGACATGCCTCATCATGCCCCTTTCCCTTCTTGGAGACATCCTTTGTAATTCATTACCAGGCCTAAGGGTATGCAAGACAAAGCTTAAACTGCACCTGCAGGTTGTCAATTTGTGTGTAACAGTTCACTTGAGTCTGGGTATATGTCCAGTGGCTTTTCCCTAATTAACAAGACTTCCTTAACTTAAAACATTCCAAGCCTTTAGACAAAGCTTCATTTCTTTAAACAATTACACATCAAAGAATCTTTAAATGCACCTATAACCTATAATGCCCTGCTTCAAGATGTCCTGCCTTTTCGGGCCAAACCGATGCACGTCTTCCATGTATTGATTATGACTTTACGTGTAATTCCTATCTCCCTGAAATGTATAAAACCAAACTGTAACCCAACCACTTGTTCAAGGCTTCTTGGGCATGGCTGTCTGGCCCATGGTCGCACATATTTGGCTCAGAATAAATCTCTTTAAATTATTTTATAGGCTTTGAGCTCTTTTCCATTGACAGTAGGAATTTGGAGAAGATAATGTCCAGTATGGGCTGGAATTATTAGAGAAAACTTCAAAGAATAAGTAAATGACCAAATTAATCTACTTTATTACTTGATTTCATTTCACCATTCTCCTGCTCTCAAAGGCCCTGATATTCAGGGCTCTTCAGAATCTAGCCTAAGTCACAGACTCTAAGCTTTGTTATCCATTTTTCCTTTGCTTCAGCCAATAGAGAACCCCCAATAAGTGTGACCCAAACATACTTTATACTTCTCTCTTCTGTGTCCTTGCTGTGCCATTCTCCTAGAGTGAGTAATTCCCCCAGGCATGGTATTGTAAAGGTCTATATCGAATGAAGGATTTGCTCTCTGGGATGTTTCAGGAGCATAAAAATAGACCACAGGTGCTGAGAACTATTAGTAACCAGCCCCACGACAGCACAGGCTTTATTTACATCATTATGCTTCTGGAGAGAACCAGATGGTTTAGCTCAGGCTGGCCAAAAAGGGATTCTTTGCAGAGCATTGCAGACCCATTGCTTGGTTTGTAGTCTGTGTCTGTTTTCATCACTTGCCATGGTACATAAAAGTATTTCTCACTTTGAACTTTGACCTCTTCTCCCATCCTTCCTCATGCCTCCCCTTATGCAGTAAGTTCCTTGATTTCTTTCCATATGCTCTTTGAATAAATGCCCCAGGATTTTCTTCTGCCAGACTGAGCATAGGTGGGAAGATTCCCCTCCCACTGAAGAAGATCGTGGCCAGCCTTGTCCACACACAGCCCTTAAGTTGACGTGCATTGAAAACGTCTTCCCTGTAGAAAAACACAGAGAAGGAGAAACATTCCCAGTCCTGTCACAGACTGTCAAGGCCTACAGCCTGGACATTAGACCTTGGTGAAGTGATTCACTCAGTAGCAGATACATTGCCTTCTAGGGTATTCTAAAGTTTTTCCTAAGATCTGACAGGACTGGGAGTTTAAAAAGCAGTAAACACATAGTTCTCCATGCCTCTGACCTAGTGAGCATCTCATGTTATGTGGGCTACCAAGACCACTGAGCTCTGGCCATACCATAATGACATACAAGATATACAATGGGTTGATGCATCTAATCACTTGCACTGTCATCTATTTTATGTTCTTTGCATTGCATATTTGCCAATTTAGCGGTAATCAACCTAACACTACTTTGAACCAAATCCAAATTGTCATTCTTGTACATCTCTCAATTCAGATCAGAATCCGATTTACAAAATATATATTTGCGAATGCTATAAAGACAAAGTTCTATAAATCTGCTATCGAACTCATTTACAGATGGGAAAACAGAAACAAAGAAAGAGTAAATAAATTGCTAAGTTAATCTAGCAAGCCAGGAGAAAAGTTGGCCCTAGAACCACGTCTGTGGACTCTAAGCTATTCCTATTAGACTCTGTGACTAGCCTGTATAATTCAGAAGGGCCTTGCTTCCCACGTCTCACCTTCTAGAGTTTTTTAGAATGTGTTTCAGGGGTCTTCCCCTGGTGAAAGCCGCTTCCAGGGAAGTGGGCTCCAGCCACATTTATACACAGCCAGGGTGGGCAGCACAGACCTTTTGAGGAAGCAGGAGCTGAAGGTATCAGAAGGCAGGCAGGGCGACCAGGCAGGAAAGAGGGAAGGCAGTCAGCACTGGGCAGCTGCTGCCATGACAACAGTCTCCAGCAGTGTGGTCTTTCTCTAGGGGATGAGGAAGCCCAGTGTTTCTGGTCCAGGGATTCCTGTTGCTGGGGAGACTATACTTCTGTGGCAGGAACAGAGCCCTCCCTGCCTCTGAGTCCCCTTGGTTTCACTTTGTTGGGGCTGTCTGTCTGGACTTGAGGGGTTCTGCCCTCTCCAGCCCAGAGGTTCCCCTTGGGACTGCTGCTTCTGCATTCTTTCCTAATGGCACTAATGGCAGTACCGGGTCTCAGACTTGCAGCTGTTGACTCGCCCTGTCCAGCCTGTGGCTCTCATCCTCTCCTCTTCCCCCCTTGCCCCAGGAGAAATATCCAAGGGGGAAATGCAATGACAAGAGCCTTCCCTTTTCTGGTTCTGGCCTCATCCTAACTGGGGCCTAAAGACACACACACACACACACACACACACACCCTGTATATGCCCAGAGAAACAAGGAAGAGGCTTTGAGGAAAGGTGGGGTAGCTACTCAGGCTTGTGGAAATGCACAGGGACAGGGAAGGCAGGAGCAGACCTAGACTGAAGGGACACAGTGCCAGGCTTGGGCTGGGCAGGACTCAGGTTCTCACTCACTCGCTGGGGGCTCTGTAGCCATGGCAGCCTCCTACCCTTCTCTGTGCCTCTGTTTATGACCTTTTTCCTCCCTAAAACACGAAGGGAGGTGCTGTGGTAGAACCATGAATGGAGTCCCTTCCAGCTCTAGGATTCTACGATTCCACGCTGCCCACCATGTCGAGGAAGGGCTTTGCTCAGGAACACCATTAGGCCTGAGTGGGGATCTCCTCCAAATGGTGGAAGCTGATGCCTTTCCCAGAACCCAGGCAAGCTCAGAGCACAGAACTCATTCTATTTTGGCCTTGCCTGCTGGGTTCCAACACAGTCACAGCTTATTCTTCATTTCAGGGACTCTTTTTTTTTTTTCTTTTTTTGAGACAGAGTCTCACTCTATTGCCCTGGCTAGAGTGAATGCTGTAGCATCAGCCTAGCTCACAGCAATCTCAAACTCCTGGGCTCAAGCAATCCTACTGCCTCAGCCTCCTGAGTAGCTGGGACTACAGGCATGCGCCACCATGCCCGGCTAATT
>NW_012134303.1:1267882-1268647 GCF_000956105.1 Propithecus coquereli | reverse complement strand
TCAACCCCAGAGAAGATACTCGTGTCACATGATACTTGTGTCAGTCCAGCAAGAGCCAAGGTTGAGGCATTCCCCTCCCAAATATCAAGTTTCTCAACAAAAAAGAGTGCTTGTTCTGCCCTCTGTCTTGTATATGGTGATGAATAAGACACAAATGTCCTTGAGGAGTTCATTGACTTATAGATTATTTTAGGAAGATAGATGCCTAAGCATAGTTTTAACATATGTTAATAAAGTCTAAGTCACCTAGTACTTTAGGAGCACAAGGAAAGAACACCTAATTCAGCTTACTTTGGTGACTGTCAGGGACATCTTCTCAAATTGAGTGATACTTTAGTTGAGTTTTAAAGATTGGATAGGATTTTGCTGAACAGAGAATGGGAGGGTAGTCTAAACAGAATAATAGCATCAGCAAAGGCTTGGAGGCTTGGCCTCAAGGGCTTGACTGAATCAGATCAGTCAAAGTCTAGCAAGAATACAGATGACAAATGTCCATTACAGAAACCAGTTTGGCAATGTACCCTAAATGCACCTTATGATCCAACAATTACACTTCTAGTCACAAATCCTAAGGAAATACGCGCACATATGCACGAGGAGGCATGTACAGGAAAGGCCATTGCTGTATGTTTGTAATAGCAAAGCGCTAAAGACCACCTAAATCTCTATCAATAGGGAATAAAATGCAGTATGTTCAGAGCATACAATACATGCAGCAGCTACATATGACCTAGACCTATAGGTAACAGCATGGGTAGATTTCCA
>NW_012134303.1:1258015-1267647 GCF_000956105.1 Propithecus coquereli | reverse complement strand
AATAGGGAATAAAATGCAGTATGTTCAGAGCATACAATACATGCAGCAGCTACATATGACCTAGACCTATAGGTAACAGCATGGGTAGATTTCCAGGACATACTCTTGAGAGAAAAAAAGAACATTTTATTTACTGTAATATAGGATATGATGCCATTTATGTAATATCATTTAGATCTTATGAAAATATATATTTATTTTTATATATGTGTATGTATATTATATGTATACACAATGCCTTCTATGACTGTTTTATATAATATATAGCATATGTAAGTGTGTGTGTGTGTGTATATACATATAATTTGTGCTTGTTCTCATGTTAATTACTTCTCCATGTACTTTGCTCATTTTCTATTGGGTAAGTAGTTTTTAATTTTTTTAATTTTTATTATTTATTTATTTATTTTATTTTTAGATAGAGTCTTGCTCTGTTGCCCTGGGTAGAATGCAATGGCATCATCATGGCCTACTGCAACCTCAAACTCCTGGGCTCAAGCAATCCTCCTGCCTCAGCCTCCCAAGTAGCTGGGACTACAGGCTCACACCTGGCTAATTTTTCTATTTTTTGTAGAGATGGGGTCTTGCTCTTGCTTAGGCTGGTCTCAAACTCCTGAGCTCAAGAAATCCTCCTGCCTTCAAGAGTGTTAGGATTACAGGCATGGGTCACAGTGCCTGGCCAAGAGATAATTCTTTATTAAATTTTCTGATTGCAGAAGCATGCTTGTAGCAAAAAAATTCAAACTCTACAAGAGTGGGCCATGGGAGTGGGGGAGTGTTCACAACTTTTCTGACATTTAAAAGATGAATGCTACTATACTTGGCAATAACAGAGAAAGTGTGAAATTTTAGGAGCAAGCAAAGCATAATGGTTAAGAGATCTGACTTAAGAGTCACACAATTTTTTTTTTTGAGACAGGGTCTAGCTCTGTTGCCTGGGCTAGAGTGCAGTGGTGCCATGATAGCTCATTGCAGCCTCCAACTCCTAGGCTCAGGAGATCCTCCTGCCTCAGCCTCCTGAGTGTGCCACCACATTTGACTAATTTTTTAATTTTTTGTAGAGATGGGGGTCTCACTATGTTGCTTAGGTTGGTCTCAAACTCCAGGCCTCAAATGATCCTCCTGGCTCAGCCTCCCAAAGTGCTAGGATTATAGGTATGAGCTACCATTCCCAGCCCAGACAAATTTGAGTTCAAATCCAGGTTCCTCCACTTACTGGCTGTGTGACCCTGTGTAAGTCACCTAAACTTTCTGGGCTTCAACTTCCTTATCTATAATAAATAACACCTTCCTCAAAGAGTTGTAAGGATTAAAGAAAATTCCAAATATAAAGTACTTGGCTCAAAGGTGCTTGATCATTTTGAATTTCTTTCCTCAACTCCAAACAAAGCTGGTGCTCTTTCCTTCACCTTATACTTTTTGGGGGACCCGTCCATTCATGTGGCCCTCAGACATAGGTCTCTAAGACTAAAGAGAACAATTTTATTTTCATCATTGCCATCACTATCAAGGAGCATGGTTGATGGAATACCCATACAGATGAATGTCATGGCATATCTGTAAATAAAAATAAGGGAAATATATGCTCTGTAAGATATAACTACAAATATATAAATGAATACATAAAGGCATTTGAACGTATAATATATATGTAATATAACATATATACATACTATATAACAAAGTAAATTGAATACATAAAAAGGAGATTTACACACATACGATAGAAGTATATGCGCCTCAATTTCTGTGGGTAGAGGAAGTATAAGTGATTATATCTTCTTTTTATACTTTTTTGCATTTCCAGATATTTTCTAGTAGAAACATATATCTTCTGCAATCAGAGAAAAAACAAAAATATTAATAGTATAAGACCATTCCATTTAAACACACTTATTTTGAATTGAGACAAGGAAAAACTTCCTATATGTTGCTTCTTATGCCACCTCAACCCCAGAGAGGATACTCGTGTCACATGATACTTGTGTCAGTCCAGCAAGAGCCAAGGTTGAGGCATTCCCCTCCCAAATATCAAGTTTCTCCACCACCCTCCCCATAGTTTCTCTCCCCTCCTTCATTAGCTAAGTTCAACCTGCAATTCTGGCTCTGGTTACCAGGTGGCACTTACCTCTATTTCTAAACGTTCCCCCAAATAGGTATTATCTTGGTAAAGAATAGGTTTAAAGAAAATGTGCATTTTTTACACACAGGTTATAAACCAGTGCATTCAGTAAAATCCCACTTCTGTTTGAAAAATACATATTCATAGGAAAGGACAGAAGGATATACAATTGGATTCTTCATTCATTCATTTAATTCAACAAATATTCATAGGGTGCTTGATATGTTCCAGGTACTACAAGCTGCAATCCATATTTCCATTCTAATCTCTTTTACAAACTCCAGACACTAATATCTAACTTCCTACTGGACATTTATACCTGGAGAGAGATGAAAAAAATTTGAAAACCCATCCAAATCCACAAACCAACGAGGATACCATACTCAGCAAGTCTAAAACAATGATTCCCTAAGCCCTGGAAAGCTACCATCTAAACCGGAGGCAGTGTGGTACTGTGGGGAGAACACAGAATTTGATGCAAACGAATCCGAGTAAGAATGCAGGATCTGCCTCTTATTTATCTGTGTAATCTCTTCCCTCATTTGTAAAATTCATTCAGTTTGTTTAGATTAGTATTTGTGAATGAGGGAGGGAGGAGTCTCTGGTCATTTTGCAAGAATCTTGAACCCCACTGCCTCACCAGAGGGGTTGCCACTCTTATGCGCTGTCTCCTAAGAGCAGGGGTATCCTGGTTAGGAGAGGGTTCTCTTTCCAGGGTCCTGGATCCTCAATGCTTTCTGCTCAGGAGTTGACCAGGCGAGTCCAACTCTCAATGTGGTTGTGATACCAGCCTTCCGTGTGGGCAGGGAGGTGGTGAGGGGCTATCTTAGTCCGTTTTGTGCTGTTGTAACAGAATACCTGAGACTGGATAATTTATAAAGAACAGAAATTTATTCTCTCACAGTTTTGGAGGCAGTGAAGTCTAAGATCAAGGTGCCGGCATCTGGTGTGGACCTTCTTACTACATTTTTGCATGGTAGAAGGCAGAAGGGCAAGAGAGAGGAACTCTGTTCTAACATGGCAAAAGAACAGAAGAGAGAGAACACACCCCCAAAAGCCCTTTTTATAGCAGCATTAATCTGTTCATGAAGGCAGAGCCCCCATGACCTAAAAATCTCCCATTAGGCCCCCCACCTTCCAATACTGTTGCATAGGGGATTAAGTTTCCAGCACATGAATTGTGGGGGGACACATAGCAGGGGCCCAGAGAACCAGGTTCTGGATGCTGCTGACCCTTTATCATCAATGCCTTAAAAAATATCTTTATATCAACTCACAGTTTGACTGTCCTGGCCCCCAAGGCATGACCTGGGCTTGCAGTGCATGGGGCTGTTCAGACAGGAGGTAGCACCCTTTTTCTCCTGAGTTATAGGACCACATGTGTTTGCAAGCTCCCTTTACCTAAGGTCTCTTGTACTTCTGGGCCTGGGCTAACTCAGACATCAGATGCACTCACCAGGCAGACACAGAGCTGAAGTCGTCGCAGAACCACCAAAACAGGCCAGGGCACATCCAAGGCCCTTCTGGGAGTCTGAACAAGGTGAGTGAAGAGGGGTGGGTGAGGTTTTGTGTGCTGTCTAACCCCATTTTTGCCCCCAGTTATTTTGGAGGCTACTTCACTAGACTCTTAGAGAAGGGTCAGCCCTTCTGCTTCAACCCCAAGTTATGGGGGTTGAACAGGTCAGATCTGTTCAGACATCTGCTTGCTCAAAGACTATCCCAACCAATGCTCCAGTTGGGAAGCTTTGGAGCTTTATCTTCTCCCCTAAAAAACATTCCCAAAAGATAAAGGGAAAAGGAGGGAAAAGCCAAGTCCTCCTCCAGGTATATCTGCCCAGGACAGCCCGGCCATCACCCTAGGAGGAGCTGGTGCCTGCTGCAAGCTGGAGCAGAAAACCAGTCAGACCCACCCTAGGGAGGAATATAGCTTGGGTGAGTCCTTCCACATCCTGCCTTGAGTGCCACCCCTCTGAAGGCCAGGGGCATGGATTTCTCCTGTCTTCCACAACTGGTGCAGTAAGCCTGGAACCTATCTCACTCCAGCCAGAATTCGAGTCTGAGCAGCACCCATCAGGCTGCCATAACCTTGAATGGTCTGGAGACATGAACATTTCTCCAAGGACATCAAACAATGATAACATAAAAACAAAAGAAAGTCAAGGGCACAGGGCTGGCTCAACCATTTTTTGAGATGATAAAGGAGAACTTTGAATTTATTTCTGACACATTTTACTCATATTGTTAGAAAGGAATGCAAGGTGTTACATAATGTCAGTCATAGAAAATACATCTTATTAAATCATCTCTTAGCTTTTTATTTTTTGTATAGTCTTGCTTTGCTGCAAGAAATCTTCTAAATTTTATGTTATAGAATTGGTGAGGTTGTCTTTAGCTTCTTACTAAAAATATGTTTGGATAAGACTTTCACCCTTTAAATTGTGATACAATTATTTATGTTTTCTTCTATTTACATCATAGTTTATTTTTACTAAAATCAGGATTATACTGTATATACCAGTGGCTCTCCAAATTTAGTGTGCTAATTTACAGAAAAGCAGATTTAATGGGTCTGGGGTAAAGCCCAGGTTTCTGGATTTTTTATGAGAGAAACACTGATATATAAAATATTTAAATAATTTTAATGTTGAATTTGAGGAAACAATCTCTCCCCCACTGTATTCCTTTTGGAATTGCAAGCCATAGTTCCAGAGAAGTAAACACATTTACTGAAGTTTACATAGTCAATCAAACAGAAACTCTGAGTTCATAATTGGATCATAAGTGGGCTTTTTTTTGGAGACAGGGTCTCTCTCTGATGCCCAGGATAGAGTACAGTGGCGTCATCATAGCTCACAGCAACCTCAAACTGCTGGGCTCAAGTGATCCTCCTGCCTCAGCCTCCCAAGTAGCTGGGACTAGAGGCATGAGCCACCACACCCAGCTAATTTTTCTATTTTTTGTAGAGATGGGGTCTTGCTCTTGCTCAGGCTGACTGGGTCATAATTTTTAATGTTCATTAACCACTATGTGTATTTCTAGCATTAACAGGATCAATAAAACAAAATCTTAGAATGTATAAAGGTAATTTAATAGAGAAATCATATCTGATATATATATTCATGTACATATATAGTACTTCAATGTCATACAAAGTACTTTTGCATGTTTCTTGCTAATATGGAGTGGTATAGAAGGGGAATGTCCTAGTTTGAGCCTAAGCTTTATTTTCCTTTTTAATTTATGCAAGTTGAACAAGTCAGCTGAACTGGTAAGGCAAGCCTGCCAGAAGCCCCTGAGATAGAACTCACCCTAAGGCAAGTTAGGCAACTAAAATCATAGTTATCCCTGTATATTTGGGAAAGAGGTTCCAATTCTGTGTACACAGCATGGTGTCTGGCTCACAAATTTGTCTCCTAGCCCAGGTCCCAGTGGATTCATGTTTGAGTCCAGAGGACACTTTAAGGGAATAATTGGAAAGAACTATATTGCTAAGCATTCTTTTAAGACATTCTTTTAAGGTCTGAGCAGCACTGGGATGGCATCCACCTGGCTAAGTGTAACGTGAAAGCTGGAAAAGGGGCATTCTCCATATATCTGGAGGAGGTAACAGTTTAGCTTTGACCTACAGACTCCAGAGCAATCAGTGAGGCTTCGCCCCTTGAGAACTCCAGCGCCTTGGCAGCAATGGGGGCCAGTGGAAGGAGCAGGACCCAGGAGAAGGGGCAGCTGTACCTTGCAGATATAGCAGTATCTGAGGGTATAGCAGGACAGGAATAGAATGTGACGCTCATTTGGAATCTCACAGGAATTGTGTGCACAAGTGAGACCTCCTTTGGGTACTATCTCCTGTGTTTGCAGGGAAGCTATAGGGTTTGGGGTCCAGCATGTGCAGTTGGGAAAAAACCAAACACAGTTCACATAATCTTTTTCTCATTTGGTTCCACAGCAGCATTGTAAAGCCCATATTATTCCTATTTAAATGGGACAAAAAGGACCCTTAAACAAATATAATAAATACTGGGTTTATATTTCTGCCTAAGAGATTGAGAAGAAACATAGGATTCGCTTTTCTTTTTTTTAAAGTTCTGATGAGTATTTATTAAGTGCCACATTGTCTTTATAATAAGATGATTGACAGTTTTTTTCAAAATTGCTTCACATCTTTTCATTATATTGTTTTTTTTACAACACAAGTGTGTTCGTCTTGAAAAAACGAGAAACTCAGATAAAACAACAATTTTTTAAAATCCCCTATTACACAGATAGCCACTGTTAAGCCTTTTAAGTATATACTTTGTTTTTTCTTTGCATATTAATATATAAATATATGTGTATTTGTTTTACAAAACGGGATACTATATATACCCTTTGAAAATTGCTTTTTTTCACTTCACATCATATAATGTACATCTTTCCATGCAAATGGGTGGGACTTGTGATTGAAAGAGGGAGACTTGCAGACTTTAGGGGGAAAAAACCCCAATTTTATGCCAGTTACGAGCCAAACACCTAAAATAAAGCCATATAAAAAGTTAAAATTAAGAAGATGGGAAAACGCATAAACGAAAACGTAAACAGAAAGTTCAGGTGGCAATACTATAATATTAGCAGGCAAAACAGAATTAAAGGCCGAACAAATTAAATCGGGTAAGGACGGCTCCGTTTTGCCTTCCAATGCATTATCATCAATTTGTTTCTTACTCTTTTCATCTCCTCCAGCTCATCTGCTGCCTGTATCATCTCCTCATTGCTTAAATTTCTGCCATGTATGTCCCCTCTAAATTGCGGGCGAGAACGAGCCAGCCTCTCCTTAAAGCTTCCTTCTTCTAGCTTATGTTTTCCGACCCCACAGGGAGGCTGCTCCATGGGAGGGCGCTGCTCAAACAGGTCCTTCCTGGAAAGGCGCTCCTGCGGAGGGCGCTCCTCTGAAAGGAGCATCTCCGGCAGCAGCTCAGGCAGGAGCTCTTCTGGAAAGAACTCCTCCTCCGAGGACTGCTCTTCCGAAGACTGCTCCTCGAGAGACTGCTTTCCGGGCGAGTGCTCCTCCGGAGGCCGCTCCTCGTCGGTCTTTGGCGCGCTCTGTGGCTGTTCTTCATTTTCTTTGCATGATTTTTCCATGTTGGGAATTTTCCTCTTCAAGCACAGTTATTCTTAGGAGACAAGAAAGGCAGAGTACAGTCAGAATACTAAGCGGCTGGACCAACACCCGGGCCATGGGTTCCAATACCTGCCTTTTCCCGATTTGCGTTCCAGGTCCTCAAACCTGCGCTTGCCGAGAGGCTCTCCGGCTCTCGGCCGCCGCCGCCGCTTCTCGGTCGCCCCCTCCTTCCCGAGAGCCCACCATTTTCCCAGCAGGCCTTGCCGCAGGCCTCGCCCGCAGCGGTAGGGGCGGGGCGGTGGGGCCCGCAGACTCCATTCCAGGCGGCGTCCTCCCTCGCACCCCAGTCCCGGTCCACTGCCCACCCCTTCCCCGACCTGGACCTCTCCGGGCTGTGTGCTCCTAGTCGTCCTCTCCTCGAGGTCGCCCGCTGTGACCTGCAGACCTGCAGACAGACGCAAGACAGGGTAGGGGGCGGGGAGTGGGGAGGAGGGACGGACTGACTGACACCCCCCTCCTTTCTGGTCACCAGCCTCTGCCCCAACGTCTGCCCTCTTTGGGTTTTCCTCCCTCCTCAGACCCCACATCAAGCTTCGTCCTTCGTGCCCCCACCTCTCCACCCCGCAAAGCTCGTCATTTCTTTTTAGGTGGAAAGTGGAAGCGAAGCATTACTTAGAAACTGTTTCCAAGTGTCTGTACCTCCCTCCCAGGGGGGCCCCCACTCACCTCCCCACCCTGCCCCCAAGAGCACCATTTTCTGCACCGAAATGTGGGCGCGGGGGCGGGGCTGGAGCATAGGGAATGGCCTAGACTCTGCCATCCCGATCCGATCCCAGGGGTTACTGGGCAGCGCTGACACTCACAACGATTTAAGGGGATGGAGGGAACTTACTTCCTTCTGCTTTCCCTCTCGACCAAAGGGGAACAGGGAGACGGTGTCTAGGCAGGCAGAAAGGACCAGGACGAGAGGGACTTGGGCAGACATAGGCTCCTGATCACGTGAGGGCCGCGCGTCACTGCCGAGCTCAGCTCCCCAGTTACCACTTTGACCCGAGGCCGTGCTGCGACAGCCTGCCAATACCTCCTGACCCCAAACACACCACGGGTTGTCACTCACCTCTCTTTGTTTATGTTTCCCTTTTCCTGGTTGCCAGAGACGGTCAGCATCTAGTCTAGGTGTTACTGCCTCTTCTCCTCTGCTGCTTCCCCTAGTACCACCAGCCCCCTTTCCCCCTGCCTCAGCTATGAAGGCCCCTTATTTCCTCTGCAGTTCAGATCCTGCACTAACCTTTGACTGTTTCACCTTCATGAATCATTATCATATCCTCATATCCCAACACTCTGAGTTTTAATCCACATCCATAACTATCTTGTCCATTTAGGCTTTATCAGCATTTTTTCATCTCTTATCACTTTCATGGGAGACAATCTTTCCTTGACATCACTATTTTGGTTTTTTTGAGCCCCCAGACCTATATCACAAATAGAAGCTCTAGTCTTGCCAGGCCAGGTGTGGAGACACTCGCCTGTAGTCTCAGCTACTTGGGAGGCTGAGGCAGGAGGATCGCTTGAACCCAGGAGTTTGAGGTTGCAGTTAGCTATGATGACGCCACTGCACTGTAGCCTGGGGGAAAAGAGGGAGAGAAAGCTCTAGTCTAAATTGGTAATCATTCAGTTCTAGACCTCTAGAAAGAGTTAAATTTGTAAAGTATGTATATCTAAAAAAACTGAATACTTTGATTTTCATAAGTCAAAACACATTTTTCCATTACATACAAATAATCTAGGCTGGTCCAATGGTAGTGGGTTATCAGAACTTATTAACGTTAGTGTCACTAAAGTTGGTATTCAGCCCCTCACTGCAAAATTTGACTGGCTTAAAAAAAAATACAAATAACCTAGAAAAATTATCTGAAATGGGAGAGTTCTTCATGGGGAGTCTGGCATTATTTTCTTTTTCTCTATATATGAATATATATAAAATATCATTTATTATATGTATATATACACTGAACAGTTTATATGTATATACATATATAAATTATTCAACAGTTATTTATAATAGAAGAAATAGACTTTACTGAGATTCTAAATCCTTAACCAGCTACTCTTGGTGCTTCTGGTTGAGAAAGTTTATATTAATTCATTAAATCAACAAATATTTGAGTTCTTGGACTGCTGAACCCCAAAAGATATATGCAGCAAGGTGGGGCTTGGTGGCTTATGCCTGTAATCCTAGCACTCTGGGAGGCAGAGGCGGGCGGATCGTTTGAGCTCAGGAGTTTAGAGACCAGCCTGAGCAAAGAGCGAGACCCCATCTCTACTAAAAGTAGAAAGAAATTAGCTGGACAACTAAAAATATATAGAAAAAATTAGCCGGGCATGGTGGCGCATGCCTGTAGTCCCAGCTAC
>NW_012134303.1:1253017-1256400 GCF_000956105.1 Propithecus coquereli | reverse complement strand
TGGGCTCAACCGATCCTCCTGCCTCAGCCTCCCAGGTAGCTGGGACTACAGGCATGCGCCACCATGCCCGGCTAATTTTTTCTCTATATATATATTTTTAGTTGTCCAGATCATTTCTTTCTATTTTTTAGTAGAGACGGGGTCTCGCTCTTGCTCAGGCTGGAAGAGTTGATTTCTCATTTGTGTAGTTTGTATTCTTGGAGGAGTCCTATTTCATTCATTTCTTCATTTCCGTCTTTATTCTCCTTACATCCTGTAATGGAGAGCTCACTACTTTATAAGATATCCCATTGAAATTTCAGATAGCTCTAGTCATTCAGGGTTTTTAAATTAATTTATTTATTTTTGCTTCTGTTGAGTTGAAATCTGCTTTTCAGTAGTTTACACACATTGGTTCTGGCTCTGCCCTTTGGAGTGGTACAGAACAAGCATAACATAACAAAAGCACCTTACCCTGACAGCTTGAAACTGCCAGGGTGTCTGTTCTGGTTCTTTCTTCTTCCCATCTGTGAGCCACACTAGGCAATCCGCTTAATCTTTCTGTGACTCAGCTTCTTCATCTACAAAATTGGAAAGAATAGTATTACGTACCTTATAGGATTGGTGAGAGGAGTAAATGTGTCAATGAGTCAACATATGTAAGGAACTTGGAATAGTGCCTAGCACACAGAAAGCGCTCTATAAGCATTAACTATATAAGAATAATAATAATAGTATGACATAGTGCTACTAATAATACTGATTAACATTCTTTTAATATTAATATTAATTGAGCACTTTTTGCCAGGCATTAAGTATTTTCAATATACTATCTCACATAATCCTTAAACAGTTATGTTCTTACCAAGACTTTTTTTAAGGTTTAACCTCCCCGCTTATTTCAGCTATTTCTGCTGTGACATATTTTTTGAAAGTCACTCACCATTCTACATGTTCCCGAATTTGTAAATGTCTATGAAAATACTGAATCTTCTGCTCAATGTAGAATGGCATGATCTTATTACCCCCTTCATTCTAGGAAAGGCTTTATACATCTATAGGTGCATCCTAAGATCGTAGTAGACTTTGTGAATGCCAGATCACACAATTGAATCCAGTTTAAGTTACAGTCAACTGAGACCCCCCCAAATCTGTTTCAGATATCCAGCTGTTAATACACTTCTATAAATCATTGTAATTTTAACTCAAGTACAGAAGCATCTATTTTTTCCAGGTTAAATGTTGTCTTGTTAGATTCACTCCCTTATTCTTTGAATCCAGATTCTGCATTCAGTATGTTAGCTATAAAATATTAAGTAAAGCATGCCATTAGTCCTAAATAGGATGATAAAGTCAGCAAGCTCAGGAAAGATCTAGGGAGGATCTCAGCAGACAATTCTGAGTCTAAGTGAAAAAAATTCCTTCTCCTGTTGTATGTGGCAGCCAGGAGTATGCCCTGCCAACCCAGTTCCCCTCTCATCTCTCAGTGCAGCTTTTCACAGTGGGATTGCTTGCTTTCTAGTGCTGCTGATAGAAGACACAATTGTCCCCTAAAGCTCCCAAACCAGTATAATTAATCTTGATGAGAACATGGTAAATGTGGGGGGCAGATAGGGAGGTGCGAAGGAAATAGAAGCAAGAAAGGAGGAATGAAGACAGAATCTCCATGTGGACTCTAAGTCTGCTCAGCAGTAGTTGATTTTGGGTTTCCTTGAGACAAAGGGCTGTCAAGAGAGAATAAGGTAAAGGTGGCTCTGCCATAGTGACAACTATTTGTTATGAAGAAATGGGTCTGCTACTTGTTTGTGTAGGATTGGGGTTGGAGTGGAAGCTGTGAAACAATCCTTCCTATGAATTTGATTCGATACTGGTGATTTAGGGTCTTATAAGAGCATTGCTTGGCTCATTGTTGCTAGTGAGGGTTTAACTCTAAGGAACCCATTTTAAAGGTGAGATAACTAACCTTTGCAAGGTTACAAATTGCTCCCCTGAAAACATAGATGATAGTAAGTAGCTGAGATGGGATTTAAAACTTAGGCATTGTGGCATAAAGAGGCTGTGCCTTTAACCACTTGGTAAAACTGCTCCTGGGCAGTGAGCTCCAGCCACATTTACACATAGCCAAGGTGGGCAGCACAGACGTTTTCAGGAAGCAGGAGGTGAAGGTATCAGAAGGCAGACAGGGCGACCAGGCAGGAAAGGGGGAAGGCAGTCAGCACTGGGCAGCTGCTGCCATGACAACAGTCTCCAGCAGTGTGGTCTTTCTCTGGGGAATCTGAAGAAGCCCAGTGTTTCTGGTCCAGGGATTCCTGTTGCTGGGGAGACTGTACAACTATGGCAGGAACAGAGCCCTCCCTGCCTCTGAGTCCCCTTGGTTTCACTTTGTAGGGGCTGTCTGTCTGGACTTGAGTCATGCCCTCTCCAGCCCAGAGGTTCCCCTTGGAGCTGCTGCTTCTGCATTCTTTCCTAATGGCACTAATGGCAGTACCCAGTCCCAGACTTGCAGCTGTTAACTGCAGCAGGCCCTGTCCAGCCTCTGGCTCTCATGCTCTCCTGTTCCCACCTTGCCCCAGGAGAAATATCCAAGGGGGAAATACAATGACAAGAGCCTTCCCTTTTCTGGTTCTGGCCTCATCCTAACTGGGGCCTAAAGACACACACACACACACACAGACACACCCTGTATATGCCCAGAGAAACAAGGAAGGGGCTTCGAGGAAAGGTGGGGTAGCTACTCAGGCTGGTGGAAATGCACAGGGACAGGGAAGGCAGGAGCAGACCTGGGCTGAAGGAACACAGTGCTAGGCTTGGGCTGGGCAGGACTCATGCTCTCATTCACTTTCCGGGGGCTCTGTAGCCATGGGAGCCTCCTACCCTTCTCTGTGCCTCTGTTTATGACCTTTTTCTCCCTAAAAGATGAGGTACTGTGGTAGAACCATGAATGAAGTCCCTTCCAGCTCTAGGATTCTATGATTCCACGCTGCCCACTATGTCGAGGAAGGGCTTTGCTCAGGAACGCCATTTGGCCTGAGTGGGGATCTCCTCCAAATGGTGGCAGCTGTTGCCTTTCCCAGAACCCAGGCAAGCTCAGAGCACAGAACTCATTCTGTTTTTGCCTCCCCTGCTGGGTTCCAACACACTTACGGCTTACTCTTGGCCTTTCAGGGACTCTTACAAACACCCAGAACAACCCCAGCCTGAGGCCTGGGAAGGAGGTTGGGACAGAGGCAGGGCAGGCTACGTAATTTGCAGGGCCCAATGTAAAATGACAATGCAAATCTCCTTGTTCAAAAAGCAAGGAAAAAGTACCATTTAAGGTACTAAAATATAAAGCTTTTCTTCTGTGGTCTTTCTTTTGATATGTCATGGTTTTTTCTTCATTTTTTAAATGGAATTTTTTTTTT
>NW_012134303.1:1247581-1252347 GCF_000956105.1 Propithecus coquereli | reverse complement strand
CTATATATATTTTTAGTTGTCCAGATAATTTCTTTCTATTTTTAGTAGAGACGGGGGTCTCGCTCTTGTTCAGGCTGGTCTCGAACTCCTGACCCCAAGCGATCCTCCTGCCTCGGCCTCCCAGAGTGCTAGGATTACAGGCATGAGCCACCGTGCCCAGCCAAAATTTCCTTTGTTTTTAACTTAATTTCCTTCTTCTGTTCTAGAATCCCATCTACAGTACTATATTATTTTTAGTTGTTGTGTCTCCTTAGGCTTCTCTTGGCTGTGATCTTAATTGGAATTACACTGAATATATAGATCAATCTGGGGAGAATTGCCACTTTGGAAATACTGAATTTTCTGATATATGAATATGGTATACTTATTCATTTATTTAGATCTTCCATAATTACTCACAGTGATATATTAATAGTTTTCAATGTACAAGTCTTCACATAATTCATAAAATTCATCCCTAATTATTTCATACTTTTGATGCCATTGCAAATGGTATTTTAAATTTTTGTCCTCTGTTTATTTCTACTGTATAAAATATCTACTTGATTTTTGTATATTGACCTTTTACTTTTAAATCCTTGGATCATGCTAAATTCGCTAATAATTCTAATAACTTTTTGTAGATGCTTAGGGCATTCTATGTACATGATCATGATTTTCCTGCAAATAAAGACAATTTATTTTTTTATTTTATACTTTTTACTTTTTTCTTTCCCATCTACATGCCTTTTTTTCCTTGTCTTATTGCACTAACTAGGATTTCTAGTATATTGTTGAATAGTGGTGAGAGCAGACATCCTTGCATGATCTCCTATCATAGGAGGAAAGCATTTAGTCTTTTAAGTATGATGTCGGTTGTAGTATTTTTTATAGATGCCCTATTTCAGGTGAAGGAATTTCCCTTTTATTCATAATTCCTTGAGAAGTTTCATCATAAATGACTATATCTATTGAGATGGTCATATTTTCCCCCTTTATTATGTTGATATGTTGAGTTAAATTGACTTTCAAATGCTCAATGAACTTGGCATTCCTGGGGTAAACCTCACTTGGTTTTGATAAATTCATGTACTTTTTATATATTGCTGGGTTCAATTTCCCAAAATTTTGTTAAGAATTTTTACATCTAGGCCAGGCGCGGTGGCTCACGCCTGTAATCCTAGCACTCTGGGAGGCCGAGGCGGGCGGATTGTTTGAGCTCAGGAGTTCGAGACCAGCCTGAGCAAGAGCGAGACCCTGTCTCTACTAAAAATAGAAAGAAATTGATTGGACAACTAAAAATATATATAGAAAAAATTAGCCGGGCATGGTGGCGCATGCCTGTAGTCTCAGCTACTCGGAAGGCTGAGGCAGAAGGATCGCCTGAGCCCAGGAGTGTGAGGTTGCTGTGAGCTAGGCTGACGCCACGGCACTCACTCTAGCCCGGGCAACACAGTGAGACTCTGTCTCAAAAAAAAAAAGAATTTTTACATCTATATTCATGGTATCTGTAGTTTTCTTATAATGTCCTTGTATTGATATCAGGGTAATTTTGGTCTCATTATATATAGAGGAGGTCTTTTCCTCTACTTTCTGAAAGAGTTTGTTTATAATTTGTTTTATCCTTAAATGCTTCATAGAAATCACTAGTAAAGGTATCTGGGCCTGGAGTTTTCTTGGAAAGTTTTTAATAACAAATTAATTTTCTTTTATAGATATAGGCAGTGGCGTGCTGGACCTGGCTTATACCAGCCAATGAGAGCTGATTGTTACCAAGTCTTACCAAATCTACATTCAGTGATAACACATTGATAGGTTGAAATTGGCCATGGTTTACACTATAGAAATTAGATAATCTATGAATCAGGATTTTTATTTTCTTCCAGAGACCTGGTGGTTACCACTCTTCTGTTTAGGTTTTCTATTTATTTTTTGAATGAGCTTGATAATTTGTGTCTTTCAAGGAATTTGACCATTTTATCTATGTTATCAAGTTTATTGGCATAGAGTTCTTCATAATATTCTTGTACTATCCTTTAAATGTTTGGAGGATCTGTTATGATGGCCCCTTTTCATTCTTTTTTTAAAAATAGCTTTATTAGGATATCATTTACATAACATACAGTTTATCCATTGAAAATGTACAATTCAGTGGCTTTTAGTATATTTACAGATGAGTAACCATCACCATAGTCAATTTTAGAACATTTTCATAGCCTCAAAAAGAAAGCTTATACCCTTTGGCTGTGACTCCCCACTCCTCATTCTCTCAAACCCTAGCGAACCAGTCTACTTCCTGTCTCTGTGGAATTGCCTATTCTCTACATTTCATGTAAATGGAATCATGTAATATATGGTCTTTTGTGATTGGCTTCTTAGCATAATGTTTTCAAGTTCTATCCATGTTGTAACGTGTATCAGTACTTCATTTTTTATGGCCAAATAAGATTCCATCATCTGGATGTACCACATTTTGTTTATCCATTCATCAACAGATGGACATCTGGGTTGGTTTTCACCTTATGCTATTATGCATAATGCTGCTGTAAACATTAATGTACAAATTTTTGTGTGGACACATATTTGTGTGTTCTCTTAATTATATAACTAGGGGTGGAATTGCTGGGTCATGTGGTAACACTGTGTTTAACATTTTTAGGAACTACTATTTTATATTCCCACCAGCAGTATATGAGGGTTTCCATTTCTCCTCATCCTCACCAATACTTATTATTATTTGAAATGTTCATTGCTGGCAAATTTGGTGTCTGTTGAGTGCTCTGGAAGAGCAGAGCACTATAAGAAATTAGTGTCCTTATAAAGTGGCCCAAGGGAGCTTGTTTGCCCCTTCCAGCATGTGAAGACACAGCTAGAAGGTGCCATCTATGAACCGGAGATTTATCCCTCACCAGACACCAAATCTGCCAGTACCTTGATCTTGAACTTCCCACCCTCCAGAACTTTAAGAAATAAAGTTCTGTTGTTTATAAGCTACCCAGTTTATGATATTTTGTTATAGTAGCCTGAACAGACTAAGAAAGAGATAGTTTTACTTCTTGCCTTCCAATCCGGATGCCTTTTCTTTCTTATTGTTGCCTAACTTCCATGGCCAGAACCTCTAGTACAACATTGAATAGAAGGGGAGAGAGCAGACATCTTTGTCTTGTTCCTGATCTTAAAGAGAAAGCATACAGTCTTTCATCAATAAGTATGTTGTTAAAGGTGTATTTTTCTTTTTTTTTTTTTTTTTTGAGACAGAGTCTCACTCTCTTGCCTGGGCTAGAGTGCCGTGGCATCAGCCTAGCTCACAGCAACCTCAAACTCCTGGGCTCAAGTGATCCTCCTGTCTCAACCTCCCAGGTAGCTGGGACTACAGGCATGCACCACCATGCCTGGCTAATTTTTTCTATTTTTAGTTGTTTGGCTAATTTCTTTCTATTTATAGTAGAGACGAGGTCTCTCTCTTGCTCAGGCTGGTCTCGAACTGCTCAGCTCAAGCAATCCTCCTGCCTCGGCCTCCCAGAGTGCTAGGATTACAGGCGTGAGCCACTGCGCCCGGCCCACTCAGGAACTTTTTTAAGGCTGAGAACGAACTCAGAGATAACAAGTTAGGCCATATGTGTTTTAATTAAACAAAGGTTAGTTGTGTTAACAAAGGATAGTTGTGTTGTGAATTTATTTTTCTGTTTGGTAGTTTATTAGTAAGACCATCTTTCAATGTGTACTCTTTGTCAGTTGAGGAAATTTCCCATTCCTAGTTGGTTGTTTTTACCTTGAAAGGCTGTTGAATTTTGTCAAATGCTTTTTTGGTATCTTCTGAGATCATCATGTGGTTTTTGTATTTTATTCTGTTGATATGGTGGGTTTTTTTTTTTTTTTTTTGAGACAAAGTCTCCCGGTAGAGTGCAGTGGCATCATCATAGCTCACTGCAACCTCAAACTCCTGGGCTTAAGTGATCCTTTTGCCTTGGCCTCCTGAGTAGCTGACACGACAGGTGTGTACCACCATGCCCAGCTAATTTTTCTATTTTTTGTAGAGATGGGGTTTCGCTCTTGCTCAGGCTAGTCTTAAACTCCTGAGCTCAAGTGATCCTGCCTCGGCCTCCCAATGTTACGATTACAGGCGTAAGCCACCATGCCCAGCCGATATAGTGCTTTTACTTGGATATTAAATCAATCTTGCATTCCTTGAATAAATCTCACTTGGTCGTGGTGTATAATTCTTTTTATATGATGCTGGATTTGTTTTTTAAATATTTTTGCATCCATATTCATAAGAGATACTGGTCTGTAGTTTTCATATGATATCTTTGTATGGTTATGGTAACAGAGTAATACTGGCCTCATAGAATTAGTGTGGGAATGTTCCGTCCTATTTTTTGGGAAAATTTGTGAAGAATTGTTATTAATTCTTCTTTACATGTTTGGTAGAATTCACTAATGAAGCCATCTTGGCCTGGATCTTTCCTTGTTGGTAGCTTTTGGATTACTAATTCATTCTCTTTATTTTTTATAGGTATATTCAGATTTTCTGTTTATTCTGGAGTCAGTTTTGGTAGTGTGTCTTTCCAGGAATTTGTTTATTTCATCTAAGTTATACAATTTATTTGCATACAGTTATTCATAGTATTCCTTCATGATCCTTTTATTTTTGTTGTCATCCAAAGGACCAGCAGGATGGCTAAATAGTAGAAAGGAGAGTTTTATTGGTGCTATTGGTTTGCAAAGCAGGGAGAGATAGTCTCTGATATGAACCAAAGGTGCTCTTTTTTTTTTTTTTTTTTTTT
>NW_012134303.1:1234956-1236281 GCF_000956105.1 Propithecus coquereli | reverse complement strand
CGAGTAGCTGGGACTACAGGCATGTGCCACCATGCCCGGCTAATTTTTTCTATATATTTTTAGTTGTCCAGGTAATTTCTATTTTTTTTAGTAGAGACGGAGGTCTCACTCTTGCTCAGGCTGGTCTCGAACTCCTGAGCTCAAACAATTGGCCTGCCTTGGCCTCCCAGAGTGCTAGGATTACAGGCATGAGCCACCGCGCCCGGCCCTGGCACTACTTTTGATACCAAATGTCTGGTGTTTTCTGACACCCACCAGTTCTCTGATTCTCTGACACCAACTGGGTGTCCTACAATTAATTCAATTCTGACAATTACTCCTCAGCACAGACCCCACAAGTTGAGGGTTCAATGTCACAAGTCTGCTCCCACTTCAGATGCCAGCTGCAAATGGGGTGCCCAGGCTACCCACACTTCTTCCTGGTCTAGTACAAATTTGAAGGTTTTTATGATTCCCTCCTCAAGTTTGATAATTTAGTAGAATGACTCACAGAACTTAGGAAAGTGCTTTACTTACTATTACCAGTTTATTATAAAGGACACAGCTCAGGAACAGCTTATTGGAAGACATGAATAGGGTAAAGTATGGAGTGTATTTGGCACAGAGCTTCTATCCCTCTTCTGGGTGCTCCATCTGCCCAGCATGTCAATGTATTCACCAACCCAGGGGCTCCTAAGCCTCCATCATTTAGGGGTTTTAATGGAGGTTTTATCTTATTACGTAGGAATAATTGACCAAATCATTGACCATTGGTGATTGAACTCAGTTTTCAGCCCCTCCTCAATCCCTGGATGTCAGAGGTGAGGCTGAAAGTTTCGACTCTCTAATGATGTGTTTCCTCTTTCTGGTGACCAGTTTCCATCCTGAAGCTATCTAGGGGCCCCACCTGAATCACTTCAACTCAGGTGTGGTTAAAAGGGGCTCATTATGAATAACAAAAGACATATCATTCAGGAAATTCCAAAGGTTTTAGGAGCTCTGTGCCAGGAACTGGTGACACAGACCAAATATATATTGTATTCTGTACTTTTGTTATACCATACACCACAACCTCCACTGTTTTTGAGAGCTCCTTTAAGCTTCGCCTTCTCCACACTCTGTTGCAATTTCCTTTGGGAAAAGATTTAGAGCTCTCTGTTTTACATCCTGCTTCCCTCTCTTCCCCCAGGCAAAATCTCTCAGCCATGGCTCTGGTGTACGCAATATGTATCTTAGTTTATCACAGTCTACCTTCAAATAATGTTACAGTTGTCCTTCAGTGTATGCGGGGGATTGGTTCTAGGATCCCCTCCACCCCTGTGCACCAAAATCCTCACACAGTCAAG
>NW_012134303.1:1230549-1234906 GCF_000956105.1 Propithecus coquereli | reverse complement strand
GAAAGCCAGAGCCTCGGAAAGCACCACCCCTTTATTGTTACTCTTTCTGCGTTATTTAAGCCTCTGCCATCCTGCCAATAAACGAGACTTGATCAGACTCCTGTCTTGTCTCCATTTCTTGTGTCTTTTGCCTCTCCCAATTCCCACTCCCTCCTCCAGGGTCCGCGTTGACTACCCCGCGGGTCGGGACACTCAGGCGGTATGTAGGTAACTTGTAGTTTCATTAACCTTAGGGTCCACCTTAGTTGATAAAGAAACATCTATTTTGGTCTCTCAGATCACACTGTAAAGTCAGTAGTAATGTACTCTCTTTCATTTCTGACTCTGGTAGTTTGAATCTTCTCTCTTTTTCCCTGCCTAATCAATCTAAAAGTTTGTCCATTTTGTTTTTTGCCGAGAACCAGGTTTTGGTTTTATTGATTTTCCCTGTTGTTTTTCTATTCTCTATTTCATTAATTTCTGCTTTCATCTTTATTATTTCCTTCCTTTAGGTTGCTTTAGGTTTAGTTTGCTCTTCTTTTTCAATGTCTTAAGGTGGAAATTAGGTTATTGATTTGAGATCTTTATTCTTTTTTAATATAGGCATTTATAGCTACAAATGGCCCTGTATACATTGGTTTGGCTGCATCCTGTAAGTTTTGGTATGTTGTGTCTTCATTTTCATTAGTCTTAACATATTTTCTAATTTTTCTCTTTATTTCATCTTTGATCTGTTGGTGATTTAGGAGTATGTTGTTTAAATTTCACATAATTGTGGGTTTCCAAAATTTTTTTCTGTTATTTTCTACTTTCATTCTATGCTAGGGGAAATATTTAGAATTATCTGTAATCTTTAAAATTTATTGTGATTTGTTTTGTTGCCTAGCATATAGTCTATTTTGGAGTATGTTCCATGTCCACTTGAGAAGAGTGTATATTCTTTTGTTGGGTAATGTTTTATATATGTCTGTTAGGTCTAGTTGGTTTATAGTGTTGTTCAGGTCTTCTATTTCCTTGTCGATCTGCCTAGTTGTTCTATCCATTATCTTTTTTTTCTATCCATTATTAAAAGTTGAAAGTCTCCAACTATTATTATTGAGTAGTCTATTTCTCCCTTCATTTCTTTCATTTTTTGCTTCAGGTATTTTGGTGTTCTTTTATTGAGTGCATATATGTTTATAATTGTTACATCTCCCTGCTAGATTAACCCTTTTATCATTATAAAATGTCCCTGTTTATCTCTACTAACATTTTTTGTTTTAAAGTCTATTTTATCTGATATTACTACAGCCACTTTAGCTTTCTTACGTTTACTGTTTGCATAATACATCTGTCTTCATCATTTTACTTTCAGTTTATTTGTATCTTTGAACCTAAAGTTTGTCTGCTGTAGATAGCATATGGTTAGATCTTGTGTTTTTTTTACATCCATTCTGACAACTCTGACTTTTATTGGATAATTTAATCCATTCACAATTAATGTTATTACTGATCCGGTTGGATTTATAGCTGCCAGTTTACTTTTTGTATTGTATATGTCTCATCTTTTTTGTTCCTATGTTCCTCCTTTACTACTTTCTTTTGCATTAAGTATTTCCCAATGTAGCATTTTAGTTTTTTTAAATTACTTTTAAACTTTATTTCTGAGTTATTTCCTTAGTGGTTTCTCTAGAGCTTACCATATACATATTAACTTACCAGAATCAGCTTCAGATTTATACTAAATTCTAGTGAGATATCTTGTTAATGGAAAAAAAAGCCAAACTCTGTAAAATAATTTTAGAGAGATTTACTCTGAGCCAAATTTGAGGACCACGACCTGGAGCCACACCCAAGAAGTCTCGAGCAAGTGGACTCACTGTGGCTGGGTTACAGTTTGGTTTTAGACATTTCAGGGAGACAGGGGTTACAGGTGGAGTCATAAATCAATATGTGGGAGGCATACATTGGTTGGCCCCAAAAGGTGGGCCATCTCGAAGGTGGGGGGGTGCTTACTGGTTATAGGTGGGTTTAAATGTTCTTCGACTTGTAATTGGTTAAAGACATGAAGCTTTGTCTAAAGACTTGGAATGTTTTAACATAAGGAGCTGTTTATCAGAGATAAGTCACCAGACATATATTTGTTGTGTAAATTGAGGACCTGCAGGTTTGTCTTGCATACCCTTAGGCCTGTTAATGGGTTACAAAGGATGTCCCCAATAAGGGAGGGGGGCATGATGAGGCATGTCTGACCTCCCACCTCCTGGCAGGCAATTTAGTTTTAGGATATTCCTTTGACCATGAGGGGATCCATTTAGTCAGCTGGTAGGGGGGTGAGCCTTAAGATTTTATTTTAGTTCACAATAGAAATGTTACTTCTATATAGTTCTATTCCCTTCCCCCACTTTTTGTGATATTATTGTTATATATGTTACACCTATACATCTGACAAACCCAACAATACATTGTTATAGTTATGCTTTGTATAAATTTATGTATTTTAAAGAAGCTGAGATGAGAAAGGAGAATATGTTCATAGCTTTTATTATATTAACTGTAGTAGTAGGCCTCAAAAATATGAAAAGTTATTATGAAAACGCTGTTTCAAGACTCATTCCTGTCTGTAGAGTAAAAAGCTTGTACTTTGTAAACCTCGCCCTAATAGAAAAATCTGTACTCTGTAAGCAATGACCTTGTAACTGATTGTGTAAGCCCCCCAGCTGTCTGTAGTAAAATTTACTGTACTTGCCTCACCCAAGAAAGAATGCTCCCTGCCTTAAGTGATGCTATCTGCTTCTGTAACCTTGCTTGCTCAAAGATTGTAATCAGTTCTGAGGCCAGGCAGGTGGTCTGAGGCAGGTCCCAGATCCCGCGGCTATGACATGTATGATGTAATTATTTTTGTTCCACTATGTCGTGTTTAATGTCACGTAGCCCTCCTCCAAATTAATATAAAGTCTTCTCACCTTTTCGGCTCTGGACTGCTCTCTGTGCAGCCGTCTGTGGTGGTACAGAGGGTAGTCGCTGGCCAGCTAATAAAGACTCACAGTTTGGCTCATTCGGCCTCAAGGTGGTCTTTCTCGCAGTCCGTACCATAACATTAACCTTCTTATATATCATTTTTAGATCTCTTCACTTGGTTCTCGTGGATTGGAGTTACCATTAGGAATCATTTCTTTAGCTGATGTAATGTTTAATGGTGTCCCACATTTTTCTGAGGCCTTTTTCTTTAGTCTTTTCTTTTCTTGGTTGTTCAGATTCTTATAATCGCTATCAATCTCTCTTCAAGTTTACTAATTCTTTTGCCAGTTCAAATGTACCATTGAATTTTTTCATTTCAGTTATTGTACTTTTCAGGTCAACAATTTTAGTTTGTTTTTAAAATAACTTGTCTTTATTAATATTTTATATTTAATGTAACATCATCATATCTTCCTTTACTTCTTTAATCATGGTTTCCTGTAGTTCTGTGAACATATTTATAGTGGCTACGTTGAAATCTTTGTTCTACCTGACATCTGGTCACTCTCATAGGCAGTTTCTGGTCTCAAACTCCTGACCTCAAGCAATCCTACTGCCTCCGCTTCCCAAAGCGCTGGGATGACGGGTGTGAGCCACCGCGCTCAGCCATCACAGGCAGTTTCTGTTGTCTGCTTTTTTTCTATTGTATGGGTTATACTTTCCTGTCTCTTGCAAATCTCATTTTTTTTATTGTTGGAAACAGGGCATTTTAGATAATACATTGTAGCAATTGGATCCCCCTTCTCTATCTGGGGCTTTTATTGTTGTTTTCCTATTTATTTGTTTAGTGATTAGCTGGATTATTTTAGTAAAATCTATGCTCACACACACAGCGCAAAGCCTCTTATGTGGCTCCTCAGGAGGCACCGCCTTGGGTATGCCCACAGTCATTGTGGAATGAGGGTTGTTTGGCAGGGCTTTCTTCGTCAGTTCCCTGACCACACCCAGCTGTTAAGCTCTACTAATTGCCTACAGATTGCTCTGTTGCGTTCAACAATGCCCTAGGGCATAAATGGTTCCTCCAATGGAAGTTTGTTCTGGTCCTAGGAAGTCTCCCAACTCTCTCTCTCCCAAGTCGTCTCCAGCAAACTAGCGGGCCTACAGTTTAGTCAGTTTCTCCAATGAATCTACATATGTCCTCTTAATTGTCCATTCAATTGTAGTGTTTTCTGGCACTACTTTTTTTTTTTTTTTTTTGAGACAGAGTACTTGCTCTGTTGCCCTGGCTAGAGTGAGTGCCGTGGCGTTAGCCTAGCTCACAGCAACCTCAAACTCCTGGACTCAAGCGATCCTACTGCCTCAGCCTCCCGAGTAGCTGGGACTACAGGCATGTGCCACCATGCCCGGCTAATTTTTTCTATATATTTTTAGTTGTCCA
>NW_012134303.1:1224842-1226239 GCF_000956105.1 Propithecus coquereli | reverse complement strand
GTGAAACCATCTGGTCCAGGACTTTTCTTTTTTGGAATGTTTTTTATTGCTGTTTCAATTTCAGTCCTTGATATTGGTCTGTTCAGGAATTCAACTTCTTCCTGGTTGAGCCTAGGGAGGCTGTGTGTTTCTAAAAATTTGTCCATTTCCTCCACATTTTCCAGTTTGCCTCTCACCTTTTTTTCTATCCTCGTTGCACATTTTACTTCTGTATGTTACAAGACATACAATATATTGTTATTTTGTTGTAGATAATAAATTATTTCTCTTGAACAGCATTATTGAGATATAATTTATATGCCATATAATTCACCCATATAAAGGTACAATTAAATGCTGTTTTTTTTTTTTTTTTTGAGACAGGGTCTTACTCTGTCACCCAGGCTAGAGTGCAGTGGTGTTGTCATAGCTCACTGCAACCTCAAACTCCTGGGCTCAATTGATCCTCCTATCTCAGCCTCCCTAGTAGCTAGCTGGGACTACAGTTGTGTGTTACCCCACCTAGCTAATTTTTCTATTTTTTGTAGAGACGGGGTCTCGCTACATTGCTCAGGCTAGTCTTTTAGTATATTTAACAGAGTTGAGCAACCATCACCACTATTCAATTTTACAACATTTTCATTACCCCTAAAGAAAACCAGGTCCCCAATGACCTGGTCCCCTGGTCATTTTCCATTTTTGCCCTTCTGCCAGCCCCATACAACCACTAGACTACCTTCTGTCCCTATAGATCTGCCAATATGGCCATTTATTATAAATGGAATAATAAAATATGTGGTCTTTTGTGACTGTCTACTTTCACTTAGCATAATATTTTCAAGATTCATCCATGTTGTACTATGTATCAGTACTTCTTTTTCTTGCTAAATATATTCTATTGTATGATATACCACATATTATTTATTCACCAGTTGATGGATGACGTTTTTTCCTATTTTTTGGCTATTATCAACAATGCTGCTATGACCATTTGTGTACAAGTTTTAGGTGGCTGTAGGTTTTCATTTCTCTTGCGTATATACCTAGGAGTAGAATTGCGGGGTCATATGACAATTCTATGTTTAACATTTTGAAGAACTGCTAATCTGTTTTCCAAGTGGGTGTACTCCCTCAGCAATGTGTAAGGATTCCAGTTTCTCTCCATCCTCACCGAAACTTACTTTCGGTCTCTTTCCTTCTAGCCATCTTTTGTGTGAAGTGGTATTGCGTTGTGATTCTAATTTGCATTTCCCTAATGACTAGTAATGTTGAGTCTCTTTTCATATACATATTGGACATTTGTATATCTTCTTGGGAGAAATATCTATTCAAATCATTTGCCCAGGCTGGTCGCAGTGGCTCACTCCTGTAATCCTAGCACTCTGGGAGGCCAAGGTGGGTGGATCATTTGAGCTCAG
>NW_012134303.1:1207153-1223797 GCF_000956105.1 Propithecus coquereli | reverse complement strand
TTTTTTTGAGACAGAGTCTTGCTCTATTGCCCGGGCTAGAGTGCCATGGCATCAGCCTAGCTGACAGCAACCTCAAACTCCTGGGCTCAAGTGATCCTCTTGCCTCAGCCTCCTAAGTAACTGGGACTACAGGTGAATACCACCACACCTGGCTAATGTTTTCTATTTTTAGTAGTTCCTGGCTAATTTTTTCTATTTTTAGTGGAGATGGGGTCTCAATCTTGCTCAGAGGCTGGTCTCAAACTCTTGGCCTAAAGTGATCTTCCCGCCTCGGTCTCACATAGTGCTAGGATTACAGACGTGAGCCACCGCACCCAGCCCCCTGAGCAATATTAAGTCTTTCAATCCATGAAAATGGAATTTATTTCTGTTTATTTAGATCTTTAAGTTTTTTCAACAACATTTTATAGTTTTCAGTTTACAAGTCTGGCATTTCTTTTGTTAAATTTATTCCTAAGTATGTTTTTCTTTTTGATACTATTGTAAATGGAATCATTTTCTCAAGTTCATTTCAGATTTTTAATTTCTAGTGTAAAGAAATTCAATTGATTTTTGTATATTGATATCGTATCTTGCCACATTGTACTTATGTATTAGTTCTCATCATTTTTAAAAATTTTATTATAAATTGACAATTTATAATTGTATATATTTATAGGGCACAAAGTGATGTAGTCACCTCCTCTCTGGAAATGAGACTATATTAGGAACTCAGCAATGGCCTCTGCTGTTGGCAGGTTTCATACTCAGCTGTGACGGTAGTCAGATCAGGTTGGTAAGGGAAGTCAGTATTGTTGTTGAGCTTTTGCATAGCTCTATTCCTGCTTCCATGGCCACTTTGTACATAGGCCCATTGAGCAAACACTGGGATGGCAGGGGAAGGGGGTGTTGAATGATATCTACAGAGATGGTCATTTTCCCCCCAATTATGGAGAGTTTTCTCTCCAGCGGTTGCCCCCAGTAAGTACATTCACTATCTGAATAAACAGATACCGGCTATTTAGAGGAGAATGTGGCTTGGTAGCCTTTAGATCTCAAGACCCTCCCAATGGGTAAAAACAGGCAGAACCTTGATCAGGGCATCTGCCATGAGGGAACCCTGTACTCCTGTTTCCTTGCAGCCACTTAGATACCTCCTGTGAGCTGGTGCCTGAACAGTACAGATAGGATGAGTATGATCTCTCTCATACTCCATCTTCAGAGTAGCCCCCACTGACAAATAATTGTTTCCCAAGAGTCTGGAACAACTTTATTAGCAGAGGGCTGTCTCTCTCCTAGGTCCTCGACCTTAAACTTTTCCTTCTCAGGGTCTCTGAATGGACAAGTTCTTTCTTGAAAAGGTACTTGAGATAACCAAACTTCTATACAGACAGGGAGAAGCCCAGAGAACTAAGCTCTGAACAATGCTGACCCTATACCATCAGGATTTGAGCCCTTTGAGTAACAATCAGGATGCCACAGCCCTGAAGAACAGTCAGTAGACATGAATAGTCCCCAAAATAAAGTCACAGAGCAAAGATTAAAAAATAATAAGGGCACAAGGCTAGCTGAACCATTTTGTGAACCTAGCACAGCAAAAGAACTTTGAATTTATTTCTGACAAATCTGGGTAAAATTTGACTGAAGGAATGCAAGGCATTACATGTTTTCAGACAAGGAAAACACATGTTACTGTATGTGTTAGTCAGGGAACTTAGTTGCAAGCCACAGAAACTAATTCTAGGTGATCTAAGCAGAAATGGAGTGTATTAAAGGGTAGGCTTGGGATGGGGTGGGGCTAGAGGAGGCCAAGGATAAGACTTAAAGTTCCTACAGTTAAGAGTATCTGGCTGGGCACAGTGGCTCATGCCTGTAATCCTAGCACTCTGGGAGGCCGAGGCAGGAGTATCACTTGAGGTCAGGAGTTCAAGACCAGTCTGAGCAGGACCCAGACCCGTCTCTACTAAAAACAGAAAAATTAGCTGGGTGAGGTGGCACATGCCTGTAGTCCCAGCTACTTGGGAGGCCAAGTCAGGACAGTCACTTGAGGCCAGGAGTTTGAGGTAGTGGTGATCTAGGATGATGCCCCTGTACCAGGAGATTGAGGTAGCAGTGATCTAGGATGATGCCACTGTACTAGCAGGGGCGACAAGACTCTGTCTCAAAAAAAAAAAAGAACATCCGAAATTACATTTGAGCATCAATCTGATTTCTATCCCTATAGTTAGGCTTTTTTCAGAATGTCTTATATGTGAGATCATACTATTTTGTCTGGATTCTTTCATTTAACGTAATGAATTTGAGTCATTCCTGTTTTTACATGCACCAGTAGTTTTTTTTCTTTTTGCATTCCATCTTATGGAGGTACCACAGTTTGTTTATCCATTCACCATAGGAGAGACATTTGGATTGTTTCTTATTTGGAGGTATCATGAATAAAGCTACTAAAATTTTCATTTCTTTTGGGTAAATACCTAGGAGTTGGATTGCTGGGTCATATGGTAAAGGTATGCTGCTGAATTCCAAAGTGGCCATCCCATTTTTTCATTCCCACCAAAAGTGAGAGTTCCAGTTACTGCACATTCTTGCTAGGACTTTGTAATAACAGTTTTTTTTCTTTGTAAGTTTAGCCACTCCAGTAGGTATAAAGTGGTATCCTGTTGTGGTATTCTTTTCATTTCCGTGATAATTAATGATGTTGAGCATCTTTTCATGTGCTAATTTGCTATCTGCATCTCTTTGGTGAAGTGTTTATTCAAATCTTTTGCCTATTTTAAAATTGTGTTATTTGTCTTATTGAGTTGTAAGTGTTCATTATATATTCTGGAGACAGGTACTTTATCAAATATCTTCTTCCAGGCAGAATTTTGTCTTTTTCTTTTTTTTTATTTTTAAATTTAAAAAAATTTTTTTTTAAGAGACGGGGTCTCATTCTGTCACCCAGGCTACAGTGCAGTGGCGCAATCATAGCTCACTGCAGCCTAAAATCATTTGCTTAACAGTGGTTTTTGAAGAGAAATTTAAAAATATTTTAATATTAATGTGGTCCAATTTATCCATTTTTTATTAGTGCTTTTTATGTCCTCTTATGAAATTTTTGCCTAACCCAAGATTACCCTTTTCCCCTTATTTTTATCACAATATCTTACATTTTATTGTCTGCATTTAAATGTTTTATCATTAGCATTTGCCTTTTCCCATTGCTTACTAGGAGAAATCTCTGAAACTTATAAGTAAATAGTAGCAGAAAAATAATTTCAAAAGTCTTTAGACCACTACAAAATTACTAAGCAATAATATTTTACCCTGCAACTGCAAACTATTCCATATTTTTCCCTTATATTTTAAAAGAAGTTTTATAATTTTAAGTTTTACATTTTGATCTATGAACTATTTTGAATTTATGTTTTTATATGGTATGAGGTAAAGATACTTTTTCTGCATATTGATGTCCAGTTATTCCAGCAGCATTTGTTGAAAAGTCTGTCCTTTCTCCATTGAATTACTTTAGGATTTTTTTAAAAAAATGAATTGACCATATATGTGTGAGCCTATTTCTGGACTACTTTATTTCATTGATCTATATGTCTATCCTCAGGCTGATAATACACAGTCTTGATTACTGTAGCTTTATAGTTTTGAAATCAGGCAGTGTGGGTCTTCCAACTGTGTTCTTCATTTTGAAAATTATTTTGGCTATCCTATGTCCTTTGCTTTCCCATATAACTTTTAGAATCTCAGTTTGCTAGGATTTCAGTTGGGACAGCATTGAATTTATAGATCAATTTTGGAGAAAATTACCATATTAACACTATTGAGCCTTCTAATCCATGAACAATGTATCTCTCCATTTATTTAAGTCTTAATTTCTCTCATTAATGTTTTTAGTTGTCAGTGTACAAATCTTGCACAGTTTCGATGTTATTTTGAATGCTTATACATATATGCTTTCTGCCTACTGAATTCAGATAAACACTTCCTTACATTTCATCCCAGTTTTTTATGGTTTATATTTAATGTAATTGAGAAATGTATAAAGTTTTGGTATACATCAGAATCACCTGGGGAGTTTGTGGAAATTACAGATTCCAGAGCCATATTCATAGAAATTCTGGGTCTCTGGTGGGAACCAGGATGCTACATTCTCAACAAGCTTCCTAGATGGTCTTTTAAGACATTTTGAAAAAAATCATTATTACACAAAGTTAAAATGCTTTCATATAGCTGAACATATCACTTCTCCTGTATTTATTTTTGAACTTGAAGTTATATTTTCTTTTTCTTTAAAGAGTTTTTAAATTTTATTTATGTATATATTTATTTATGACAGAGTCTCGCTCTGTTGCCCGGGCTAGAGTGTTGTGGCGTCAGCCTAGCTCACAGCAACCTCAAACTCCTGGGCTCAAGCGATCCTCCTGCCTCAGCCTCCCGAGTAGCTGGGACTACAGGCATGCGCCACCACGCCCGGCTATTTTTTTCTATTTATTTTTAGTTGTCCGGTTAATTTCTTTCTATTTTTAGTAGAGACTGGGTCTTGCTCTTGCTCAGGCTGGTCTCGAACTCCTGAGCTCAAACGATCCGCCCGCCTCGGCCTCCCAGAGTGCTAGGATTACAGGCGTGAGCCACCGCGCCCAGCCTCAAGTTATATTTTCTACCAGTGAAATTAATGCCCAAGGATACACTAGGCCAAAAACTCAGGGATTCTTAATCATAATTAAGTAAGCAATTTTTAAGTATACGTGTCAAGTACAATGCAAGGGATAGCAGGATAAATACGAAAAAGTCTGTTTTGGTAAGGGAACATACTGGTGAGTTGAATAAAAATGCCTAACATTGAGAGTTTTTAATATTTTTAAGAGCACTATTACCTTTTTCAGTTGAAATTGGTTTGGAATGGGAAGGGATGTTTCTCAGCCTGAAACTCAGATGTGTAATCCTCTGTGATTATGTATGGACAAGTCCCTTGATTTTGTACAGTAGGCCAGCCAGGAGACTTTTTAGAGAAAATTTATTCTTAGAAAGGTATGAAAATTTAGATATGGTTTCCCTGGGGTACTAGGGTGGAGTGTTCAGTTTAAATCACAATTCATTGTCTGGTCAGTAGATTAGTCTCAGGATACATTCCCCAGTGGACCCAAAACATCTTGAGTCCTGATCAGAGAAAGGAAACTATAAGCAAATATAAAATGAACTAAAAATGTTAATGACTACTTTGCTCAGAACTGTGTAATACAGTGGGGCCCAAGCAGCCCTTGGGTAGTACCACTTGCAGTTGGGAGGAGGACTTTATCCACACTCATATAAGGGTCAAATAGGGGCTTTGGCCCTCAGGGGACTGAAGGGAATCAGAAGAACTTCGTCACCATGAGAACTCTGTTATATCAGTGGCTGTCAGTAGATAGTACAGGTACTGGGCACAGCAGAACAGGAGTGCCCAGCAGATATGGTAGTATCCAGAGAAGGGTGACACCCTCTTCTTAGCTGTTTGTAGTTGTTCCTGGGCACAAGTGAAACCTACCTTCAGCCCTCCTTTTAGTGTCTGAAAGGGTGCAGGGCCCTGCTACTTCAAGGGAGCCAGCTCAACACAGCTCACACACTTAGCAACTCATCTGATCCACTAAACTGCCCTGTGAGGCAAGTATTACACCATTTCACAGATGACAGGACTGACCTGTATCACCCCATTTCACAGACGACAGGACTGACTTGTACAGCAATGGATCTGTTATAATTGCCAGGTTGATTCCTCTAGTTATTAGTCCCAGAGGTAACGTAAATTTTACTTATTATTTTATGTTCTGATAACAGGAATTTTAGTGTCTTCATTGCCCTCATAAGCTTACTGAACAGTTAAATTGCTTATTATGTATTGTTTTCATTTATTTTTTATTATGACAGATGTAATCCATATCCTTTGGAAAAAGTAGAGATGAGTGAGCAAAGAAAAGAAAAAGAATCACACACAGGGGAGCCATAGGATGCCTCTACATAGCATAGAGAACCCAGAGGGGACGGCAGTGCCCACTGACCTGGTTACACCTCGGGAAGACATGGGATGGGCACAGCAGCAGAGGATTGGCATGGAGGTATCTACCCATGGTTCCTCCGGTGATTTGACTCATTTCTGAGTACAAGTGAGACCTATCCTTGGCCACCATGCAGGAATAACCATTGCCTACTTTTTAGCATACACACTTTCAGAGTTTTCTCTGCACAAATGCATTATGCAAACATATTTACATTTTTATAAAAATGGGCTGATACTGTATATGCGGTTCTGCAAACTTTTTTATTGTTATTTTACAATGTACATCTCTTCCATGCACATGGGTGAAAATCCTCTACCAAAAGAACGCTGTCATTGGATCAAAAGGCTGCTGGTAACGAGAGTGACATCTAAAGCAAATTATCAGCTTAAGGTTAAAGCACAGAGCCTGGCAAATAAATATCTACCAGGGAAAGCAGGGCCAGCAATATTCTCATCACAGAAGGCAGAATTGAAGGCCAAAGGCGTTAAATGTATGGAATATCATGTAAGCCCCTCTGGGCCCTACCTCCACCCCTCACTCCCCTGACGCCCCTTTGGCCCCTTGGGGAGAATGGATCCTGTACATCTCTCTGCATCCAATGAAAACCACTCATTTTCTGCTTTTTCCTTAGCTCCTCCTGGGCCCTTGACACATCTCCACATTCTCTCATCATCTCCTCACTGCTCAAATGCCTTTCCTGTAAGTCCTCCTGAGAGTTCCTGGGGGAATCGTCCGTCGTCCCCCTGTCCGTTTTTCTCTTTGCTTTCCGGGGCACATAATCCTCAGCTGGGCGCTTTTCCGCGGTCTGCGGCTGGCTCTCTGGCTTTGCCTGGGATTCTGGCTTGCCCTCACCTTCGGACTTTCCCTGCTTTTCTTGCTTTCCCTCATCTTCCCGTTGTCCCTCATCATGTGGCTTTCCCTTATCCTCTAGCTTTCCCTCATATTTTGGCTTCCCTTCCACGTCCAGCTTTTCTTCCTCGTCTGACTTTCCTTCATCTTCAGGCTCTACTTCATCTTCTGGCTTTCCCTTGTTTTCCAGTTTACCTTCATTTTTGTTGTAGGGTTTTTCCATGTTGAGATTTCCCCTCTTTTTCCTGTCCTGAGTGGGTAGGAGTGGAGGAAAGAGGAGACATGGGAGACTGAGGGGATGGGATGGAAAGCAGGTCCGGATAATACTTGCATCCATACCCTGGTGAGGGTTCCCCTACCCTGGCCAGACCTCCAAGTGTGCCTTCTGCCCGCCACTTACCCCACCGTTCCTCCCACACACCTGAGCCCACCATTCCCTGGCAGGCCTGGCCGCCTTCTCTACACTCCCTCAGCCTGGGCAGCGGGGCCCCAAATTCTGCACAAGCTGTGCCCTCCACACTCTCAACCCTTCTGGGTCCCTGTCCCTGCCGCCCACCCCTTCACGGACCTGTGGGGATTGTGCACAGGTTGCTCCTCCTTCTCAGGCCTCGCAGAGTGCTGGGAACGACAGACACGCAGACCTGCAGACAGACAGGAGACAGGGCAGGGGTTGCGCGCTGAGGGGGCTCACAGGGACTCGGGTCCCTTCCTGAATCCAGGTCCTTTTCACCCAACGTTTTCCTCCCCTACCTCCCCCGCACCCCAGCCGCCATTTCTTTCCAGGCCTTGGGCGCCAGACCAGGATGCTTTCCAAACTGCGTTTGGGTCTCTGTCTCCCCATCTCCTGGAGGCAACCTGCTCCACCCCACCCGCTTTCTGCGGAGGTCAATATGCCTTCATAGGCGCAGAGTGTGAGAGGGGGTTATTTCCAGAATAAATGCGTTTCGCCGTCGCACTGCGGGGGCGTCCTCCCCCGCCCCCCATTTCCTGATGTAAAATGGATGGAGAGCTCAGAGGGGGGATGAGAAGGCTAGTTGGGGCCGCTGCGGGGTCCCCCCGCCCACTCCGCGCCCCCCTCCTCACCAATCTCCCAGATCCCTTCCCCGCCCCCTCCCCGCTGCTCCTGGATCCTACTGCCAGCCGCTCCACCCCCTGCCCCGGGTCCGCCGGCAGCGCCCGCCTTCACACTGACCTGCGGCACCCGGGACAGGCCTGCGCCTCCTCGGGCTCGCGGAAGCCCGCTTGCCGCTCGCCCACCACCCGTGCAGCCCGGGGAGCTGGTTCCGCGCGGGCGCCGGGACCGGACCGCAGGGCGGGCGGGCGGGCTGGCTGGCAGGCGGGCGCGGGGGCTGGTGCCCACGTCGGCACCCGGCAGGTCACGTGAGCGTCGCGTCACCCGAGCTCGCCACCCCCTCATCCTCCATCCCCAAGGGGCCGAGAAGCTGGGAGGGTCGGCGTGTGTGTGTAGCAAAGGAGGGTCGTCGAGAATTGGGTGGCTTTTTAACCCCAGGTACTTTACCTGGTGCATCTCATAGCATCCCTCAGATGCCCATTATCGCCAAGTGTGTGACAGCTGATCAGAGAGGGTACCCGACTTTGCCATAAGCGGTCAGCTCCTGAACCCCAAAGCCCGCTTTCAAGACCGGCTCTGCCTGACTCAAGCCCAGGTGCTGGTGTCGCCAGGGAGCTGAGCTGCCACCTTGAGTGCTGGTGCTCCTGGAGTTCTGTCCCGGGCCTCCTTCTCTCCTCATTCCACATGTTCTCTTTCCCTGGGTGATCTCACTTCCCTCTAAACACCAACGACTCCCAAATCTCCATCTCCAGGGTATTCTCTCCACTGAGTCTCAGACCAGTTTTTGCTTTTCTACCCGCAATGTAGGGGAGTCTTTTGTTTCTCAATACCCTTTCCTTCATCTTCAGGCTCTACTTCATCTTCTGGCTTTACCTCGTTTTCCGGTTTCCCTTCATTTTTATTGTAGAGTTTTTCCATGTTGAGATTTCCCCTCTTTTTCCTGTCCTGGGTGGGTAGAAGTGGAGGAAAGAGGAGACATGGGAGACTGAGGGCATGGGATGGAAAGCAGGTCCGGATAATACTTGTATCTTGCCCCTGGTGAGGGTTCCTCCACCCTGGCCAGACCTTCTGCCCGCCACTTACCCCACCGTTCCTCCCACACACCTGAGCCCGCCATTCCCTGGCAGGCCTGGCCACCTTCTCTACACTCCTTCAGCCTGGGCTGAACATAACGCACGTATTTTAAAGTATGTCATGTTGTTTTCACTAATATGATAGTTGAGAAGTACCTCAATGATGTTTTATTTTGCCTTTCTCTATGTTTAAGGACAATTTAAATACCTTTGCGAATTGCTGGTTCATGTCTTTTTCACATTTTTCTAGTGGGTCGTTGGTCCTCCCCTTAATTTTCAAGTTTTCTTTATATGTTAACTGTATTAGGCCTTTATCTGTTGTATGTTACAAATATTTTTTTCAGTTTGTCAGGTGCTTTTTGTCTTTGTTTATAGCATTTTTCTGCTATGCACTTAAAAATGTAGTTAAATTTATCACTTTTATTACCTCTAAATTTTGATTCATAGTTAAGAAATCTTTTTGTACATGATGTCAAAGAAGAATTCACCCATGTTTTCTTGTAGTACTCACATGCTTTTGTTTATATTTTGAGAGTATACTTGTGTATGGTGTGAAGTGTGGATTTTTTTTTCTTTTTTCAATTGGCCTCTCAGTAGTTCCAGCATCACTTTTAAAAAGTCCATCTTTGCTCCAGTAATTTGAGATGCCACCTTTATTACACACTAAATTTCCATATGTACTTGGGAAGCATTCTGAGCTTTCTATTTCGTTGGTTTTTTTGCTATTCATACACCAGTTTGAATTATAGAGAATTCATAGTATCTTCATATATATGGTAGAGCTAGTCCCCCTCAGTTTTTCTTTTTCAACTTTTTCCTGTATGTTCTTGCATGTTTATTTTTCCATCTGAAACTTCAATATCAAGTTGATTTAGATCCATTTGAACCAACTATGAGACATATCCACTTGGATGTTCCTCAAGGACCTCAAATATAGTATGTCCGCAAGTGATTTTACCATCCTTCCTCTCTCCTCTCCACACACAAAACTCCCCCCTTTTTGTTTCCTTTGTCTTAACAGACGGCCTCAGAATCCACACAAGTTGCCCAAGCAAGAAATCTGGAAATCATCCCTGATTCCCTCTTCCTCCCTGTCACCAAGCAGTCTTGAACTTCCCTTCTAAGTATCTCTGAATCCTCCCACTTTTCTTCCATCTCCTCTCTTGCTACCCTCTTTTATACAATCAACTCCTCTCTCTTGGTCTATAGTGACAGGTCCCTTTCTGGTTTTGCTACCTCAAGTCTTGCTCTCCTTTGATAGATTCATCTTTCTAAAACATTATATATCATATCATCCCACCACTTTTTTCTGTTTCATCTTCATTATAGTCCTTGAAGTAGGTAAGGTCACAAACAAATTACCTCTGATGCAGAAACCACTCCATAAGCCAGGTTAAAAAGGGCCTTGGTCCTTAGCCTGATTAATTTCAAATCAATTTTTAGCAATTATTGAAGATCTAAAGTAAATTTTGAATTCTGAGATAATTTGACAAGTAATATACCCATTGGATATTTAGACAATTAGGAGGCCAGATTCCTGGATGTGATGATTCAGTCTTACAAAGGTGTGAATTCTATCCCCACACCCCAATTTGGAATTTCAGTGGATTTTCCTTCAAAGGTCCCTAGACAAAATCAAATGGACAAGGACAGGGAAGAAATTAATAAAAATAATGATAAAGGAGTCTAGTTCTTTAACATATGAGAGCTTCTAATAATAAATAATCAAAATAGTGTGGCACTGGTCCAAAAATAGAAATCTGAAGAAGAGACAAGAATGCTCTTCTACAAATCTAGGTTTTAATGAGCTTTTAATAGATGTATTTCAACCTAGTGCTGAAAAACTGGCCTATTCAATACATTGACTTTTTGCTCTAACTCAATTCATGTGAATGCCACAACCCAGGCCTCTAAACCCAAGGAGAGAGATTTCATTTTTATTAAAATCCTTATCAATAGGTGTTACTGAGTTCCTTTATGTGCATGACATCACATGGTCACCATATAACATACACTAAAACCAGTCTCATTTTGTACAGTGGAGATCAAGAGCTAAAATACCAGCTTTGCCACTTACTAGTTGTGTGAATTTGGGAAAGTTCTCAAAACTCCATAAGCCTTAGTTCTCTCTTTTAGAAAATGGGAGTAACATTACCTGCACCATAGGATTATTATGAATTCTAAAAAAAACAGCTATTAATATATAGAATGCTCAGCATATAGTAAGCCTTCAACAAATAGCTCCTTTCAACTTCACCTCAATCTCCTGTAAAAGGCATAATTTTGCAAAAAAAAACTTGCATAGCTATCAGAGGTATCATTTGGAAATGTAGTAAGAAAAACTATACTATACATACTATATATGAGCTTTAGTGACATTAGAAGATCAATAGATTATAGGGTAGGAGAAAAAATGCACTGCACCATCAGTTGCTCTTCTGCTCCTTGACTTTACCTTCTAGATGAACATTTGGGAAAGCAAAGGTATATGAGACACAGAAACACTAGGCACTGTGGATGCAACTTCTGTATGGACAGAATACTGGAGTCAGGAGACCTCTGAGTCCTCAGAGACAGAACCATTGTTACTGACTGTGTATCCTTGTGTAAGTCACTCCCGATGTCCTGACTTCACCTCTGAAACACCCTGAAGGAATGACAGATCTTCACATCTTGGTCACTCAAAAAAGGCAATCAATGATTTCTTATACATCCACTGGGGTAGTAGGTCAGGACGGGGAGACAAAGACCAACCACAAGGATATAGTACTGTCCTCTAGAGCAGCGGTCTCCAACCTTTTTGGCACCAGGGACTGGTTTCATGGAAGACAATTTCTCCATGGTCCAAGGGTCGGGGAGAGGTGGTGTGGAGCTCAGGCGGTAATACGCAGCCCGTTTCCTAACTGGCCACAGACCGGTACTGGGCTGCGGCTCAGGTTGGAGACCACAGCTCTAGAGACCTCTGGGAGCCTCATCAATACTGAGTGTCTGCCATGTGCCCCACATGAGGATGGCTGCTTTGTGTAGGATAGTGGGGTATCCCAAGTACCCTCTCACTGTTCCTCAAGTAGAGATTCTTTGCCCCATTAGATGAATGAGAAACCTGAGGCTCAGAGAGGTTTAAGTAAAGTGTTGAAGGATAGTATGACTATGGTGTAAATGGAATATACACCATGGTTATGGCTTGGAAGACTCATTGTTAGGAAGACATTAATTCCCTCCTAACTGTTCTATAATTTCAATGCAATCCTAAACCTCCTCCTTCCTTTCGTCCTTTTATGGAACTTGGACAAGCTGATTCTAAAGTTTATACAAATGCAAAAAGTCAAGAATAACCTAAAAATTATTGAAAAAGAACCATCTGGAAGACTTTGTTCTACTAAATACCAATACTTATTATAAAGGCTAAATATTGACACATATTATAAAGTATAGTAATTTAGTGTGACATTAATCCAAGGATAGCCAAAGAGACCAATGGAATTAAACAGAGATACGAGAAACAGACCCATGCATCATGGATCTTTGATTTACAATAAAGGTATATTGTTAAACATTGGGGGAAAGGATAATTGTCTAACAAATGATGCTGAGTGAACTGTATATTGATATGGAAAATATAAATCTTGACCTCTACCTCATATCGTACATGTGATGGTTAATTTTATGTGTTAACTTGACAGGGCCACAGGGTACCCGGACATTTGTTCAAATGTTATTCTGGGATTATTTCTGCATGAGATTAACATTTGAATCGGTAGACTAAAACAGATCTTCCTAACGTGGGTGGGCCTCTTATAATCAACTGAAGACCTGAAAGAACACAAAGGCTAAGAGAGAACTTCTTCTGTCTGACTGCTTGAGCTGAGACATTGATCTTTTCCTGATTTTGAACTTGAACAGAAAAATCAACTGTCCTTGGGTCTTCAGCCTGTCTCCAGCTTGCTGACTGTAGATCTTGGGACTTAGCCTTCATAACCACATAAGCCCTATAAGTCAATGGGGATCTCTCAGAGAGAGAGAGAGAGAGAGAGAGAGATTGGTTCTGTTTTTCTGAAGAATCCTAATACAATATACAAAAACCAATTTATGGTCAATTGTACATCTACCTTCTAGAAAAGAATAGTCAAGAATAGTCAAGAATATCTTCATGACTACGAAGTAGGAACAGACTTTTAAAAGTGGACACAAAGGCATTCATCATAAAGGAAAAAATTTATAACCCTGACTTCACTGAAATTAATATCTTCCATTAGTTAGATGATACAACTAAGAGAGTAAAAAGGCATGCCACAAAGAAGGTGAACTATTTGCAATACATTTCACTAACAAAGAGCTTGGATGCAAAATATATAAAAACTACTACAAATTAATGTGAAAAAGACACATAAGCCAATAGTAGAAAGGGGATAATACAATCACTTCATAAAAGAGAATATCCAAATTGTCAAAAAAAAATGAAAATGTGCTCATTTCATTAGTCATCAATAAAATGAAAAAGACAGATAATAGTAAGTGATGGTGAGGATACAGAGCAATGAGAACGCTCATCACTACTGATGGAAGTGTAAACTGATACAACCACTGTGGAAAATGTTGGTATCATCTGTTAAAGTTGAATATGCAGCTCCACTCATAGATAGCTACCCAATAGAAATGTGTGCCCATGTGTACCAAGAGATACATATAAGAATATTCATCTCAGCATCATTTATGATATTCAAAAACTGTAAATAACCCAAATGTATATAAACAATAAAATAATAGCATAAACTATGATATGTTGAATAATAGTATACTACACATCAATACAAATAAATATATCTAACACATTAACTGCCATGTAAGTTGTATTTAACTCATGCTAGTTTTGAGCTCGGGGCCTGATGTAACTTATGTAACTCACACATCTCTTCACCTTGGGAGCCATAAGAACTATTTTTCAAGTTGCATATAATTCATGCAGAAAAAATAAAAAATAACAATTTTCTTACTAAATTAGAAAGGATTGTTTTGTTTTCAAAGTTTTTATTCTACTTTTGTAATAAAACACGTGGCCCCATGGAAAAAATTTTTTTTCTACTGTGGCAATCAATGTGCTAAACATAAAAACATGGATTAATACCATAGTGTTTTAGCTCAGGCTGCTGTAACAATATACTATAGACTGGGTGGCTTACAAACAAAAGAAATTTATTTCTCACAGTTCAGGAGGCTGGAAGTCCAGGATAAAATTGCTAGTAAATTCAGTGTCTGGTGAGCGCCTACTTCTTCATGACAGCTGTCTTTTTTACTGTAACCTCTTGTGGAGGAAGGGCAAGGGAGCTCTCTGGGGTCTCTTTTAATAAGGGCACTAATCCCATTCATGAGGGCAGCCCTCATGACCTAATCTCCTCCCAAAGGCCCCGCCTCCTAATACCATTACCTTAGAGGGTTAGGATTTCAACATATTAATTGGGGGGGGACATAAACATTCAGTCCATTGCACGAAGTATTTAATGAAATACGTGAGCCATAAAAAATACATGCTGTATACTTCCATTTATATAAGGTTCAAAAATAGGCAAAAGTAAACTATTCTGCTTAGGATGTAAAATGTAAAAAAAACCCAAAGAAATTATTACCATAAATGTCAGGATCATTCTTATCTCTAGTGGGAAGGAAGGGCAGCATGACTGGATAGGATATCAGTGGTGCTTCTGGAGTGCTAACAGTATTCTATTTTCTGACATGAATGGTGATTATCTAGCTTTTCATTAATTTAGGTCTACATCTTGTATATGTGTATGACTCCATATGTGTGCTATCTTGCAAGATAAAATGTTAAAATGGGAGAACTACAAGGAGAATTCATAACCATAATGAGAAACTTTAACATATTTCTATCAATAACTGATTGAACAAGCAGATAAAATCAGAAATGATAAAGAAGGTTGGAACAATTTGCTTAACAAACTTTTACTAAGGACATACACAGAACCCTGCACCTAGTAAATGTAGGCATGAAACATTTTACAAAAAATGACTATATATCAGGTCATTAAGATGTCTCAATAAATATGAAAAAATTGAAATTACACATTATGTTCTCTGATTCTAATATACTTACACAGAAATTAATAATCAATAGCAAAAAGAAAACTAGAAGATCCCCACATTCGGGAATATTTTTGCTTTATTCTCACATCATTCTGCCTGCCATTCTGTACTGACAGAACTTGATTTGATGTTAGAGAATTCAAGCCCTATGGGGGCATACTTGTTGGCCCAATATTACCAGTTAAAGTGAGAGTCATCAACCCCACTTTAAACATGGGATAACTGAGATTCTGGGAGGACAAAAGAGGGTTCCAAGATTGAAGAGCTTGACGGTAAGTGGTAGGGATAGGACTGGAACTTGGTGTTAACCAATAGTCCATGATCTTAGACACCCTGCTAGGCTGCCTCTCTTACATTTGCATTACTAACCTGTGAGTTATATGTGTGGTGATGGATAGGGGTTAGCTACTTTTGGCTCCATTTTGAAGACAAAAAGAAAGTTGGTCCTGGAACCTTTATCTGTGTACTCCCAGCTATTCCCAGTAGACTTGAGGACTAGCCTGTATAATTCAGGAGGGCCTTACTCCCCACAACTCAAAGTGTTCTTCATAACAAATGTCTACTCTCTAGGGGGAAGATTTTACCAGAGCTTTGTCTCAGAGCTATGGGGAAATGGTAATTACCCAACTCCATTACCTTCTGTACTTCTTGTGTCACCTAAAGGGAGGATAGAAGCCATATAAAAAGCCATACACTTGTAAAGGTCACAGGCCAGAGACATAAGTCCATTAAAAGATGGAGATTTACTGAAAGATTATAGAAACCTTCCTCTTCCCCACATATTACCACTACACCATCAGGCTCTAGTATAATAATTGTAAATTATAACTGAAAGAGCTTCAAAAACCAGACTCTCTGGGAAGCCCAAAGTCAAGAGGGGAGACAAAAAACAAGAACATTGAGAAATTTGATGACTCTAAAACCTATAGCAACAACAGACATTAATCAAAGCCCATCTCCTAGCCAGATAAACATAGATCCTCACATTAGAGGCCTATTTACCTTAGTTCCTATTCCCTGATATAACATATCCGGCTTTTAACAAAAAATTAAAAGACACACCAAAAGGCAAGAAAAAAAAGATCTGAAGAAACAATGCAATCATCAAAACCAGATATGATAGGATATGATACAGTTTTTGACATTATTAGACAGGGAATTTAAAATAATTATGATCAATATGTTAAGGGCACTAATGACAAGAGTAGATGACATGCAAGAATAGATGGGTAACATAGCTAGAAAGATGGAAACTCCAATAAAGATTCAAAAGGAAATGCTAGAAATTTTAGAAAATCTGTAACAGAAATAAGGAATGCCTTTGATGTGTTCATCAATGGACTGGACACAGCTGAGGGAAAAAATAAATCAATGAGCTTAAAGATATGTCAGTAAAAACATCTCAAACTGAAATGCAAACAAAGAAAATGTAACAGGCCGGGCGCGGTGGCTCACGCCTGTAATCCCAGCACTATGGGAGGCCGAGGTGGGAGGATCGCTGGAGGTCAGGAGTTTGAGACCAGCCTGAGCAAGAGCGAGACCC
>NW_012134303.1:1183725-1205818 GCF_000956105.1 Propithecus coquereli | reverse complement strand
GTCTTGAACTCCTGACCTTGAGCGATCCTCCCTCCTCAGCCTCCCAGAGTGCTAGGATTACAGGCATGAGCCACCACGCCCGGCCTAAAATTTTTTAAAAAATATGTATAATTGATATACTAAGAAAGGAGACAAAATGAAATCATGTAAAATACTCATTTAAAACCAGAGAAGGCAGAAAAAGAAAAGCCTCTAACAACAAGTAGAAAACAGTTACAAACATGGTTGATATTAATCCAAATATATCAAGAATCACTTTAAATGTGAATGGTCTAAATATGCCAATTAAAGACAGAAATTGTCACAGTGGATTAAAAAAGGCCCAACTATTAAATGTATGCTGTCTACAAGAAGTCCACTTTATAAAGATTTTGAGAGGTTAAGCAGAAAGCAATAGAAAAAGATATACCACACTACACTAATCAAAAGAAAGCTAGAGTAGCTATATACAGACAGAACAGACCACAGAAGAAGGAAAATTTTCAGGGATAAAAAGGGACATTACATTACAATAAAGGAGAATTCTCCAGCAATACATAATAATCCTAATTATGTATGCACCTAACAACAGAGGGTCAACATATGTGGGGCAAAAACTAATAGAATGGAAAGAAGAAATAGACAAGTCTGCTATTAGAGTTGCAGACTTCAATACTCAAATGCTAGTCAGTAAATTAACAGATTAATCAGGTAGAAAATCAGTAAGGATACAGTTGATCTGAAAGGTACTATCAATCAACTTGAGCTAACTGACACTTGATCTAATTTTTAATTCCTACAGCAGAATGCCACATTTTTTTTTCAAACTCAAATAGAACATTCACCAAGACAGAATATATTCTGGGCCATAAAAACACACCATGACAAATTAAAAAGAATAGAAATCATAAAATTATGCTCTCAATAGAATTAAACTAGAAGTCAATAACAGAAAGATAGATGGAAAACCCAAATATTTGGAAAATAAACATACTTCTAAATAACACGAGTCAAGAAATCTCAAGAGAAATGTAAAAATATTTTGAACTAAATGAAAATACAACATACCAAGTTTGTGGGATATAGCAAAAGCAGTGCTCAGGGGTAAATTTCTAGCTTAACGCATATATGAAAAAAGAAGAAAAATCTAAAATCAGTAACATGAGCTTTCACCTTAGGAAACTAAAGAAAGAAGAGTAATTTAAACCTAGAGTAAGCAGAAGAAAAGATATAATAAAAATTAGAAAAGAAATCAATGAAGCTGAAAACAGGAAAACAGAGGAAATCAATGAAACCAAAAGCTAGGTCTTTTGTTTTGTTTTGCTTTGTTTTTTTTTGAGACAGAGTCTCACTCTGTCGCCCGGGCTAGAGTGCCCTGGCGTCACCCTAGCTCACAGCAACCTCAAACTCCTGGGCTCAAGCAATCCTCCTGCCTCAGACTCCCGAGTAGCTGGGACTACAGGCATGCGCCACCATGCCTGGCTAATTTTTTCTATATAGTTTTAGTTGTCCGATTAATTTCTTTCTATTTTTAGTAGAGACGGGGTCTCGCTCTTGCTCAGGCTGGTCTCAGAACTCCTGAGCTCAAACAATCTGCCCGCCTCGGCCTCCCGGAGTACCAGGATGGATTACAGGCATGAGCCACCGCGCCCGGCCCAAAAGCTAGTTCTTTAGAAAGATAAATAAAATTGATAGATCATTTGCCAGTATAACCAAGAAAAAAGAAAGAAGACCCAAATTAACAATATCAGAAATAAAAAAAGGGTTGTCACTACTGATCCCATGGACATTAAGAAGATAATAAAGAAATACTATGAACAACTCTGTGCCTACAAATTTGTTAACATAGATGAAATCAACCAACTCCTCAAATGACACAGGGTACCAGAACTCACACAAGGAAAAGTAACCTTAATAACCTTGTCTCTATTAAAGAAATTCAATCAATAATTAATAACCTCCCAAAGATAGAAATTGCCAGGACCATAAAGTTTTACCAGTGAATTCTACCAAAGACTTAAGGAAAAAATAATACCAATTCTCTATAATCTCTTCCATAAAATAGAAGCAGAGAAACACTTCCAGCCCTAGTCTGTGAGGCCAGAATTACCCAAATTCCAAAACCAGATAAAGACATCACAAGAAAGGAAAACTATTAATACATACTAGTATCTCATGAACACAAATATAAAAATCCCCATCAAAATATTACTGAATTAAATCCAACAATATATAAAAAAATTATGCAAGTCTGGTTCAACATTTGAAAATTAATCAATATAATCTACCACATTAACAGATAACAGACTAAAAGAAGAAAAATTGTATGACCAAATCACTTCATATGGAAAAAGCATTTGACAGAATCCAACACCCATTCCTGATAAAAGCACTCAATGAACTAGAATTAGAAGGGAAGTTCCTCAGTCTGATAAAGAATATCTCCAAAAATCTATAACTAACATTGCAATTAATGGTGAGAAAATGGGTGAGGGGAGAGAAAAAGAAAAGAAAAAAAAATGGTGAGAAAATGGATGCTTTTTCCTTACGGTCAGGAACAAGGTGAGGATGTCCTTTCTCATTATTCCTACTATACATAGTACTAGAAGTTCTAGCTAGGGCAACAGACAAAAAAAAAAAAGAAAGAAAAAGAAAACATGCAGATTGGAAAGGAGGAAATACACTATCTCCAGATGACATGATTGCCAAAAAACTGACAAACTCCTGGCTGCAAAGTCCCAGGATACAAGATTAATATAAAAAAGTCAATTGTCTTCCTATATACCAGCAACAAATAATTGGAATTTGGAATTTAAAAATACCATTTACAATAGCACTCCCAAAATGCAGAATGTGACGCAAGAATTTAAATGTTTTACAAATGTATAAATAACTTCACTGAAAGGGATGTGGGAATAAGGTGCCGACACAGGTAAATTTGGAAATGAGTGGAGTCTGTAAGACTAAAGGCAAAAGGAACTTGCATAGCACTCTACTCTAGGTGATAAAGTTGTTTTCCAGGGGTACAGGTTAACAATTTTAAAACCACTATACATATATACTAGAATTGAACAATTAACAAAATGGATGGCAGATACGTTTCTCATAGTTGGAGTAGAAGGTTACAGATGAGAAAGAGGAAGCTAGAATGATCCATGCAGTAGTAGACTGTAGTTGGAGACACCAGTATAAACTCATGTTTAGGTTTATATAAAGCCAATTACATATAGAAATATTTATATTTCTATAAACATTTTCTTTATATATATATAAAGAAACCCATATATATGGGTTATTATATACACACAGATCTCCTCGGTCTGGCAACTGAGAAGGCCTAGAAGCAATGATATCCAAATAGCAATGAGTATGCCTAGGACCCAGATCTTGGTTTTTTAATACCATTCTCCAACATAAGATGATACCAGAGCTTATGTTGGAGAAATGGCTGATTCTAGGCAGGAAACATACAAGATAAGGCTAGAGCATCTTATAGTGCCTCTAGAAAGTAAGAAAATACTAAAAAACCATCCACAACACAATGATGGGGGTATGTCAAATGAATGCAGGAGCCAAATGAATGATTTCAATGGCCAAAGCTAGAATAATTGAGCAATGAAATATGTAAAGTAGTACTATATTATTATCCAAAGTATAAAATAAATATTCATGAGTCTGTACTGATAAAAAGAAATGGGGAAGAGTCAAATATCCTCTGCAGAAGAATTCCACATAATTTTTGTAGATACTCTACCATCAAGGAGGTGGTAATGCCCTCCTCCTTAAGTGTGGGCTGCCAATAGTGACTTCTTCCAAAGAGTACAGTTTGGAAAGGGAGAAATAAAAGAGTAACTTTACCATGGAGAAACCTGACAAACACTACTTCAGCCAGATGACCAAGGTTAACATCGACAGTGATAAGTGTATTATATACCCTTTATATGATGTGATGAGAATGGCATTTTACCTTTGTGGCCTTCTTCCCCAAAACACATAACAGCTGTGTAACCGCAAGACAAAAATCAAGCAAACCCAAATTTGGCGATGTTGTACAAAATACCTGACCAGTACTTCTCAAAAGTGTCAAGGTCATCAAAAACAAGGAAAGTCTGAGAAGCTCTCACAGCCAAGAGGAGCCTATGGAGACATGATGACTAAATGTAATGTGGTAACCTGGATGGGATCCTGGAACAGAAAAAAAGACATTAGGGGAAATCGGAGTAAAGTATGTACTTTAGTTAATAATCATGTATCAATATTGGTTCATTGTGACAAATGCATCATACTAAGACTGTTAATAACAGAGCATACTGCATATGGGGTAAATAGAAACTCCGTATTATCTTTGCAATAATTCTGTAAATCTACAACTTTCCTAAAATAAAAGTTTATTTAAAAAGTACTGTAAGCAAATAAATAGCTACTGAAGAGCCAGAGGTACAAATCACACAGGTAGATGTATCTGTTGAAATAGTAAGGCAGGGCTTACCAGGAATTTCCTAGGAGACAATTCCTAAGAAAAAAGTGTCAGCAGACAAGAGATTAACAAGTGAGAATAGCACAGCATCTGGTCACTCAGACTATTTTCCTGGCTCAATCTCTAGTATCTAAATCCAATGGAGACAGCTATATGCAAAAACACACACAAATCAACAAAAACATGGAAAGGAGTGTTTTTTTTTTTTTTTTTTGAGACAGAGTCTCACTGTGTTGCCCGGGCTAGAGTGAGTGCCGTGGCGTCAGCCTAGCTCACAGCAACCTCAAACTCCTCGGCTCAGGCGATCCTACTGCCTCAGCCTCCCGAGTAGCTGGGACTACAGCCATGTGCCACCATGCCCAGCTAATTTTTTCTATATATATATTTTTAGTTGTCCAGATCATTTCTTTCTATTTTTTAGTAGAGACAGGGTCTCGCTCTTGGTCAGGCTGGTGTCGAACTCTTGACCTTGAGCGATCCACCCGCCTCGGCCTCCCAGAGTGCTAGGATTACAGGCGTGAGCCACCGCGCCTGGCCAGAAAGGAGTGTTTTTTAAGAACTTTATAAAATATCAAGGCCCAAGTGACAACTGGGTACTACCACTGAGGGTTAGGGGAACTCTATTGTATTAATAGGTAGAGAGGAATCCTCCACTCTTTTGTTTGGACACAGTGTTGCTTTGGTCCATCACAGTCTCCAGCCTACCAGCAATGGTGGGGGCCTTAGGAGGGCACAGGATACATGAGAAGAGGCAGTGCCCAACAGACAGGGCAGTACCCAGGGGAGAGTGACACCCGCCTCTCGGTTGACTGGACTTATTTCTGGGCTCAGGTGAGACCTCCCTCAGCCTTCCCCTAAGTGTCTAACTGGGAACTGGTTCTGCCACTGCAGGCGAGACTGTAGGAGCCAGCACAACACAGTTCATGCATTCAATACCTCATTTGATCTTCTCCACAGCCCTGGAAGGCAAGTTTCACCATTTCACAGATAGCAAAGCTGTCCCTTATAGCAGTGGATCTGTAGTAACTGTTCGTTGACTCCTCCAGCTTCAAGTCCCAGAGGTAATGTGATTTTTACCTATCATTTTACATCCTGACAAAAATTTTAAGTGTCTCCACTGCCTTAATAAACTCATTGTACAGTTCTTCTGAGTGCTTATGAATTTTTCCAAAATTGTATCTTTTGTTATTTTTATGACTAAAGTAATCTGTGTTTGTAGGAGAAAATAGATAGGTGAACAAAAAAGAATAGTAAAAAACATCATCCACAGATAACCACTGTTAATCTTTTAGCAGACACTGCTTTCAGAGTTGTTTTCTATATATAGATAGGTATCTTTGGAGTTTTACAAAATGTACTGATGCCACATATTTGGTTCTGCAAGTTGTGTTTTTTAATTTTACAATGCACCATAAACATTTTTTCCATGCAACAGATGAAAATCTGCTACTGAAACTTAGAGCACTGCAGTTAGGTCTAAAGGCTGCTGGTTAACAGGAGGATACCTGGTAAAGTATTAGTATAAGGTTAAAGCACAGGGCCTGGTAAACGCCTGCTGGGGCCCTACACATAAGGAATGTCTTCAATGTCCCTTCGTGGAGCCCTGCAGCCACCCCTGAATTCCCTTGGGCCCCTCGGGTAGAAGGGGTCCTGTAAATTTCTCTGCATCCACAAAAATGCCCCCAATTTCTGTTTGCTTTTTCTCTTGTCATCCTCCACCTTAGCCATATTGTCAAATTCTCTTATCATGTCCTCATTGCTGAAATTCATATCGTGTACAGCCTCTTTATACTCCTTGAGGTACTCAGCCAGCCCCTTGTCAGTTTTTCTTTTGGCTTTCCTGGGTACATCATCCTCAGCTGGGCGTTTTCCTGCAGCCCTTGTTTCACTCTCTGGCTTTTCTTCCTCTTTCGGCTCTTCCTTGCTCTCTGACTTTTCCTCACTCCCTGGCTTTCCTTCCCTCTCTAGCTTTCCTCCTTCTTTTGCTTTTCCCTCACTCTCTGGCTTTTCCTTATCCTTTGACATTTCCTCATTTTCTGTCTTTGCCTTGTTTTCTAACTTCTCCCCGTCTTCCAGAGTATAAGCTACTTCTGGCTTTCCCTCATCCTGTGGTTTTTCTTCGTTTTCCATCTTTCCTTGGTTGGAAGGCATTCCTTCATTTTCACTGCAGAGTTTTTCCATGTTGAGATTTCCCCTCCTTTTCCTGTCCTGGGGGCTGGAGGTGGAGGGAAGAGGAGACAAAGAGGAGACATGGGAGATTGAGGGCATGGGGTGGAATGCAAGTCTAGGTAGTACTTGCATCTCAACCCTGGTGAGAGTTCCCCTACCCCCGCTGGACTTCCAAGTGTGCCTTCTGCCCACCGCTTACCCCACCACTTACCCCACCACTCCTCTCAAATACATGAGCCCACCATTCCCTGTCAAGCCCAGCCACCTTCTCTACACTTCTTCAGCCTGGGCGGTGGGGCCCCAAATTCTGCCCAGGCTGTGACCTCCACACTCTCAACCCTTCTGGGTCCCTGTCCCTGCTGCCCACCTCTTCACGGACCTGCTGAGATTCTGGACAGGTTGCTCCTCCTTCTCAGGCCTCAAAGAGAGCTACAGACACGCAGACCTACAGAGACAGGGCAGGGACAGGCCGCTCAGTGGGCTCATAGGGACGCTGGTCCCTTTCCTGAATCCGGGCGCTCCTCACCCAACGTTTTCCTCCCCGTCCTCCCCTGCACCCCAGCCGCCATTTCTTTCCAGGCCTCAGGCACCAATCCAGGATGTTTTCCAAACTAATCTTGGATCTCTGAGTCCTTCTTCCCTAGAGGCAACTCGCCTCCCCACCCTGGCGGTCAACATTTTTCTCTACGCACGGAACGGCAGAGGGGGTTTATTTCACTGCTGGGGCATTCCTCAGCCCACCATCTCCGGTTCCAAAATGGACGGACGGCAGAAAAGAGGAGGTGCCTAGAAAGCGGGCATGGATACTTGGGGTGTCCGCCTTCCCCACCCTCTGTCCACTGGCTGCTTGCTCCTCCTCAGCCACCCTAAACTGTTCTGCCACCGCCATCTCTGTCTACACTGGGGCCGGCTTCCCTGGACCCAAACCCCATCCTCAGCCTTGCCCCCGCCGCACCCGCTCCCTCCCCATTCCAGGGTTCCGCTGGCCGCATGGAAGGCCCTCACACTGACCTGAAAGAAGCTGGAGCAACAATTAAGAGCCCAGGGAACGGAGCAGACGGGACAAGACCGCAGGGAGACAGGGCAGGCGCTCGGACTGGTGCCCACATCTGCGCCCAGCGGGTCACGTGACCGCGCAGCCGGGAGTCCCACGCCCCGCCTGCTAGCCGCGCCTGCCCGCCGCTCGCGCCACTCCCAGCAGGTATCCCCTCACCTCCCCCGGGCCTTTTGTTCTTTTCCTTCTGGTTGAGAAGTTGGTCAAAGAAAGAATTTTTAATGAAAATCACAAAGTCTTTTTTAAAAAATGGGTTGGGCGGTCCGGGGAGGAGTCTTCATAATGTTGCTCTTAAATTCCATTGAAAGAATGTAGACTCACCCAATAAAATCGTATAAATGTGAACTTAAGTATTGTATGAAGAGTAGAAAATTGCACTGTAGAAAAAAGTTAGGAAAATGTCTCTAAAAAAAGAAAAAGAAAGAAATTGTCCCCTTTCCCGGACACGTACAAACAAAATTTCTAATGAACACAAAAATGAAATTATATTTGAAAGAGAATAAAAAACAATTTATCTGAAGTGAGAAACTAAATATACAAGGGACAGTGACCAGACCATGTATGACAATAGAACTGTGACCCAAAACCTGTGCAGCAAGCAGCCCAGGAAGCGCAACCACAGCCTGTGCAGAAATCTTCATGACTTGATCAACTCGCCAGCCTTCCCAATTTTTTGCCCCGAGACCAACAAGAAAAAGCTAAATATGTACCCGTAACCAATCACATAGGATGCCTTGCTTCTCTTAGTCCTGCCTCCAGCTTCCTCATGCCAACAACCGCCATTCAGAGCATACCTGAAATCTGGGATTTTTCACTATAAAGCTTTCCAACTCCCCGTCTGCCTTTGACTCTGCCAAACTCAAATGATGGTGGCTGACTTGCTTGTTACAACAAGCTGTGAATAAGTAGCCTCCCTTTGTTCTCACATGGATAGTCTCTGTTTATCTCCACATGAGCTTTGGTATGGAAGGTCTTTAAATAAAATACATGCGTCACTAAATGATAGGGATACTGAGAAATGCCTCGTTAGGCGATTTTGTAGTTGTGGGAAAATTATAGCATGTACTTATACAAATCTAGATGGTATAGTCTGCTACATACCTAGACTATATGGTATAGCCTATGGCTCTGGTGGTCATATTGTATGCTTTCCATCGTTGACCAAAACATTGTTGTGTGGTGCATGACGTGAATATAATAAAGAACAATTAAAGAAAATGTTGATAGATTGGATTACATGAAAATTTGTAACAGATTTTGTTGAAGGACTGGGGACACATGCACTCTCCCCTGCTCTTATTGAATGTGTTGGTACATTTTCTGAAGGTCAACTTTGTAAATTGTTTAAAAATAAAATATTTGATCTTTTGGCCCAGCGATTCCACTTATAGTATTTACCCTTGGAGATAGTTAATACAGTGCTAAAATATAACCTTATGCTTAAAATATTTTGTTTTAAAAATTCCCAATAATTAGCAATTATTTATTGACTATTTACTCTTGGCTGGTACTGGGGCTACAGTAGAGATTCCGTTGACTTAGTTTGTAATGAAAAGAAATGGAACGTCACTAATGTCCATCAATACAGATTTAGTTACATAATCTTAGTACATCTGTTTACCCTGGTTATCTCTGGGTGTTTGGTTTATAAAAATAATTAATCCTTATATATTGGGCACTTAAAATGCAGTAAAAACAATTCTTTATTAACTGTCCATCATCCCAATGGGCGGTGACACTACTATGTGTGGTGGGACACAAAGGACAGCCACAAGTATGTAGTATTGCCTTCTAGAGAATGTCACTTATGTGCAGGCACTGTGCTAGCTACCTTCTCTTACGTGGTGTGCTATTTCTTTTATCCCTGATGGAGGAGCTCACATTTCAAAGAAGCAGAATGACACAAAGCTATAATCTTAACCCACTCTAGTAATGGAATATATATAGTAAGAGGAATAAAACAAGAGAGCTCACTTACACATCCAAGTGTACAAGTTTTTAGTGGTGATAAGGAAACACTTCTGACCAGTAGTAAAAAATAGGTTATTACAGACATTATATTTGTATAATTAGTTAAATATTTGAGGTAAAATGAAGAGCTTTATTTTCTGACATACAAAGTTTTCCAGAGTAGGCAAGAGAAATGAAATAAAAGACATCCAGATTGAAAGGAAAGAACTATCTCTATTTGCAGATGACATGATCTCGTACATAGAAAATCCCAAAGAATCCTCTAAAGAACTATGAAACTAATAAATAAGTTCAGGAATGTGGCAGGATATAAGATCAATATACAAAAATCAATTCTATTTCTATATGCTAGCAATGAACAATCCGAAGAGGAAAGTAAGAAAGAGTTCCACTGAAAATAGCATCGAAAAGAATAAAACACTTTGAAATAAATTTAATAAAAAGTCCAAGACTTGTACACCAAACACTATTAATACAAAATATTGTTGTAAGAAATAGAATACCTAATTAAATGGAAAGTCATCCTATGTTCATAGATTGGAAGACAATATTGTTAAGATGGGAAATATTTCCTAAATTATCTACAGATTCAACATAATCTCTATCAAATTCTTATCTGGGTTCTTTGAAGAAATTGACAAGCTGATCCCAAAATCCATACAGAAATGTAGAAAGCCGAGAATAGACAAAGAATTTTTAAAAAGAAGGACAAAATTGGAGGCCTCACACTTCCAGATTTTAAAACTTCCTATAAGACTGTAGGAATCACACCCTCATAAAACCCTGAAATTAAAAAAAAAAAAAAAGACTGTAGGAATCAAGACAGTGTGGTTATTGGCCTAAGGACATATGGATCAATGGAATATAATTGAGAGTACAGAAATAAATCCTCACATTTATAGCCAATTGATTTTCAACCAGAGTGCCAAGACAATTCAATGGTGAAAGAGTAGTCTTTTCAACAAATGGTGCTGAGACAAATGGATATCTACATGCAAAAGCTGAATTTTGGACCTCTACTGCACACCATCTACAAAACTTAAAATAGATGAAAGTCCTAATTGCAAAAGCTTAAACTATTAAATTCTCAGAAGAAAACATATGTCTAATTCTTCATGACCTTGAATTAGGCAATGGTTTCTTAGATATGACACCAAAAGCTCAAGTAACAAAAGAAATATAGATAAATGGGACTTCATCAAAATGTCAAACTTTTGCGATTCAAAGGACACCATCAAGAAAGTGAAAAGACAAACAACAGGAGAATATGTTTGCAAGTAATATATCTGATAAGGGACTTATCTCTATAATATATAGCACACTTACAACTAAATAATAAAAAGACAAATAACTCAATTTTAAAATGGGCAAAGGACCTGAATAAATATTTCTCCAAAAAAAATATACAAATGGCCAATAAACACATGAAAAGGTGCTTAACATCGTTAGTCATCAGAAACATGCAAATCGAAACCATAATGAGATACCACTTTATATCCACTAGAATGGATACAATAAAAAAGAAAGATAATAATGGGTATTGGCAAAAATGTAGACAAATTCGAGCCATCACATACTGCAGGTGGGAATGTAAAATGGGGCACCACTGTGGAAAACAGCTTGGCAGTTCCTCAAAATGTTAAACACGGAGTTACCATATGACTAAACAATTCCATTCCTAGGTGCATACCCAAGGGAAATGAAACAATATGTACACACAACAACTTAAACGTGTATCTTCCTGGTAGCATTATTCCTAATAGTTAGAAAGTGGCAATACCCCAAAGGTCTATCACCTGATGAATGGATAAATAAAATATGGTATATCCATAAAATGGATTATCATTTGGCAATAAAGAACAAAGTGGGCCAGGCATGGTGGCTTACACCTATAATCCCAGCACTTTGGGAGGCTGAGGCAGGAGGATCACTTGAGGCCAGGAGTTTGAGACCAGCCTGGGCAACATAGTGAGACCTCTACAAAAAAATAAAAATTAAAAAAAAAATGGGGCAAAGTGCTGATACATGCTAAAACGTGGACAAACCTGGAGAATATTGTGCCAAGTGAAAGAAACTAGTCACTAATGATTACATATTGATTCTATTAATATGAAATGTCTAGAACAGTTATATTCATAGAGACAGAAAGTAGATTAATGGTTGCCTAGGGCTGGGAGAGGGGGCGGAAAATTCAAGGAAAATGCGTAGTGACTGCTAATGAGCATGAGGTTTCTTTTTGGGATGATGAAAATGTTCTAAGACTGATTGTGATGATCGTTGCACACCTCTTGAATATATTAAAAAAACCATTGAATTATGTACTCTAAATGGGTGAATTATATGGTATGAGAATAATATTTCAATAAAGCTATAATAAAAATCTGTCATGATATTGATAATTTCAAAGTAGTCTATTACACAGATTTTCTATACAACAGATTGAATTAAGACCACATAATTTTTTCTCTATTATGGATGTTTTTGTATTTATATCTTAGTGCATTTGATCATTTTCTCAAGATTTATTCTAAGAAATTGAATTAATGGATGAAAAGTTATGACAAAATCAAGATTTCTTGATACATATAGCTAAATATTTACTATGTCATTAATTATAAAAACTACAGAAAAACACAAATGTGTATATAATGTAGAGTGGAGTTGTATGCTTTATATTATTAAATTTTTATATGCTTATTTAATACACATAATTTATATATTTAATGAAATTATACCATATATACTGTTCTACTACTTGATTCCTCTACTTAATAGTGTATCTTCGGGCTGGGCGCGGTGGCTCACGCCTGTAATCCTAGCACTCTGGGAGGCTGAGGTGGGAGGATTGCTTGAGCTCAGGAGTTCGAGACCAGCCTGAGCAAGAGCGAGACCCCGTCTCTACTAAAAATAGAAAGAAATTAATTGGACAACTAAAAATACATGGAAAAATTAGCCAGGCATGGTGGTGCATGCCTGTAGTCCCAGCTACTCGGGAGGCTGAGGCAGAAGGATTGCTTGAGCCCAGGAGTTTGAGGTTGCTGTGAGCTAGGGTGACGCCACAGCACTCTAGCCCGGGCAACACAGTGAGACTCTATCTCAAAAAAAAAAAGAAAAAAAAGATATAATAATAACAGTAGTAAAAGAAATTATAAATAGCTCACAAAACCTAAAATATTTACTGTCTGTCCCTTTACAGAAAAAGTTTTCAGTCCATGTCTTAAACCAAAGGAAACAACTTAATCTCAACCACTACCACAACCATCATCATTAAGATGTGATGTTGAGTGAGTACTAATATAGATGCTTATCAGGGTGCAGGTATTATTCTAATCATTTTTGAGGGGTAATTCAAAATAGATATAATTTTAAACTTACAGAAAAATTATTACATGTAATTTTGGAACATCCAATTCTTGAGTGCTAGAAACCCATAATCTAAAAGTTGATGGTCTGGTGTAGTGGTAAGAGTCTAGAATGAAGACTTAGCACTTTAGAAAAGTATTTAACCTCTTTTAGGCTCAGTGGTTTGCCTATCTGTGAAATGGGAGAATGCATAACAGTCAAAAGACTAACAATATCAAGAGTTAGCAAGGACACAGAGTAACTGGAACCCACATATATACTCTGGTGGAAGTATAAATTGATAAAACCACTGTGGAAAACTGTCAATATTTACTAAGGCTAAACATTCATGTATATTCTGACTCAGCAGTTGCACTCCTGGTAATGGCCACCAAAAGACATGAACAAGATTGATCATTAAGCACAAAACTTAAAACAATGCAAATGTTCATCAACAGAAGAATAGTGTTATAGTCCTATAATACAATACAGAAATTAAAATGAACAAACTACAGCTACAAACAACAACATGGGATAAATACACAAATATAACACTGATGCTTCCATTGTAATCCCTCTATCTCCTTCCTGCCTACAAAACCACATACCAGTGAAGTAAAAAATAGGTTAATGTTTGAGGCTACAAGCAAAAATTTAGAGAGAGGGGAAAAGGAGAAGCAGCGGCTGGAACTCAACCTGATGGCTGATATCCCTAGCTGTTGAACTTTAAGGGGAAAATGTGATTATGCATTTTGGGGTTTTTGTTTGTTTTTTTGTTTTGTTTTTGAGAGTCTTGCTCTGTTGCCTGGGCTAGAGTGCAGTGGTGTCATCATACTCACTGCTACTTCAAACTCCTGGGCTCAAATGATCCTCCTTGGGCTTATGCATTTTAATTTGAATTAATTACTCAAATGGATATTGAGGTACATCATGCAAATCAACATGGCATTAGCTTTTATTATAACATATTTCTTGTGAAGTAGATTAAAGCAGAGAAACACAGTTTCTATGAGCCTCTGATAGGCTCAAATGCTCAAAGGCTAATGCCACATTGGAGGGACCAGACACTGCAGTGGGATTCAGGAGATTGTCCTGAGTCCTGGTGTCAAATCTGACACAAAACCTGCAAGACCATGGGTAAGGTCCTTCACTTCTCTGGGAAGATCCCATCTGGGAAAGGACTCTCAGTTCCTAGAAGGAATAAAATTCACTATTCACAATTGTTTTAACAAGCACAATATCTATGCATAATATTTATTCTTAAAACAAAATTTCTCTGTCGGTCCGAGTGCAGTGGTGTTTACAACTAATTGATCACAACCAGTTACAGATTCCTTTGTTCCTTCTCCACTCCCACTGCTCCACTTGACCAGCCTTAAAAAAAAACAAAACAAAACAAAATTTCTGATGGTGCATGACAAAATATCTGGTCAAGCATCAAGTCTACCCAAAGCCATATTGTCCCTGCCTAATTTCAACCCCTACAGGTTGTTCACACTTACCTCTGCGTAGGAAAATCTTGGAAGCCACGGGTGGTTAAATTATGGACAGGTTTTAGTATTTCATGGCAACAGCAGAAAGCCACGAGGGGCAGGACTTGCCTGTCACACCTCTCAGATGGACACAGGACAGCATGCAAGGACTGGATTGATGACCTAGTGAAGAGGAGTCCGGGTGCTCTCATGCTCCGCTAATGTCCTCCTCAGTGACTGGCCAAAACCCACCTATTACCCTAGATTTGTTTTTAAATTCCTTCATAATGAGAAAGAGTAAATCGCCACTGTTTCAAGCTTCCTCCTTTCCACTGCGCCCTCATTCTCCTCTTATCCAGAAGTAATGGGCCAGGATTAGAAAGGAGGAGGGTGGTGATGGGTTAAGAATGAGGACAAATCCCATTGTATTTGCCACTGCATTGGGAGCTGGGGGTTTCATCCTGCCAAGTTTACATGGTGGGTTATATTTTCAGGAATATGTGCTTGGAGGTGAAAAAAATTAAATAAAATAACTCAATATTCAAATAGCTTGTGGGGGAGGAGTCACCTTGTTTTTCTTAATTGGTCACCATGTGCTATAGTTTGAATGTTTGTGTCTCCTCCAAAATTCATGTTGAAACTTAATCCCCAATGCAACAGTGTTAAGAAGTGGGGCCCTAGAAGGTGATTAGGCCACAAGGGCTCTGCCCTCATAAATAGGATTAGAGACCTTATAGAAGGACTGGAAAGAACAAGCTAGGCTCCTTTTGTCCTTCCACTTTCCACCAAATGCAGATGCAACAATGAGGTGTCATCTTGAAAGCAGAGAGTGGGTCCTCACCAGACATTAAACCTGCTGGTGCCTCCACAACTGTGAGAAATAAATTTCTCTTCTTTATAAATTACCCAGTCTCATGTGTTTTGTTATAGCAGCACAAACAGTCTAAGACATCATGGTTCTTTTAATACGATGTATGAGGCAGGTGATATGTCCACTGCTAGCCCTGGATTCACGTCCTTAAATCACCACGATTGGAAGCAGAGGATTAGACAATCGAGCGAACAACTGACAAGCAAAGAACCACACCAATTTCTTTTTCCATTTGCAAGGCAAAACATCCCATGTAGGCTCTTATTTGTTCAGTGGGGTTACCTCCCCACACTTAGGGCCAATAGCTGTGGCACAGTTATGGCAGGAGGTTCTTCATTGGCTGAGCCAGTAGAGACAAGGGCATGCGCTGCTCTCATTGGATACTCCAATCTTCCAAGTCATGGAGAATTGCAGATCATTAAGGCTTGTGTTTTTCAAAATGAAAGATTATAGACTGGAAAAAGTAGAATTGAATAAATCTGAATGAAATAAAATAGAAATTTCAGAGTCCAGAGAGCTTGGTTAAGGGTATTGTTTCTTGAAATTTTTGATTTATGTATTTATGTGCTTTTTGTTTGTTTTTGTTATGCATTAAAATGAATTTCAAAAAATGTGGTATTTTTATTATATTAACACTGTTTTCCCTGGATTCCTGCTTATAATATGTTATTTACAGCAATTAAAGCCATTTCCCTAGTCTTTTTCATAAAACACAGAATTAGAGCATGACTGCTCACTTAGTCTCTTTGTTCCTCATTTGCTCACCAGGTTAATAATCAAATGTATTCGCTGCACCTTCTAGCCTTTCAACATCAAGCCCTGTTTTTCTCTCCACCTACCAGATTCATCTGTCTCAATCACCCCTGCACTCTCAGCCAAAGTATAGTGAATTTTTAATGTTCTTTTTCACTAATGCTTATATTTACTTTCTGAATTTACAAGAGCAAAATGGTAGAGACACTGTGACCATCCTCATGGATTGGATATGCTAAAATACCTTCTCATATAACGCAACATGTATGAGACCAGTATACTAGGATAACTGGTAAAACATTTGCATTGGATATTGACATGCATTGGCATTTTGAAGCAGCATGGTATAAATGAAGTGACTTAATGAAATATCTTTTTTCCAAGTATGTCCACAGCTCTTTCTTTAATTCACACACATGGCTCTGAAAAGAGCCTTGGTTTCCCAAATGTTATTCCTAATGTGTGAGTCAATCATGTGGTACCTCCTTGGGCAATTTACTTGCAGATGATTTTGTGGTAGTTTTTCTAGGTCTCCTTTGCAGTACAATCCTTTTTTCAATTCCTTTTATAAGATTTTTCTAATATACCAGATAATGATAATAGTCTGGATTAGAGGACTTAATTTTTTTGAGTCCTCATTCTAATGATGATAATGCTAGTATTTCATTATGAAGCAAACATTATCCAACTCATCATCATATTATTAATATTCATTTTTTTTGCAGATAGGGTCTTGCTATGTTACCCAGACTAGAGTGTAGTGGCATCATCATAGCTCATTGCAACCTCAAACTCCCTGGGCTCAAGTGATCCTCTTGCCTCAGCCTCCTGAGTACCTGGGGACTAAAGGCTCATGCCACCACACCTGGCTAATTTTTTCTATTTTTTTTAGTGGACACAGGGTCTCACTCTTGCTCAGGCTGGTCTCCAGCTCCTGATCTCAAGCCTCAGCCTCCCAAAGAGCTAGGATTATAGGTGTGAGCCACCACACCAGGCCCCAGCTCATCATATTAACAAAGGAATTTAAATCATGTGCTGAGATTAACCAAAGATTATCTTTTTTCATTTAACAACATAATGTGAATCATATTTGCATTTTATGGAAACATCTTTGTGTTCTTGGATGAATCCTGATTTGTCCTTTTTTTGTTCATCATTAACTGTGATACCAGATATAATTTCTTTCTTTCTTTTTTTTTGAGACAGAATCTCGCTCTGTTGCCTGGGCTAGAGTGCCGTGGCGTCAGCCTAGCTCACAGCAACCTCAAACTCCTGACCTTGAGCCATCCTCCTGCCTCGGCCTCCCAGAATGCTAGGATTACAGGCATGAGCCACTGGGCCCGGCCCAAGATATAATTTCTAATATTTTATGTAAGATTTTTATATCCTCATTTATAAATGTGACTGCTCAGAACTCTTTTTAGCATGGTTTATTCACATTATATTTTCTTTACATAAAAATGAGATATTTTTTTCCTTTCATAATCTGACACCATTCCGTTAATAGAAAAAAATACCTGTTCCTTAATGGCCTGACATGAAATACTTCTGGAAGCCTGGCCATTTGGGATGGTAGCTCACTAATGATCTCAATTTCTTCTATTCTTCTTAGTCCTTAAAGCCCTTTTGGGGGAGAGTGGTGAGTTTAATTTCTGTAATTTATATTTTCTACAAATTTGTACATCTTATCAATATTTTCAGTTGTATTACCATAAATATTTGAAAGAGATATCCTATACATTGAATAATATTTCCTATATTAGTTCCTTTTTCTCCACAAGGAGGTTACTTAGATGTGTAGTTAGTAATTTTTTTCAGCCAAAAGCTTTCATATTTATTTACAAATTATACAGTTTACAGTATTTTTCTCAGACCTAAGTATTGTCAGGAAAACAATTTTAAATTTGTTTAATGTTTAAGAATATTTTACATTTTAATAAATATTCCTAATTTTGTTTGTGTTCTGTGTTTAGAGACTGGTTTTGCCCTCTTTCCAAAGTCATTGAGGACTTTGATCAGAATGAGAGGCAGTGGCTTATCAGCCAGGTCTCTTATTTCCAGGAACTCCTCCCCCACGTCAGAGAGTTTCTGCTCAAGCCAGAGTGGCTTAGCCTAGGGCAACATTAGATTCTGAACTGGTAGACAAATGGCCCAAATGTGGCCAGCATCATCCCTTTAGCATTATGGACCTGGATTACAGAAGTCAGATTTTCTCAAAGAGCTGAGGCTGAAATTAACACAGTTCAGCTGCTATAGATGGAATCTTCAAAGTGCTCTCAGTGGAGCCTACAGGAAGCTTTCAGGCAACCTGAATATTCCATGCCCACTAATTGGATCATGCCAGGTAGGAGAGCTATCTAATTACATTTAACATTGTGTGGGTTATTGGCAGGGTTTCCCTGGATTACATTTCATACAATTAAATAATTTGTGCACCCAAGATTTCATTTGAATACAGGGCCTAGAAATGGGCATCACCCTGTCACCAACCACTGTTCTCTTTCATTCCAAGATACTGGAAAACTGTGTCCATCATGGCTGAGCATTCTTCTAAATCTATCTGTACCAAGAAGGGCTTTAAGAAAGCCATTTCCAAAACTCAGGAGGGGAAGATGTGAAAAAAGTTGCCACTGAGACAATTACTCCATCTATGTTTACAAAGTTCTGAAGCAGGTTCACCCTCATATTGGCATTACATTAAATTCCATGTGCATCAGGAATTATTTTCTTATTGACATCTTTGAGTGCATCACCCATGAGGCCACCCGCCTGGCCAGGTACACCAAGTACTCAAACCATCACTTCCAGAGAGATCCAGATTGCCAGGTGCCTGATGCTGCCTGGGGACCTCAGGGTGTGTCCAAAACCAAAGCCTCTTTCAGGAGCCACTTCAGTTGGTGTGAAAAGAACCATATTCTGATAAAGTTGTATCTACCTTAGTTTTTGGAGTGTGGTGTCCTGCTAATTTAAAAACATTTTTTACAACAAACTAAATATCATAATTTTAGTTTACAATATCTATGGTCCAAATTATTTAAAAAAACAAAATAGTAAATTTTGCTCAACAATGTTGCACTTTACCAAAAAGTCACTCCCAGACTAGAGAACCCAGAAATAAATCCACACATCTGTAGTGAACTTATCTTTGACAAATGTGCTAAGAACATACAGTGGGGAAAGGACAGTCTCTTCAATAAATGGTGCTGGGAAAACTGGATATCCATATGCAGAAGAATGAAACTAGACCCTTATCTCTCACCATACACAAAAATCAAATCAAAATGGATTAAAGACTTAAATCTAAGACCTGAAAAGATGAAACTACTAAAAGAAAACATTGGGGAAACTCTTCGGGACATTGGTTTGAGCAAGGACTTCTTGGGTAATACCTCCAAAGCACAGGCAACCAAAGATAAATTGGACAAATGGGATCACATCAAGGTAAAAAGCTTCTGCACAGCAAAGAAAACAATCAACAAAGAGAGAACCCCCAGAATGGGAGAAAATATTTGCAAACTACTCATCTGACAAGGGATTAATAAGTAGAATATATTAATAATATAATAATATAAGGAGCTCTAACAACTAAATAGGAAAAAAATCAAATAATTCAAATAAAAAACAGGCAGAGAATCTGAACAGGCAGGTTGAGTACCTGGCTCCAAACACAGGCCTTTGAGCCAAGCACATGGGGATTATGATAGCAACTCTTTCTTTTAGTAGCTGTGTAGCCCTAGGACTCATACTTAACCTCCCTGAGACTCACTTTTATAATTTGTAAAAGGAAATCCTGATACCAAATAGAATATATAGAACATATAGTCAGGCAGCATTTGTTTGTTTTCTTCTTATTCCATATTTCTCTTTAAGAGACATTTTATATTCATCTCAAAATCATCACTGTATCTTAGAGAGCATTTTGGGAATGTTAAAAGGAGGAGAAAAATAAACGGACTCATGTACTTATGTGACAGATTCTAGGCCATTTCTGTGATACAGAATGTTATAGAATGAGTTTTCTGACGGGATGGGATGTGAGAGAAATGCTTAGTCTTTCCTATTGAATGGTTGTGCCTTCCCTATGGCCTTTTAGGGTCCAGTAGGTTCAATTCAGGTGTGCCAGCGACTTGAGAGTCAGGGATCTTCTTGGAGCTCCAGGAAAGACAAGGAATTTGGTGACCATGGGTCTGCAGGGAGGGACACTAGAACAAGAATCAGGAGCTCTGCCTGAATCTCAGTGCCTGAGCCCTCACTGCTGACAGGATCTTGGGTGAGTCATTTCCTCTCTCCTTTCCTGAGCTACCAAAGAGAATTACACTGGGGAGCCAGGTCAATGGGAGTCTCATACCTGAATTGAGTATTTATTAATACTATGTTCCAGCCATTGTACTGCTGCATTACTTGCATTTCTCCCTTTTTGTCAAATACTTTTGCTCATGTGGCATTTATGGAGCAAAGTCCAACATTCCAGAGAATAGCATTGGGGATCTAATTTAGATGGGAGGGGGGCACATTAAAAGGAAATTTCTCCCCTCTAAGAAATTACCTTTAGTGGCAACCTGAAGTGAGAACAGGAGAAAGCTAGGGTGGGAGAGACTTCCAGTCAGAGGCAGTAGCATGTTCAAAGGGCCTGAGGTGGAAAGCAGCTTGGCCCATTTGGGATGGAGGGAGGCCACTGTAACAGAGTGAGTGTGAGAGGGGGAGTGGCTCAGATGACGGTAGTGAGGAAGGTAGCGGGCAGAGTGCACAGGGGCCTGTTGGCTATAGTCCAGAGTTTGCATTTTACCTGCTGAGCTCTGGCAAGGCACTGGAGAGTTTGCAAATACATGTGATCCCTTGCTTTTGAAAGCCTGGAAGGTGTTGGATTCTGAAGGTAAAAATGCCACCCTCGAATTTGAACAGAGCAGAACAGCCATGAGGAGCAGCCCTGTGGATGGAGTCTCTGCTGCTGTAGTGACAGAAGTCTATGCTTTTTACTATGGAAAACCAATATTGGGCTGGTGATAGTGGCGATGAAGACATATGACAGAACTTGGGGCTGGCTGGTGGGACTCTCCTAATTCCTCTACTCCAGCGAGTGTGTTGCCTGAGGTGAAGAGAGTTGAGAGACAGTTGATCCCTAATGAAGTTCAGGTCAGGCTATAGGCCCTACCAAGAGAGGACAAAGGTCACTCAGACACATGGCCCCACTAGTATGTGTCTGAAACAAGCTCAAAGCAAGCTCACCTAGAAATTCTTCTTCTGCTCATGACACTTTTGCTATTATAATCATACCCACCCACAGTTCCTGATCATTCTGATATTCTTTAAAAGATATTATTATTTGCCAGAGCATAAGGTTTTCCCTTAATGAACTATAATTCAGAAGGAACATAGACCACATTTATCTAAATTTTTAGCTGTGTCCCACTGAACATGATTTTTTTTTTTGCATTTTTAGATCCTAAGCCATATGGAGCTATTTGTCATTCCTAAATTAATTTTAATAAAACAAAGAGTTAGACAAATATGTTTTAAGTATGTATTTAATACGATTTTATTCTCCTCTGTACCTTTACTGCTTATCAGAATATCTTCCACACATACTGATTTGTAACAGATTACAAATATAAATAATTTATATGTGGTTTAAAATGTCACATAGGTAGACAAAGTGAAAGTCTCTTTCCTGACCAACATTCCCTCATCCCAATGCCTAAAGGTAATCATTACTATTATTTTGGTCTGTACTTGGCATACTTTTTTTGTCTGCATGTTGAAATACACATACATGCATAGATATATTTGTCTCTTCACTGACTGATTTATTTAATTTCAAGATACCAAATTGGTGACAAAGGTGACACAAGTTATCAAAATCTGTGGGACACAGCCAAAGCAGTCCTGAGAGGAAAGTTTATTTCCATAAATGCTTATATCCAAAAGTCAAAAAGATCACAAATAGACAACCTAATGAATCGACTCAAAGAACTGGAAAAAGAAGAACAGACCAACCCCAAACCCAG
>NW_012134303.1:1176827-1179025 GCF_000956105.1 Propithecus coquereli | reverse complement strand
CATTAAACGCATTTTCGAATCACAGTATTTTTGACTTATGATAGGTTCTCCAGGGGACCCAGCCCCATCGTTAAATCATTATATCAATTGAATATCATTTAAATGAGTAAGTTTCTGCTAACTAAATAAGTATAGTATTCTAGTCCTGATTCCTTGAAATAACACTGAGATTTCTTAAATGACTTTTTTTTAGTATTTCTAGATCATGCGCTCACATGATTATGGGCAGTGTCTTAGTTTTCTGCCAAAGTGGCTAACCGCTTACCATGGTGTGTGAGTTTTACACATTCAGCCTCAGAGGGCTAGCTCATCTCCAGGAGCCCCAGGATACCTCCCTGGGTCTGTGTACTGATGATACTCCTCCGCTGTCACTTTTAATGCAAACACAATTCCTGACTACAGGGACATGCTTTGCCCCCACAACCTGGGCAAAATACCACTTGCTTCCCAGCCTAGTTCCTCTAATAAGTATATTTTATCGGGTGGTAGCATTGGTAGCCTAAGGAGTCAAGATGTTTTTCTTTCAGGGAAAGGCAGCGGGACAGAGGGCTGTTTGGAGGCATTTCCGGTGTGGAGAACAAGCCCGCGCATCGCAGTTACCATAGTAACCTGACGTCATTACAGCGACCGTGGCTACCAAGACGACTTTTTAATGGAGACCCACGTGGCCCGGTGAGAACAGCAGGGTCCGGCCTTCAGGTATTTGGGACTCAGCAGAGGGTGCGGGTGCCCCGCACTGGGGGCTGAACGTCCCTGGGGTGTCAGGAGACAAAGGGATTCCAGATCCAAGTGTCCTCGTTCCCGCTATGGGATTCGGTGCTCCGCTGTTTTCTGAGGCAAAGAGACGTGAGGGTGGTGTCCTGCTCCAGAGTGTCCTGGAGCTACTTTCTATGCAGAGGCAGGGCGCAGGAGAATGAGGTAACGACTCTTTCTGAGCCCAGCTTTCCCCTCTGTAAAATGGGGATGAGAATGCTCACCACAGGATTGCTGGAACCTTCAGTGACACCGACCTGTGCAAGCCCATAGCCCTGTGGTTATTCTGGGATCATGAATGTCTGTATGAATTTGGGCCACTTCTTATTCCTTTTCAAATTTAGTGTTAGGGGATAGACGAGGAAAGAAGAAGAAAAAGACCCTGGTGAGAAACCCTTTGTACCTTCTGGTTGTTACAGTCACTACCCAGTTGTATCAGTGTCTTTGGTCACTAACCTAGTGTTTAGCTAGCATGGTACTGGGCACATAGTTACTCCAACAAAGCATGGTGATTGCTGGATTCTATCTCCTTGTGTAGCTTTTCATACAGGTGACTGAGCTCATATCATCCATGACAGAAGGAGGCAGTTCCGAGGATCTGGGTCGTGGTGACTGCTGAAGCTTCTACTCCAGATTTGAAGGGTATAAGTCAGTCCTCAGGAGACCCGAATACTTCCATCCCTGGTGGGATATGACACCTCCCTCATGTGAGTTCACAGATCTGAACAGAAGTATGCTGTGGAATAGTTTCTATGTTTATAACATAGCCTAAAAGTAGAGAAGCTACTTAGATCTTATCATTGGAGAAGAGGTTTAGCAAATGGAATTTCATCCCTTATCATCAGCTACATGCTTTGTAGGAGCCTTTGAGGTCCATCTTAGAGATGTACTACTTTGTCACAAAGCAACGAATAGTCCATTTGGGGGAAGGAACTTGATATTTAACATGCATTTATAATAAATTTACTTGTACTTTCTGCCTGTGTAAATAATAATGGATGATTCCCATATATCTCTCAGATGGGTGTGGAAATATGCAGTTCTTAGGTCTTCCTAGCAATTTGAGATTGTAATACAATTCTTTCCTGGTGACCATGGTTTTTTACATTCTATAATAAAATTTTTAAGGCAGAAATTTTGCAAGTGTTAGTTAAAAATGTTAGTAACTAGAATTTAATATTTTAAAAAATAAAAATTTCCTTAGAGTTTGCTCTTTTGTAATGATAATAAGCCATGTTCCCTAAAATAACCAGTTACTCTTAAGTATCATGATGATTATTTTCCTAGAACATAATATTTTTATTTTTAGACTTCAAAAGGATGTAGACATCCAGTTTTCTGAAATATTTAGACATTGTAAATCATTATTGTGGTTATATGTAGTATAGAACCATTTGATAAGACATAGTGTGGATCTGTTAATATACAATAAGAGCATAATAGTG
>NW_012134303.1:1175647-1176683 GCF_000956105.1 Propithecus coquereli | reverse complement strand
CCAATGCAGCACTGCTGGGTGGATAAGTCTGTCCCATTCTGCAGTTCATTAATAGGTCACCCACTTGCCAACAAATCTAAGTCACATTCTCCAATATCAGCTTTATAAGGAATAAAAGTCAACATATTGTTCTCCTTATACTTTTGTCAGAATTACTAGTCGGTTTCAAGCTCAGACTTGGAGCAGGGGGTGTATTTTGGAGGCACCTTAAAGACCCAAGCAAACGCAAGACCATAGAAATAGTTGGAGAGCCAATGAGACCCAGAAAAGGGAAGAAGAGCCGTGGGCCTATTATAAGACCCACTCCTGGGGGAAGAGCAGAACACATGCTTGGCTAAGAAAAGATTGCAACCTAGAGTTTTAAAAAAATTTTATTGATATTTAATATTTGTACATATTTATGGGATACATATGATATTTTGTTACATGCATAGAATGTGTGATGATCAAGTCAGGGTGTTTATGGTACCCATCCCCTCAATTACTTAGCATCTCTGTGTGCTGTGTACATATTTATGGGATACATATGATATTTTGTTACATGCATAGAATGTGTAATGATCAAGTCAGGGTATTTGGGGTATCCATTAGCTCGAGTATTTATCATTTTTATATGTTGGGAGCATTTCAAGTCCTTTCTTCTAGCTGTTTTGAAATATATAATACAATAAGTTGTTGTTAGCTATAGTCACCCTACTCTGCTATAAAACATTACAGCTTATTTCTTTTATGCCGAGAAGTTTAAAGGGAAAAAGCCTGGGCTGTGCAATCCCTGTTCTCCTTTCAAATTCAATAATCAGGTAAGTAATTCCTGTGATGGAGAAGGAGTGAGTTGTATAGAGAGGTTGAAATTGTTTTGGTCATGGATGCCCTTCCACGTAGAAGAAAATATCAGGAATGGAGGATAAGAATTTCCCAGGATAATCCATTACAGATGGCCCCCGATTCACGATGGCTCAACTTAAGATTTTTCGACTTTATGATGGGTTTATCTGGGTATTAAACGCATTTTCTTTCTTTTTTTTTTTTTTTTTTT
>NW_012134303.1:1157718-1159512 GCF_000956105.1 Propithecus coquereli | reverse complement strand
TATTCTTTTTCTATGAGTTCAACTTTTTTAGATCCACATATAAGTGAGATCAGTATTTGCCTTTCTGTGTCTGGCTTATTTCACTTAGCATACTGTCCTCTGGGTTCATTCATGTTGTTGCAAATAGCAGGATCTCCTTCTTATTTATGGCTGGATAATACTCCATTATATATGCAAATTGGTAAGTGGAGTACACGATATATTGAACCATTCTTGCATCCCAGATATGACTCCTACTTGATCGTGGTGAATGATCCTTTTAATGTGCTGTCGAATTTGGTTTGCTAGCATTTTGTTGGGGATTTTTGCATCTATTTTCAGTATAAACAGTAATGATCTATTTAGGTATTATTTAATAATAAAAAAGGCTAATGTTTATTGTGACTTCCTCAGTGCCTGATACCAATATAAGGGCTAAACATGTACTTAATCATTAAATCCTCACCACATTCTATGAGAAGGAGCTACTACTGTTGCTCAACTTTAAACATAAGGGAACTGAAGCACAGCGAGGACAGGGCTAGCAAGTGGTGAGGCTTACATTTGAATACAGGCTGTGTGGCTCCAGAGCCCCTACATCTAACCAGTATATGCCACTGCCTCTCATGTGAGAAGAACAACCCTACCGTGCATCAGGGCAAAGAAAAATAAATGAAACTGAGTTACTGTGTTTTTTCCCAGTTGACTAGGCAGAGATTTAAAATATTGAAAACAATGAATGTGGTTCGAAATTTGGGGAAATGTGTCCTGGAATACTGTGGAAGGGGCTGCCAGGGTTTGGTCTCCTTTCCTGTGGCTCAGGGATGTTCCCAGTATGAAGTAAGTGGCTTTCCTGTAGATGAGACAGAGAATAGTTATGTTTTCCAGTGATTTTATTTTGTGTACTTATAAGAGCAATAAGTACTTATCGCAGGTAAAAAGAGAAAATATAAGACATGAAATAAGATAAGAATTCCCCACACATAACACCCAAAGATAAGACCTACTAATGTTTTCATCTGTAGTATGTTCTTCTGGGAGTTTTCTTATGCAGGAATTTATATTTATGGATATATAGATATATTTATATATTCATAAACAAAAGATCTCATTTTAGTTTTTTTACCTGCTTATATCAGTATAGTGGGTTGAATAATATCCCCCAACAAGATATGTCTAAGCCTTAGCCTATAGTACCTGTGAATGTGACATTATTTGGAAATAGGGTCAGTGCACATGTAATTTAGGATCTCAAGATGAGATTATTCTGGATTTAGTGTGGGTCCTTAATCCAATGACTTGGTATCCTTATAACAGATAGGACAGGGAAATTTGACATGCACAGGGAAGACGGTCACGTGAAGGAGGCAGAGATTGGAGTTATGCTTCCACAAACCAAGAAAAGCTATGAGCCACTAGAAGATGGAAGAGGCAAGGAAGGATTCCCTTCTTAAGCTTTCAGAGGGAGTGTCACCCTGTCAACACCTTCATATCAGACTTCCGGTCTCCAGAACTGTAAGAGAATAAATTTCTATTGTTTTAAGCCATGAAGTTTGTGGTAATCTAGGAAACTAAGATACTCACTAACAGCATATCTAATGTGTCATTGATTGTAAATAAACATCAGTCTATATCTTATATTATTATGGCTGTAAACAGAGTAATATCAATGATGACACATAAAAAGAAATTTAAAAATTCACTAAATTTTTCCTTATGTACCAAATACTTTTGTGTGTATTAAGCCATTTATGCTCACAGCCTCCTTACAAGGTAGGTATTATCGGCCGGGCGTGGTGGCTTATGCCTGTAATC
>NW_012134303.1:1154176-1156595 GCF_000956105.1 Propithecus coquereli | reverse complement strand
CCTCGGCCTCCCAGAGTGCTAGGATTACAGGCGTGAGCCACCGCGCCCGGCCCCCATATATTCATTTTCCTTCTACTATGGAGTTAATGAGACATCTCCAATGGAATAGTAGGGGTTTGGGGCTCAATATATATTTAGTTATTAGTGAATAAAAGCTGGGAAATTGTGTGAAAGAAATACTGGTAACTGTTAGATGTTTGTCTCTCAGGGTGGCAACAGATTGCTGAAATCCTGGTATGATGTGGCTGTATAAAATCTGAGGACCCCTGCACTGGTGACTGGGTAGGTCCAGAATTTTCCTATAAATATATTAACACACACAGCAGTGAGGAGCAGTCCTTAGGTAAATACCACACTGCGCTTCCATGGTGTGATCTATATCTGAACTCAGCAGGTGAGTTCACAGACATGCAAGTTTTCCTAGCATTGAGAACTGGATTGGGGTTGCTCAAGAGGTGTGATGTGAAACTGCTTTTATGAGATTATGAAACACCAAAGAATGTGAAGAACCTTCTGGCTATAAAACTTTGAATTCAAGGCATATCAGAGATACTTGCTTCCTTCCTCTAAATGTCTGTGTTCTCATTAGGAGAAACAATGAGAAATGACTTTTCACAATGCCTCCTTAGCCCTGGTGCCCAGCCAGCCCCTACTGCTGTGTCCCAATATTTCAAGGGCCATTGAAGTCTCACTCCGTACCATATAGTCTGGACAGGTTTTCTCATTTACCCTCTGGGCAGCTGTGTAAAGATGGTATGGTCAGTGCCATTTCACAGATGACCAAGCTCAGGCTCACAGAGCCTAAGTCACCTCCCCAGATAAGTGGCAGAATTGGAATGAGGTTCCAGCCCTCACCCTCCCTAGGGGACCCTCAGCAGTCTCCCCTTTAGAAGATGGGCTTCCAGGGCTTGAGAAATGGTCAGATCACACTCCCCTGCTATTGTGGCCCCACAGGGCCTCACTCAACACCCTTCTGGGTGATGAAGATGACAGAGGAGATGAAATCCCACCCTTTGTGCCAAGAATCCTGGGAGTAGGGCCCCATAAGTGGGCTGAAGTGGTGAGTGGGCTCAGGCAGAAGCTCAGGTGTTGGCCTTGGGACAGGTGAGCCAGAGGGAAGGAAAGTCACACGTACTGACCTGCTGTAAACAAATGTACAAGACACCCATCATTATGACCATTGATCGGATCAGGCTGTTGCCTTTGGGGGAGTTTATGCAAATCAGGGAGACACTTTTGTTATCTCCTGATCAGCTCCTGACTCTGGAATACTCTAAAATTTTATCATTTTTTCTTGGTGCGTCCAGGGCTCTGAATGCTCTAATCTCCCTCCAGGCTGACAGTGGTGTTTTTCAATATTTTTTTTCTTTTGAAATTATGACCTGTATAACTTTTAAATCACATTATGGAAATTTAAAACAAAATGACATTTTAAAAAATTTCAGTCTTTCCAAATGAAAAGAAAAACTCACTAAGAATTGTATTAAAAGAAGAGAGAAAACATTTGCAAATGACATACCAGATACTGGGTTAGTATCCATGAATTGTGAGACATACTTGGTAACAAAACAATTGGTAACTATTTCAACTAAGAATTCAGATAAATATATACACAAACAATAAATATATTAAGATACATAAAACCCACAAGAACTCAGATGCAAATATTTAAAAATCATGATAATTTATAATAAGTGGAAGCAAGAGGCAAAAGACGAGGACTGTGATTTCACTTTTTGTTATAGACTGTGTAGGTCAACATGTTAGTGCGCGGCTCACCTACAGGGACACGTCTGCAGACTACACCATTCTATGGATAACAGACCCCTCGGGACCAGGGGGTAGGAGTTGGGCCAGTGAGAGATGTAGGATAATTTCAATTTATGAATATAATTTTGTATATTCTTTGAAATGTTATATTAAAGAGAACAGTCAAAAAATACTTGTGAAGAGATTGACAAAGGTCATGTGCATATATATTCATTAATTTGAAAAAACATTAATTGTATTTAATTTTTTAAACAAAGTAGATGAATTGACTGTGTGTGTCTGTGTGTGTTTCTGTGTCTCCTCTAGCTGTCACCCCAAATACACACTCACAGGTGCTGTTTTACCTTCAATTCAGTGGTGGGCTGGAACCAATCTTGCTTTAGATATTCCAGAAAGTGAAGGATACAGAAAGTTTGCTACCTTTAGAAAACCCTGGATGATGCCTTTCAACCAAGTTCCAAACCTCAATCCCTTTTTCCCCCTTGCCGAGCCCCCTGTTCTGAGACTCTTAGAGCTGCAATCCTGGCTGTGACCAAAAGATGACATCCAACTCCATTTTTCTTTTCTCTCTTTTCTTTTCTTTTCTTTTCTTTTCTTTTCTTTTCTTTTCTTTTCTTTTCTTTTCTTTTCTTTTCTTTTCTATCTTTCT
>NW_012134303.1:1153116-1154126 GCF_000956105.1 Propithecus coquereli | reverse complement strand
TGGATATGTAGTTATGTAGGAAGATTTATATTGCTGAAGCTGCTAGGGATGTTTATTGTGGGGAAAACTTGAGATTAATTACTGTGCATCATGTCAGTCTATTCAGTTCTTTGCACATATTAGGAGCAAGATTGGGGAGGTGGCTGTGTGTGTGTATGTGTGTGTGTGTGTTTTTCTCAGCTTTCCTTGGCCAGAATGGTTACCATGGTGACACAATGAGAGCTGTGGGATTTGGTACAGACTGAAAATCCATTTGTGATTCTTGTTTGAATCACTTATTACTATGGTAGTTGTCAAGGGTTGCTTTTATAATTCCATCATTCCTTCTAGATTTATTAGTTGACATTTGACTGTTAGATAAAGCTATATTTATTTATATTAGTATGATCCATAAATTCCTATTTTGCTCAAGGAGTTACCATTTGTTATTATAATTATTTATTTTAATGCTCAAATTTTTCCAGAATTGGATAGTGGAACGACCTGCAAGTTGACTTTAGTATCCATTTGATGCCTCCCTAGAATTGCTTGAGCATGTATTTTGCTCTCTGAGCCTGTCTCCCCATCTGTAGAAAGGAAGTAATGATGCTGACCTCAGAGCATCGCTTTGAGGATTTGAAGGGTAAAAGTCTGAAAATAATAACCTACCACATGTGGCATTTAGCAGGCCCTCAACAAATGTTACTTCTCCATACCCACTTGCCTCCATCATGTCATTGTAATGCCTCTGACGTTAACGTAATAGCATGACTATCAGAGAGAATACTTGGAAAGGTAACACCAAGCAGTGATAAGATTATTAAACTTTATTCTTTTAAAAAATAGTTAATTGACAAAGATTATAAATATTCAAGTTGTACAACATGATGATTTGAAATACCTATACAGTGTATAATGATTATCACAATCAAATAAATTAAAACATCTATTACCATCCATGCTGTATATTAGATCCCCAGAACTTGTTCATTTTAAAACTGAAATTTTGTGCCCTTTGATTACAACCTTCG
>NW_012134303.1:1150111-1150801 GCF_000956105.1 Propithecus coquereli | reverse complement strand
AGCTGGACAACTAAAAATATATATAGAAAAAATTAGCCAGGCATGGTGGTGCATGCCTGTAGTCCTAGCTACTCGGGAGGCTGAGGCAGTAGGATTGCTTGAGCCCAGGAGTTTGAGGTTGCTGTGAGGTAGGCTGACGCCATGGCACTCTCTAGCCCAGGCAACAGAGTGAGACTCTGTCTCAAAAAAAAAAAAAAAGATAGGTATTATAGCTAGCCCATATTTTATAGATGAAAAAACCGAAGGACAGAGAGAATAAGGACTTTGCCCAAGACTGCACAGTTAGGGAGTGGGACAGATTGGATTTACCCACTATGCTAAACTCTAGAGCCTAGGAAAACTGTCAAAGATTTGCTGTTAATGAAAGAAGCAGTTTGTGTAGGCATGCACATTTTAGACGGTCATTAAAAGTAATCCTCAGTATTTTAATATATTTACACAAACACTGGACCTAGTGACAAAAAGGTAGTTTGTGACCTTGGAGAGCACATTCACTGCACTCATGGTTCCAAATCCAGGTATTGGGATAAGGAGTCAAGGAAGTGAAAAATGTTAATAGGGAATGTAGGAAACTCTTTTTGGTACTTTGAAGGGGCGAAGGAGAGAAAGAGGTAGAGAATGGGAAATACTGTCACTGAGTGGGTAATAAGGGGTGCAAGAGGGATTTTTTAAAATCTCCAATTCCCTGAA
>NW_012134303.1:1142574-1147286 GCF_000956105.1 Propithecus coquereli | reverse complement strand
TTATTCAACATTTACTCTGTGCTGGACACTGTGTTAGGGCTTTATGTACATTTTCTTTCCCTTCCCTCCCCTCCCCTTCCCTCCTCTCCCTTCCCCTCCTTTCCTTTCTTTCTATGAAAAGGAGTACATTTTTCAAAGAGTAACAAATGTCTTGGAATGGTTTACTGTGACAACAGTTTTCTTTGGAAAATTCTCATGTATATTAAAGTATTTTCCTTTGCTGTTCACCCCAAATCCACACCGCATTCACTCATCTATCTCTTTCGTCATCAGTGTGGGTTGAGGTGTCCACACTGTAGAGGGGTCCCTCGCAGAGAGCAGGGCATTTACCCTCCTTATTAACCACCCCTGTACAGGCTTCCCAGACCTTTTCCCATCCCTTCTTAGTCATCCTCTCTCGAGGACATTATGGACACAGCTGCCCAGACCTCTTGCCAGTGTTCGCATCCTCTCTCAGTCACCTCCCCCACCTGCCCTGGGTTGCTCTACGTCAGCCTGCTAAGGACTGCCAAGGGCTGCTCATGATACCTGGTATTTCATCATATGGTTGCCCTGGAGTATGTGTTTTTACAGCGTTCCTTTACACTTATCAGGATTTTTTCTGACAGAATTAGAATCATTCTGTACATAGGTTCCTAGGCTGGGTTTTAGGGTAGGGTATATTTTTTTGCTCATTGCGTTAACATTTTTGTAGAGAACTTTTGTGATGGCGGTACGTTGGTGCCCCCTCGTGACAAAAGCTGGAACTGTAGCTTGAACGTCACTGAGCAGGGGGCTGGGAGGGAGCTGTTTGGCTCAAGCCTACTCTATGGAGCTTTCTGGAAGTATGGGTAGAAAATGGGGCATTTCCAGGCTACAGGAATATTGATGGACTCCAAGCAGAAAGTGAAGATGCTCAGTACTCTGAAGAGAAAGCTCTATGTGAAAGGAAGAAAAGATTACTTTAATTTTTACATTTTGAGCCTTCTTGGTAAACAGCTACAGACCTATGTGAGCAAAAATGGATCCAGGCCACTTATGGTCTTTGCAACCTGCTTTTGCCCTTATGATGACCATTTTTCTATGTAGATACATTTATATGATAACATTTTAAATTACAGCACAATTTTAGTTGGATTTTTTTCACATGAAGTTGGTGTTTCATCATATGGATGCTGCCAAATTTATTTCACCTTGTGACACAAACTTAGTTCCTTTACCACGTTTTATTATAAACAATAGCAAACATAACACCTTTGCTCATATATGTGCAAATACATTTGTAAGCATTTCCTTGTGGTGTTTCTCAAAAAATGCTTTCAAAACCATGAAACCTATAAAATTTTACATTAACACAATACATTGAGAATATTATTACTAATATATATTCCTAACAATATGGTACCACAATGTCTGTGTCTCCAAGTTGGAAATAATGTTAATTATGGCTATAATTGTTTAGGCAACAGATCATTTCTCATTGTTGTCTTCATTGTAACTTATTTTTACTGCCTTCTGTAATTCCATCCTATGGATGTGACATAATCAATTTTCACAACCCCATGTTATTCAGAGTGTTCTGATATTCCCTATTAATCTACACTGTGTGGATGGCATCTTTTTAAGCTCCGTGCCCTGCTGAAGGGCACAGTTCCTATGGCTGTTTGCACTGGTACGCTGAATATGTCCTCTTGGAGCCCAGCAGCTGTCTTTGGAGAATTCTAGTATTGGATTAACAGAACCTGGTTAATGTATGAATGTGTGAATGTGTGTTTGCGTGTGTGTGCTGATAACTATATTGCCCTCTGCTTCCTTTTTCCTCTTAGTGATTTTTTGTCCCTTTTGGTTTCCCCTCCTAAATTCAGGCCCGGGAATGAAGAAAGGGAGTTATTAGGATGGCAGTCCTTATAACCGGATCCTTATCCACATCCTTCACTATGTCCTGAAGATGAATTTCTACAAAACAAATTATTGGTGTAAGTGGTGTGTACCTATGTAGCCCTTTGATAAGTATGGCCATACTGACACCCAGAGAGGTAGTGCCAGTTAGTCTCCCCAAAGTGGAATCATGTGAAAAAGTCTGGAGAGGAGTGAAGTCACAGAGGGCAGGCCCTGGACTCTGTCATGGGCCCACTCTCAAGCCATTGCCATAATTGGAGGACATAGAAGTGATCAGATGTGAATCAGACTTCAGGTAGCATGTGGGGTGGTGGGAAAGGTCATTGGAGGAACACAGGACATAGAGACATCGTGGCTGGGATACAGCCACAGTTTTATATACATTCATGTTTATATAAAACATGCGCATCAGAGTCTTTGTATGAAAAACTTTGGTCATTCCTGTGGTACAACAAAAAACCAAGCCAATATCATATTTAAAATGGCTTTCTTCCAATATAATTTACAGACAATAAAATTTATGAATTTTAAGGGTACAATGTGATGTTTTCAGTACACATATAGAATGTTACCACCATCCCCACAATCAAGTTTTAGATGATTCAGTCACCTTAAGAAATCCTACCATGCTTGAATGCAGTTAAACTGGCACACACCCCTGGCCCCAGCAAATGCAGATAAGTTTTATGAGTCTAGATTTGCTTTTTCTGGACATTTCATGTAAATGGAATCATGCAATATTTGGTCTTTTGCATCTGGCTTCCCTGTTTTAGCATAATTTTTCAAGGTTCATGTATTAATAATATATCGTATCCTGTATCAGGATTCACTCATTTCTATGGCTGAATAATATTTTATTGTATGGATATATCACATTTTGTTCATCAATTCATCTGTTGATGGTCATTTGGATGATTTCCACTTTTTGTCTATTATGAATGATGATGCTACATATATTTATGTACAAGTTTTTATGTAGACGGGTTTTCATTTCTCTTGGGTATGTGCCTAAAAGTTGAATGACTGGGTCCTATGGTAATTCCCTGTTTATCCATTTGAAGAACTGCCAGACGACTTTCATAACCCTTACATTCTTGAGCAATACAGACTTAGTCTGTTGTTTTTCTTGTGATTAGACCATGGTTGTAGGTTTTAAGAAAGACTACCCCTGAGTGGAAGTGCCCTTCTTGTCACATCACATCTGGGGGATACATGCTGCCTACGTGACATGGACGTGACTGGTGATGTTAAGCTTCATCACTTGGTTAAGGTGGTGTCTGTCAAATTTCTCCAGTGTACAGTAAATACTTTCCATTCTCCTAGAGAGGATGTGGAGAGAAGGTAAATACTGACACGAATTTCCCAGTGAGTCAGGCCCATTGCTACGTGGTGGATGAGTGCCCTGATGGGGCTGGGGGAAGGAAAGAAGGCAGTTCCACCATTTCCAGTCAACTGAGTCATGGACCCCATGATGGAGTTTGAGGTAAGAGAATGAAGTCACCACCCACCCCATTTCTTCCTGTTTCCTTGGTTTTCCTGTCCCTTTATTCCTCCCTGCCACTCCCCCGCCCCATTTTATGTGAGAGAAGCGTGTTTCCTTTGTGCTCTTGAGGGGTGAAATGAAAGCCTCATACTATATCTGTCCGACAGGATATAATATGATGCCAGACCCAAGCCAGCAACTCTGGGACAGTCTCATCTCACGGGTAAGTCACTTCACTCTCTTAGCCTCACTTGGAAAATAGATATTTCTGTCATGTGTGGGCTCCTTGCTGTGTGGTAGTGATGGCAAGGGGCACAGAAGCAGGTGGAGATGGAGCGCTTGGTGGATGAGCCAGCACCAGGCCATTCACTTCAGTGCCTGTGCTTCTTCATCCACCATTCTCATCGTTGGGCACCTCCCATCTTTCCCTTCTGAGGGAACCCCAATTCCTGCCTTCTGTCTATATCCTGTGCAGTCACAAAGGGTGGAAATTAAGGTGTGGGAAGGGGGCAAAGATTGAGAGAGCAGCAGAGGTGTCTCTTGAAGGACCTGCTATTTTTTGCTCTCCTCTCTTGGAGGACATGGGGAAAAGGAGGATAATCATTGCCCCTTGTTCTACCTGCTGGCATGTTCCCTTATTTCTCCCGACAGTTAACCTTAGAGACCTGCTAATCCATGTGACCCCACAGCTTGGCCTCATGGCTCAAAGGACAGGATTTCGTCTTCATCATCCTCTTCTTCAACATGAGGGATTGTTGAGCAAGTACTCATAGGGCCCAATACTGGGGACATGTAAAACCATCATCTTCCAAATGGGAAGCTTCTGGTTATATTGTGGGGGAGGGCAAGAGGTGGAACCTCATTCCAGTCCTGCCACTAATCTGGAGAAGGTCTTAGTCTCTTTGTGCTGGAGATTGGTCATCTGGGAAATGGGACTCACCATACTTTCTTCACACTGCTGTCCTAATGAGTAAATGGAATAAGCCATATATTTATATAATTATGTTAGTCCGTTTAATGTGGCTATAAAAGAATACTTGAGGCTGGGTAACTTATAAAGAAAAGAGGTTTATTTGGCTTATGTTTCAGATGGTTGGAATGTTTAAGATTGAGCATCTGCCTCTGGTGAGGGCTTCAGGTGGCTTCCACTCAATGGTAGAAGGCCTTCATGGAGCTGGCTTGTGCAGAGATCACATGGTAAGAGTGGGCCGGGCGTGGTGGCTCACGCCTGTAATCCTAGCACTCTGGGAGGCCAAGGCAGGTGGATCGCTTGAGGTCAGGAGTTCAAGACCAGCCTCAGCAAGAGAGAGACCCCGTCTCTACTAAAAATAGAAAGAAATTACTTGGACAG
>NW_012134303.1:1135634-1139259 GCF_000956105.1 Propithecus coquereli | reverse complement strand
CATTGACAGTCCATTTGGGGGAAGGAACTTGATGTTTAACATGTATTTGCAATAAATTTTCATATATTTTCTGCCTGAGTAAATAATAATCAGCAATTCCCATGTATCTCTCAGATGGATTTTGAAATACACAGTTGGTTCGGTCCTCCTAGCAACTTGAGATTGTAATATGCATTCTTCAGTGGTCCCCACATTTTTATCCATTGTATAATGAATTTTTTAAGAAGCCAGGAGTTTTTCAAGTATTAGGTAGAATTGTCAAAGTGTGACGTACAAGAATTCAGTATTTTGAAAAATAATAATTGCCATGTAATTTCCTCTCTTATAATGATAGCCAGCCATGTCCCCTAAAATAACTAGATAGGCCTAAATATTATTATCCTTATTTCCCAGGGCATATCATTTTCATTTCTGTAGTACTTGGCCCCCCTAACCCTCCTATTGCCCTGTCCCCAGGCAAGCACAGCATTTCTGTTATTATAGATTAGGTTTCATGTCCTAGAAATTTATTTAAATGGGATCATGGAGGTGTTTATGTTTGTTTTTATTTTTGCTTTGACATCTTTTATTCACCCTCTTAATTTATAGATGTATCCATTTTCTTGCACTTATCCATAATTCATTCTTTTTTATTGCTGAACAGTATGCCGGTATATGGCTATACCATAATTTGTTTTATCCATTTACCTGTTGTTAGATACTTGGGTTCTTCCCCATATGGAGATCTTGTAAACAAAGCTGCTATGAACATTTGCGAGTAAGTCTTTTCCTGGAATTATGTTTTCTTTCTCAAGGATAAATACTCAGGAGTGCAATGAGTAGATCTTATGGTAGTTGAAAATTTAACATCATAAACAACTGCTAGTTTCTAAAGCAGTTGGACCATTTTTCATTGCTATCAGCAGTATATGAGAGTTCCATCCTCCACAACTGTTCCACTGCTTTATGGTCAGTCTTTTTAATTTTTGTTATTCTCACAGGAGTTTAATGTTGTAGTTTTCATTATCATTTCCCTTAAGATTAATGGTATTGAACACCTTTTCATTTGCTTATTTGACGTTTGTATATCTTTAATGGAGTGTATTCCTATCTTTTGCCTATTTGTTTATTGGAGGGTCAGTTTTCTGCTTTCTGATTTTTGTGAGATGTTTTAATATTCTAGATAACAATTCCATGATCAAATATATGACTTTTAAACATTTTCTCTCAGTCCCTAGCTTGTCTTGTCATTTTCTGAGGCATGTCTTTGGAAGAGGTGAGGTTTTTAACATTGAGGAATCCAATTTATCAATTTCTTCACTACAGATTGTAGTTTTGGGTGTCTCATCTATGAAATCTTCTTCTAACCCCTGTTCACAAGGATTTTTATGCTGTGTTTTCTGCTAGAAGTCTTATAGCTTTAGGTTTTATATTTAATCTCCGATCCATTTTCAGTTGACTTTTGTAAATGGTGTGATATATTAGTTATAGTTTATATTTGTGCATATGGATATGCACTTGTCCAGCACCATTGTTTGAAAAGAGTGTCCTTTCTCCACTGTATTGCCTTCTTTCTCCACTGAATTGCCTTCTCATGTTTGTCAAAAATCAGTTCTTCACGTACTCGTAAGTCTATATCTGGACTCTATATTCCATTGATCTACTTGTCCATCTTGGTGCTAATAGCACACTGAGTTGCCATAGGTTTATAATGAGTCTTGAAATTCTATATTGTTTGCTGTCCAACTTAAATTGTCTTTCATAGTCTAGGGCAGCAGTCCCCAACCTTTTTGGCACAAAGGACTGGTTTCACGGAAGACAATTTTTCCACAGTGTTGGCGCGGAGCAGTGTGGGGCTCTGTGGCTTAGTACCTAACCGGCCACAGACTGGTACGAATCCACCGCCTGGGGGATCGGGGGGTTGGGGACTGCAGGTCTAGGTCCTTTGTATTTCCATATGAATTTTAGAATCAGCCTATCAGTTACCTTAAAAAAAATTTTGTAGGATTTTTATTGTGATTGCACTGAATCTATAGATCAGTTTTGGGAGAATCAGCATCCTAACAATACTGACTCTTTTGACTCATGAACACAGTATGTCCTCCACTTATTTAGATTCTATTTAATTCTCTCAGCAAGATTTTGTGGTGTTCAGTGTATAGGTGTTATGTATCTGTGGACAGGTTATTCATAATATTTCATATTTTTTGATGCTGCTCTACATCGCATTTTTTGTTAAAGGTAATTCCTAATGATTAAATTTTCACTGAACTGTCTGCAATCAAATGTTTAAGAATAACTTTGAGCAATCTTTTTGGTTGGAGGTGCAGGCTACTTTAGGATGGAAAAGGTATTTGATGTGTAACTTGTATTCACATGTATTTCCACATCAGCTTTTAGAAGTCATTGGCAGTATATTGAAACTAGGGAGGAAAATCTTCCAGAGACGATTTTATAGGTCGTTTTCAGAAAATCAGACTAAAAGAACCTAGTTTAGCAGCTTTCAATTTTATATGTGTGATGAGAAATGATTTTGTTACAATGCGTAGTTTTACTTCTTTAACCGCCATTAAATCGACCTCATGAATTCCTGGGCTCCTGAGTGGTGAGAGGATGAGTGAGCATGCATGTGTGTGAGTATGTATACATTCGTATGGCACAGAAGCTGCCAGAAATATTTATTGCAAGGAATACTTAAGGTTAATTAATGTACATCAAGTCAGTCCTATTCAGTTCCTGCAACATATTAGGAACAAGATTGGGGTATTGGTGGTTTGTTTTTTGTCAGCTTTCCTTGGCCAGCATGGTTACCGCGGTGACTCAGTGGCTGCTGTGGGATTTGGTGCAGACTGAGCATCCATCTTGGATTGTGGCCTGGATCCCTTAGACGCAGTTCACTGTCTGTCAGATAGAGTATTAGCTTTTTTTTTTTTTTTTTAAGACAGAGTCTCTCTCTGTTGCTTGAGCTACAGTGCCATGGCGTCAGCGTAGCTCACAGCAACCTCAAACTCCTGGGCTCAGGTGATCCTTCTGCCTCAGCCTCTCGAGTAGCTGGGACTACAGGCATGCGCCACCATGCCCGACTAATTTTTTCTATATATTTTTAGTTGTCCAGTTAATTTCTTTCTATTTTTAGTAGAGACGGGGTCTCGCTCTTGCTCCGGCTGGTCTTGAACTCCTGAGCTCAAGCAATCCACCTGCCTCCGCTTCCCAGAGAGCTAGAATTACAGGCGTGAGCCACCGCGCCCGGCCGATTATTAGCTTTTAGTCTTATGTGTGGTTCATAACTTTTAAAGGGCTCAGAAGAAACCGGCTTCACTTATCTGAGGTTAAGCTACACATAACATAAGAGGTCGGCCAGGAGCGGTGGCTCATGCCTATAATCCTAGGACTCTGGGAGGCTTAGGCTTAATGATTGGTTGAGCTCAGGAGTTTCAGAGCAGCCTGAGCAAGAGCGAGACCCCATTTCTACAAAAAATAGAAAAATTAGCCAGGCATGGTGGCATGTGCCTGTAGTCCCCAGCTAATTGGGACGATGAGGCAGGAGGATCACTCGAGCCCAGGAGGTAGAGGTTGCAGTGAGGTATGCTACTGCAGTCTAGCCAAGGCAACAGAGGGAGACCCTGTGTCAAAAAAAAAAAAAAAA
>NW_012134303.1:1121935-1133119 GCF_000956105.1 Propithecus coquereli | reverse complement strand
ATTTATATTAGCTCTCTTCTATTTTATACATATAAGGTAGCATATTCTACATTAGTGGAGTCCAACAGAATTTCTACAAAGGTAAAAATAATCTCTGTCTCAATTTCCAAGGCAGTAGTTGCTAGGTACCTGTGGCTGTTGAACACCTGAAATGTGGTGAGTGCAACTGAGGGGCTGGATTTTTAATTTTATTTAAATAAGTTAAACAGCCACATGTGACCAATGGCTAATGTGTGGGACAGACGCAGCTCTCCACATTTTCCTGTACTTTGCTTTTTCACATAACAGTATATTCTGGAGATCACTACGTTGCAGTACAGAGAGGGAGTTCTCATTGTTTCTTTTACCTGAATAGTACTCTAAGATGTAGATATACCTTAGATTATTCAATCAATCTGTCATTGCTGAATGTCTGTCTTATTTCTAGTCTTGTGTCGTTACAGTTTTTTATCCCAGGAATGACCTTGTGCTTATGTGTTTTGTCTTCTTTAATTGTATCTTGGGATAGATTCTTAGAGGAGAGATTACTAGTTCCTGGAGAAAGTACCTGTGCCCCATAAAACAGAATTGAAACAGTGAGCATCTGGAAATGTAGCAGCCTGAAGTGAACATTGGTCCTATCTCATCATTTCTTTGATTCCACATACTTTCTGGTTTCTTATTTCTTTCCTAATGTGACATGGTGCAGGCATTTCTTCTTGAGTCCCTGGAAGAAGAAATAGTACAGAAGAGCCAAAAATATTAATGGGTCAGCTGGACAGAAGATGGGATTAATCAAACCTGTATCTCAGTTGCCAGAGCCATCAACTGACCAAAGGACTTGGGTGAGTCCCTTCTCTTTGTTTGCCTCTGGTCTAATACAGAAGGACACTCGATATAGAAATAGCGGTTAGGGCCATGGGCTTTGGAGTAAGAAGGACCTGGATTTGACCGTGGGAACCATTACTTGCTGGTTGCATGTTCTAGAGCAAGGACTTTATTTACTGCATGCTCTATAATTATTGTTGTCTTTTACTATTGTTTATTATTATTATTATTATTATTATTATTCCCACCACCTGTGCAAAGGCTAAATGATAAAAGTGCGGGTTACACTGCGAGGTATTACAATGTTCCCTAAGAATCCTTCTCCTCTGTAATTTTATAACGTTTGGACAGAGTGGTTGACATACATATTAACGGAAGTCTATGGTAAGCTGTTGAGTTGACCGAGGCATATAACATTATTTAAGATGCTACAAATATGGCATTTCCTATCAGATGCATCATTCAAGGATTGTGGCTGGGTCAGCTATAAAAGGTTCATTAAAAAAGCAAAACTAGATCAAATTTTAAACCTCATCTTTTACTCACAACACTTATGCACCTGTTAGTACTTAAGATAAAAGCAGACCTGAAAATAACAAAAAGAAAACCTCAGCATACTATACTGTACAGGTGGTCATGATAGTTTTATGAATTGTGTCCGTAGTACATGTACAGTACCCATGCACACAGCTATGCACAAAAAAGCCCACTGGAAGGCTGTAGCACCATGTTAATTTCAGTCATGGTGGGATTGGTGGGTATTGATATTTTTAAGCTCTGGAATTGCCTCAGTGTTAAACATTTGCTGAGATGAGTATGGATTATCAAGATACTCCTTGACTTATGATGGGTTTACATCTTAATAAATTCATCATAAGTTGAAAATATCATAAATCTAAAATGGGCATTTTGTAGACCTGATGGCAAGTGAAAATGTAAAATACAGTATCCAAAAAATGCTGGCAACATAGTACACTATAGAGTGTCAGTTGTTCACCCTCGTGATCGCGTGGCTAACTCGGAGCTGTGGCTCATTGCTACGGGTTGCCTATCCAGCATCATGAAAGGGAATCATACCACGTGTTGCTAGCCTGGGAAAAGATCAAAATTCCAAATTTGAAGTATGTGTTCTACTGAATGTGTATAGCTTTCATAACATCATAAGCCAAAAAAATAATAAGTTGAACTACCGTAAGTCAGGGACTATCTCTATTTATGATAAAAAACTGTATCCCTTAAAACCTCTGCTACTTATGAACTATTTCAGATAAAAAGCATAAAGAGCTATGGCATTTGTCCAGCTTAAGAGAAAACTTTACTCCTCCCTAATTGCATCATCTTCTTTTCCACTAGAGATAATCACTATCCAGAATGCAATGATCATCATTCTCATGTGTTCCTTTATACTTTTACTCCGTGTGAGAGCTTCCCTTAATAATATATAGCATCGTTTTGCACATTTCACTACACACACACACACATACACACACACACCCTGATCCTTACACTCAAGGGAGCATTATGAGGAGTTCAAGGGGAGACTTTCGTCAAGATGCCAGCTCTGTATTAGGTGTATCATCGACAACACCAAGCGTTTGCTTCCTTCTAATCCCAACTCTTCTGGTGTTTAACAAGGAGGTTATTTCTTAACCTTGATAGCATTGCTATATTTTAGTGAGTAGTTGGGAACGTAAGAAGAAGGAAACCAGATATGCTCATCTGTAGTACGTAGGAAGTGCAGTGCCATCTCCGTGCTGTGCGGTATAATGGGGTTAGGATGGGGGAAGAATCCTCACCCTTTCCCATTGTGTGACCCCATAGTAGTGAGTTCCCCTTAGTGAACCTGATCTTGCTCATCTATAAAATGGGCATATTGACTTTGACCTCAGAGAACTGTTATGAGGAGAAAATAAACAAACCTATAGAAAGCATCTGATACATAATACTTTAGTAAATATGTTTGGTATCTGTTGTGTTCTCTCTCCCACAAAAGAATTAAATATGAACATCTCACAGAGATCATTTGAATTTGAAACATTGGGAAAGGAAATGTGTACATATTTATATGATATATAAACTTTGGGGCCATTTCTTTGTAGGATAAGATACCAGACGGTGGTGGAAGTGAGGAAACAAATCCTCACCTGGCTACTTTTTATTTGATGTGTTCTTCTCTTCCTTTTTACCTTCCATTTTGACACTGGAGTAGGAACCTTTGTTTGAACCCCAGAAAGGAGATAGTGCAGAATGACAGAGCATAAAGATGGGTCAGCTCTACAACACACTGATATCAGAAGACCTGGGTCCCAAATGCCAGATCCATCCTTGAGCATGGGACCATGGGCAGGCACTTCCTCTGAGCTGGCCTCCACCCTTACACAGAAAAAATTGTATTTCCCAATGGTTAGGGATGGGGACTTGGGAGTCAGAGTTTGGTTTAAACTTGAAATGATTTAATAACCAGTTTGATGCTGTCTGGCAAATGTCGAGTGTGTAGATATATGAGACCCATATGTAATGAGCACACACCACGGATGCACACACAGAGAGTGTAATGGGAGGAATGCACAAACATGACACTCTTTTTTTTAAGTTAATAAGTGGTCGGATTGCTGATGAATTATTTATTTATCTCTGGGCTTAATTATATTTTCTACACCTTCTAAATTAATAGGAATCATTTTAAAAATCAGAATTAAAGATGATAGAAACAATTCTGGTTATGAAATACTTTAGACATAAAAAACTTGCAAAAAATATACTTTTATATTCTCATACTAAGACTTAAAAAATTACATATACAGTTGAAACTCAGAGTCTATTCTGGTTGCATTAGCCTCCTTTTCTGTCAATACAGAGGTAATCACTAACAAGAATTTGGACCTTTCATTCTTTTTTTTTTTCCTTTTTTAAAATTTTGAGACAGAGTCTCATTCTGTAGCCCTGAGTAGAATGCGGTGGCGTCATCATAGCTCAATGCAACCTCAAACTCCTAGGCTCAAGCGATCCTCCTGCCTCAGCCTCCCGAGTAGCTGGGACTACAGGCATGCACCACCATGCCTGGCTAACTTTTTTTACATATATTTTTACTTGTCCAGCTAATTTGTTTGTACTTTTTAGTAGAAACGGGGTCTCGCTCTTGCTGAGGCTGGTCTCGAACTCCTGAGCTCAATCGATCCACCCACCTCGGCCTCCCAGAGTTCTAGGATTACAGGCGTGAGCCACGCGGCCTCAGCCTCTTTTCTTAAATTTGATTTTCACAGAAGATGGAGCAAATGTTGGCTTTAGATAGCTTCTGCTTCCAGCCCTGCCACAAACCTTCCACGAGGCAAAGGGAAGGGGCACCAAGCCTGACTCCCTGCTGAAAATGCAGGGAAGGTAAACATAGGGAGATCAGAGATTAACCTCCTCTACAGTATGTTTCCTGATCCATTTGCTAAAGATCTGCCAGCAGCAAGTCAAGATGCCCAGGCTGGCAGGTTCTATCCCTGGCTGTGGCAACGTGTGTGGTGAGCAAACTCTTCACCTTCTGTCTCTGTGGTTAGGAGTTTGTGCTGTGTACTTACATACATCCGTGAAGAGAGGATCTTGATACCTTACCAGCAGGGTTGTCGTGAGATTAAATCCAGACACTAACATGAACAACCTAGAGCTGGACCTCTCTAAGCATTCTACATCATAAATAGAACATGTCTTTCCTCTCTGGAGCGAGGTACTGATAGGACACCTTGACCTGCCCCTCAGCCAGGATCCCTTCACCAGCATGTACATCAATATCACCTTGATAAGCCTTTGGTAGGCCCTTGCAAGAAAATTCTTTTGTTGGTGGAAATAGGACTTCTGCATCAAACGCCATTCAAGTTATTAAGCCCAGATATGGGCTTCAGAATGTGAATATGGCAATGTGGCACCAGTAGTGTATAGGAAAATCTATTTCCTTTTATTTCACCAACACTACGTATTAGCAGCTTTTGTGTTTTTTTTTTTTTTCAATCTGATCTACTGATTGTCCCCAGACCTGACCTGCTTCATTGGAAGTATCCTCTCAGATGGTGATTAAAGTGACATTGAGGCTTGGCTTGGTGGCTCATGCCTGTAATCCCTGCACTTTGGTAGGCTGAGACAGAAGGATCCCTTGAGTTCAGGAGTTTGAGACCAGCCTGGGCACCATAGCCAGACCCTCTCTCTACAAAAAATAAGAAAATTAGCGAGACATTAGTGATGTGAGCCTGTAGACCTAGCTACTCAGGGGGCTGAGGCAGAAGGATCCTGAGCCCAGGAGTATGAGGCTACAGTGAGCTATGATCACACTACTGCAGTCCAGCCTGGGGGACAGAGTCTCTGACACCCTGTGTGTAAAAAAAAAAAAAAATTAATAAGCCTTATTTACAGCCTCCTCACTTAGGGTTGCCAGATTTAGCAAATAAAAATACAAAATGCCCAGTCAAATTCAAATTAGAAAATTACATGTCACATCCAGAGAAACAGAACCAATATGATGTGCGTATACACACACGCACACACACAGATATATATGGAGAGAGAGGGGGAGATATTAATATCAGCTCACACGATTATGGAGGCTGGAAGTCCAAAATCTGCGAGGTGGGCTGGCAGACCAGACATCAGAGAATATCCAGTGTCGCCATTCAAGTCTCAAGGCTATCTGAGAGTAGAATTTTTTCTTGCTCAGAGGAAGTCATACTTTTGCTCTATTCAGGCATGAGACCTGCCCACATGATGGAGGGCAATCTGCTTTACTTGGAGTCCACCGATTTAAATGTTAATCTCATCTGAAAACACCCTGACAGGAGCATGCAGAATAACGTCCACGAGATATCTGAACAATGTGGCCCAGCCAAGTTGACAGGAAAATTGGTATCTCATTTACACTAGAAAATTATTCACTGTTTATGCAGAATTCAAATTTGCTTGGGTGTTTTCTATTTTATCTGGCAACCATACCTGTGGAGGGCTCTGTGTTGAACCAGGGTGCTCCAGCCAACAGTCTCAGCTGAGCTCCCAATAGAAGCCAGCACCAGTCATCATCCACGTGACTCAGGTCTTTTGGATGTCCCAGACAAGTGTCACCTCCAGAACCACCCTGGAGGGAAGAGTAGCCCTAGGTGACAGACACCACATAGAGCAGAAAACACTCAGCAGAGCCCACTCAGCTCAGACTCCAGAGAGATAACAAGTAGCTGTTGTTTTGGCGATGTTTTGTTGAGCAGAAATGGATATCTAGAATATTATGATTTTAATGAGTTTCCCCTTTTTTTTCTACAATCTGTTATGATTGGACAAGAAAGGGATTCTCTTATTCTTGAATACTTAGTAGGGGGCTTTGTTTTAATTTTGACTATAGTCTGTGTGTTGGCTTATGTGTGGGTATATATTTTTGAACATCCAATGAATCCCTTCTTTAAAGGATTTCCAAGGGAAATCTTCATGATGTATGCTTTTCAGTCTACTCTTAGAATTTAGAACATAATTCCAAACTCCTTCCGTAGGATGAGCCTCCACTGCAACTACTCGTGTTACGGAAATGAGAGGCTATTGATCCAAACCGCTCCCTGAGCCATATGGAAAGCTGTATCTTCAGTAGCTTGCTTGGTGAGCATGCAAGCAGTACAAGGGGTATTTATTCACTTTGAAAAGTGTTTCTCAAAGAAGGTGTCCTGAAAGACTTTCTCTTGCTACAGGGATAGCCCCTGGCAAGGAAGTCACTTTCTTTGGGCACACATAGACAGGGCTCCTTCAGCAGACGGCAGAGAGATACATATCATAGTCCTTGGTGTTTGTGACACTCCCAGTGCAGCGCTGGATAAGTCTGTCCAATTCTGGGGTTCATCCATAGTGTGAACTAAAATAAAATTTTAAGGCTCACCCTCCCACCGGCTGACTAAATGGACCCCCTCATGGCCAAAGGAATATCCTAAAACTAAATTGCTTGCCAGAAGGAAGGAGGTCAGACATGCCTTATCATGCCCCTCTCCAGTCTTGGTGACATCCTTTGTAACCCACTAACAGGCCTAAGGATATGCAAGACAAACCTGCAGGTCCTCAATTTACACAACAAATCTATGTCCAGTGGCTTATCTCTGATAAAGAGCTCCTTATATTAAAACATTCCAAGCCTTTAGACAAAGCTTCATGTCTTTAACCAATTACAGGTCAAAGAATCTTTTAACCCATCTATAACCTATAAGCCTCCGCTTCGAGATGGCCCACCCTTTTGGGCCAAACCAATGTATGCCTCCCACGTACTGATTTATGACTTTACCTGTAACCCCTGTCTCCCTAAAATGTATAAAACCAAACTGTAACCCAACCTCAGTGAGTCCACTGCTCAAGACCTCTTTGGCGTGGCTCCGGGTCATGGTCCTCAAATTTGGCTCAGAGTAAATCTCTTTAAAATTACTTTACAGAGTTTGGTCTTTTTTTCCGTTGACAATGTGTAGCAAAATGCTGGTTATTTTGAGCATCTGGGTGCAGATCGGTGGAGGCTGAAAAAGGTGTCCAGGAGAGAAAAGAGGAGAGCCTTGGGTTTTCTAGAGGGTTTTTCTGGGGGGAGTAAATAAATTCTTTTCAAACACCCGGGAGGGATAAGGAAAGAGAGTTCCCCTCTTGCATTCCATTCCTTTATCTCCCTAGGGAACAATCTGGAGGGATAAGTGTTCTCCTTATCAGGAGGGATAAGGAAAGGAAGTTTCTCTTTTGCATTTTATTCCTTTATCTCCCTAGGGGCCTGGCAAAGGCTACTGTGCCTAATACACCCCTAGAAAGGGGAGAGGGGTGGGTTTTATAGGAGGTTTGGCTGGAAGTTTGGGAAGGGTGAATTCTTTAAGCCTCACAGAGGAGACCTGTGGGCCTATTGTAAGACACACCCTTGAGGGAAGAGCAGAAAAGATGTTCATTAAGTGAAGAGGATTTTTCTTTATTTTTTTTTTTGAGACAGGATCATGCTCTGTCACCCTGGGAAGACTGTTGTGGCGTCATTACAGCTCACCGCAATCTCCAGCTCCCATGCTCAAGTGATTCTCCTGCCTGAGCCTCCCAAGTAGCTGGGATTACAGGTGTGCGCCGCCACCCCAGCTAATTTTTCTATGTTTCATAGAGATGGGGTCTTGCTCTTGCTCAGGCTGGTCTCCAATTCCTCCCCTCAAGCGATCCTCAGGCCTTGGCCTCCCAATATGTTAGGATTACAGGCCTAAGCCACTGCGCTGGCTCCCTACTGTCACTTTTAAAGCAAACACAATTCCCCCCAAACTGGGAGATGCTTTTTTCCACCAAGCTGGGCAGACTTCCACAAATTGCCTTTGTCTGAGGCTAGTTCCTCTAATTGTTGTGTTTTGTCAGGTGGTGGCCTAAAGAGTGAAGATGTTTTGTTTTCAGGTGACGGCAAGGGGACAGAAGGCTGTGGAGAGGCATTTTCCGTGTGGAGAACCAGCCTGTGGCATTGTGATTGCCATGGAAACGTGACATCATTACGGTGACGGTGACGACTTTTTTATAGAGACCAACATGGCGTGGCGAGAAGAGAGGGGTCCTGCATTGAGGTGTTTGGACTGAGCTGATGGTGCAGGTGCCCCGCGGTGGGGGCTGAACCTCCCCGGGGTGTGGGGAGACGAAGGGATCCCAGATGCAAATCGCTTCGTTCGTGTTTTGTGACTGGGTACCCTGCTGTGTCGTGAGGGAGAGATGTGGGACCCTCATGGCCCCAGTTAGGGTGACATCTTGCTCCAGGGTGTCCTAAAACTACTTGCCATGTAAAGGGCGGGCGCGGGAGGATGAGACAGGTAGGGACTGTCTCTGAGCCCAGCTTCCCCCTCTGTAAAATGGGCATAAAATTGCTGACCACAGGATTGCTGGGACCTTCGGTGAGAACACATGAGCAAGCCCATGGCTCTTTATTGTGGGATCATGAATGTGTGTGTGAATTGAGGCCACTTCTCTCTTCTTTTAAAATTTGTTAGGTGATAGATGAGAAAAGGAGAAAAAAATGTCTCTGGTGAGAAACCCATTGTACCTTCTGGTTGTCAGGATCACTACCCAATTGTATCAGTGTCATTGGTCACTAACCCATTGCCTAGCATGGTGCTGGGCACATAGTTATTCCAATAAACATAGTGATTGCTGGATTCTCTCTCTCCCTGTGCCCCTCTTCATGCAGGGTGACTGAGCTCATATCAGGTGTCTGAAGGAGGCGGTTCTCAGTATCTGGGTTGTGGTGGCGGCTAAAGATTCTTCAGATTTGAAGGGCAGCAGTCCTCAGGAGACCCCCCAACACTACTATCCCCTGTGGGATATGACAGCCGGCTCAAGTGAGTTCATAGATCTGAATAGAAGTATGTTGTGGAATGGTTTCTGTGAGGTTTACAACATAGCCTAAAGGTAGAGAAGCTACTTAGATCTCATCGTTGGAGAAGAGGTTTAGCAGATGGAATTTTATTCCTTTCCAGCAGCTACGTGCTTGGTAGGAGCCTTTGAGGTCCATCTTAGAGATGCATTCCTTTGTCAGAAAGCAATGAACAGTCCATCTGGGGGAAGGAACTTGATGTTTAACATGTATTTGCAATAAATTTACATATATTGTCTGCCTGTGTAAATAATAATCAGCAATTCCCATGTATCTCTCAGATGGGTTTTGAAATACACAGTTCGTTCGGTCCTCCTAGCAACTTGAGATTGTAATATGCATTCTTCAGTGGTCACCACATTTTTATCCATTGTATCATGAATTTTGTAAGAAGCCAGGATTTATTCAAGTGTTAGGTAGAATTGTCAAAGTTTGACGTACAAGAATTCAGTATTTTGAAAAATAATAATTGCCATATAATTTCCTATCTTATAATGATAGCCATGCATGTCCCCTAAAATAACTAGATAGGCCTAAATATTATTATCCTTATTTCCCAGGACACACCATTTTCAGTCCTATAGTACTTAGCCTCCATAACCCTCCTATTGCCCTGTCCCCAGCCAAGCACAGCATTTCTGTTATTATAGATTAGGTTTCATGTCCTAGAAATTAATTTAAATGGGATCATGCAAGTGTTTATGTTTGTTTTTACTTTTGGTTTGATTTCTTTTATTCACCCTATTTATTTTTAGATGTATCCATTTTCTTGCACTTATCCATAATTCATTCTTTTTTATTGCTGAACAATATTCCGGTAAATGGCTATACCATAATTTGTGTTAACCATTTACCTGTTGTTAGATACTTGGGTTGTTTCCCATATGGAGATCTTATAAACAAAGCTGCTATGAACATTTGTGAATAAGTCTTTTCCTGGAAATATGCTTTCTTTCTCAAGGATAAATACTCAGGAGTGCAATGGGTAGGTCTTACGGTAGATGTAAATTTAACTTGTAAACAACTGCTAGTTTTCCAAAGCAGGTGGACCATTTTTCATTGCTATCAGCAGTATATGAGAGTTCCATCCTGCACAACTATTCCACTGCTTTATGGTCAGTCTTTTTACTTTTTGTTATTCTCACAGGAGTTTAATGTTGCAGTTTTCATTTTCATTTCCCTTAATGGTGTTGAACATGTTTTCATTTGCTTATTTGGCATTTGTATATCTTTAATGGAGTGTATTTGTATCTTTTGCCTGTTTCTTTATTGGAGGGTCAGTTTTCTTCTTTCTGACTTTTGTGAGATTTTTTAATACTCTAGATAACAATTCCATGATCAAATATATGACTTTTAAACATTTTCTACCAGTCCCGATCTTGTCTTGTCATTTTCTGAGCCAGGTAGTTGGAAGACGTGAGGTTTTTAACTTTGAGGAATCCAATTTATCAATTTCTTCACTACAGATTATAGTTTTGGGTGTCTCATCTATGAAATCTTTTCCTAACTGCTGTTTACAAGGATTTTATGCTGTGTTTTCTGTTAGAAGTCTTATAGCTTTAGGTTTTATATTTAATCTCTGATCCATTTCGAGTTGACTTTTGTAAATGGTGTGATATATGGGTCATAGTTTATATTTGTGCATATGGATATGCACTTGTCCCAGCACCATTTTTTGAAAAGATTATCCTTTCTCCAGTGAATTGCCTTGGCATCTTTGTCAAAAATCAGTTTTTCTTTTACTTGTGAGTCTATATCTGGACTTTTTATTCCTTTGATCTACTTGTCCATCTCGATGCTAAGAGCACACTGAGTTACTGTAGTAGGTCCATAATGAGTCTTGAAATTCTATAGTGTTTGTTGTCCAACTTAAGTTGGCTTTCATAGTCTAGGGCAGCAGTCCCCCACCTTTTTGGCACCAGAGACTGGTTTCATGGAACACAATGTTTCCACGGTGTTGGCCGGAAGCAGCGTGGAGCTCTGTGGCCTGGTCCCTAACCGGCCACGGACTGGTACCA
>NW_012134303.1:1119384-1119790 GCF_000956105.1 Propithecus coquereli | reverse complement strand
GCCATTTCATGCAGCCCCTGCCCCTTTCCCTCCCCTGTGGCAGTCACTGCTTGGCCAAGCAGGTGGGTAAACAGAGGAGCCTATTTGTCAATCAAGGGGCTTCATTTGGGACAGTGCCGAGAGAAGCACATTGTGAAACTACTTTCATCTCATGACTTCACCGAAGTCCAGGGATGTGGAGACATCGTCTGAGTGCTGAATGTAAGATTCAGTGGGGAGACATGCTTGCCCCTTGCTCTGGGAGTCTGTAATCTCCCTGAAGCTGCCCAGTTGGGTTTGTCATGTTAATTGACTAATAAATTAGTTCTGGGACCACCTTAGTACCTAATGCCCTTGGCATAGGGATGTTACCATTCCTGATACTGAGCCACTTTCCTGTGGAAAGGGCTGGGGATATGTATTTATT
>NW_012134303.1:1115110-1116929 GCF_000956105.1 Propithecus coquereli | reverse complement strand
TAACTTAGGAAAGGAGCTAAATAACATCACCCCCAAACAGACAACTCATAGACAAGCCCTGCTAATGTTTTCATCTGTATAATATTCTTTCAGAAGTTTTCTTATGCAGGTATTTATGTATTTATGCAGAACTACATGCATTTACATTAGCTATATTTATGTGTAAAAGATAAAGTCTTATCCTATATTTAGTTTTGTAACCTGCTTGTCACACTAACAACATATGTCAGAGGTCATTGATTCTGAGTAAACATCAGTCTATAGCCATAGGAATAGTAGTGATAATGCCAAATAAAGATAGAGAAAAAGAAATAAAAATGGCTAAAATGTGTTATGTTCCAAGTGCTATTTAGGTATTGAGTCATTTAATAGTCACAACTACTTACAAGGTAGAAGATGCGGATACTGCCCATTTTATAGGGGAGAAACTGAAGGCCAGAGAGAGTAAGAACTTTGCCCAAGATTGCACAGCTAGGGAGTGGGACAGCTTGGATTTACGTCCAGTACATTATGCTCTAGAGCCTGGGAAACTGTCACAGATTGGTTGTTAATGAAAGAAGCAGTCTGCACAAGCATGTATATTTTGGGAGCTCATGAAAAGTAATACTCAATCTGTTAATATAGTTATCCCACAAAATGAGACTTAGTAAAAAAAAATGTGGATCATGTCCTTGTTAAGAGCACATTCATTGCAATCCTGTGGCGAGAGGGCATAGTGCAGTGGGATAAGGAGGCGATCAAAATGAAGAATGTGAAAGGGAATGTAGAAAATTCTTTTCAGTACTTTGAAGGGGAGGAAAATGGGGGAAGGGAGAGGGAGAAGGGAAAGGAAGGGAGAAGGGAATAGCTCTCATGAGCTTCTGAAATACCCAAGAATATTGAGAACGTTTTGTGTCTAAAACTTGGAACTCAAGGAATATCAGAGAGAGATTTGATTCCTTCATGTACATGTGTGTGTTCTCATTAGGAGAAACAATGAGAAATGACTTTTTACAATGCCTCCTTAGCCCTGAGGCTCAGCCAGCCCCTACTGCTGTGTCCCAACATTTCAAGGGCCATTGAAGTATCACTCCATGCCATATACTCTGGACAGATTTTCTCATTTACCCTCTGGGTAGCTCTGTAAGGATGGTGTGGTCAGTCCCACTTCACAGATGACCAAGCTCAGGCTCACAGAGCCTAAGTCACCTCCCCAGATAAGTGGCAGGATTGGAATGAGGTTCCAGCCCTCGCCCTCCCTAGGGGACCCTCAGCAGTCTCCCTTTTAGAAGATGGGCTTCCAGGGCTTGAGAAATGGTCAGATCACAATCCCCTGCTATTGTGGCCCTCATTTAACACCCCTTTGGATGATGAAGATGCCAGAAGAGATGAAATCCCACCCTATGTGCCAAGAATCCTGGGAGTAGGGCCCCATAAGTGGGCTGACCCCTGAAGTGGTGAGTGGGCTCAGGCAGAAGCTCAGGTGTTGGCCTTGGGACAGGTGAGCCAGAGGGAAGGAAAGTAACATGCACTGACCTGCTGTAAACAAATGTACTTTATACTTCATTGTCTTTAATCCTAACAGCTACTCAAGGTACCCATTATGCCCATTATTCGATCAGGGTCCTTTAGAAAAGCTCCCTATCTGCAGCTCATTCTGAATTATTTTGAAGTTTTTACAAGTTTTTACCATTTGTTATGCTTCTGGGCTCTGAATGATGTAATTTCCCTGGGGGCTGCCATTATAAGTTCCCAAGGGGGTGTCTATCTTTTTTTAAAAAAATTATGATCTGCGAAGTTTTTTTATTGATACATAGTATTTGTACATATTTATGGGGTA
>NW_012134303.1:1110029-1111728 GCF_000956105.1 Propithecus coquereli | reverse complement strand
GGAAACAATTATAGCTATTAAAGGCAATTGTTTGGAGAAGCAAAAGAACAAAATATTTTAAGCATCACACACAGCATATGGTACATACCATACTCAATAGATCTTAGTCCCCTTCCTGTCTCGTACCAGTCCTTCCCTTAAAGAAGATTCCTTTGGCATAACCCAAATAGCATGATTATATAATGATCACATGGAAATGTTAAGGGACGTGTATAAGTTTCCATCATGTATTAACTCATGTGTCATTACTTCGTGTGGGAGTGATTTGTCAGATTACTTAGAAAAAGGAAAGCAATCGTTGAACCGGTTTCATAGGGTTGAAAACCATCAAAACCATCAGCCCATTTCACTTTATTTCATGTACTTTTTCATGCCATTTTTTATCTTCTATATTAATTTCTCAAGAAAAATACGTGTAATGTAACCCAGCAAGATGAGGCTTTGCAGAAGAACAATGCAATAGAACACTGGGGGCCAGGCACATTGTAAGGCCTTAGGTAAGTCATTTCCCCTGTGTTGGCTGTTTTTGGATCATGCCTCTCAGATCCATATAGAGATTAGTGAGATCCCATCTGGGAAAACACTTTTGAGACCTTAGATGGGAAGAAAGGCACAATGATTTCTAAGAAACTATTTTCCAATCTAAACTGGGAAATATCATAATCTGTGTTTGATGAACTGAGTAAATATTATATAAGTCCTTGTATTATTTGGTAATTGAATGACCATTTGGGCATCATCATAAGGTGGGAGGAACATAAAGTCCCCTACGAGGGCAGGCAGGACCCATGACCTCAGGCAGCCATGGGGACTCATGATTGCTGAATACTGGTGCTTTCCTATGTCATGTATTTCCCACAGCATTCCTGGGAGGTAAAGGATATGATCTCTATGCCATTTTGTAGCTGGAGAAACAATGATGTACAGAGGTTAAGAAACCTGGCTGGGGAGCATCCTGCACTGGGTGAAAAAGCAGAGCCTGGCACCCTATATGTCCCCGTGCGGACTGTGTGACACTGAACTGCACATCTCACTGTACTCAAGTAAATCTTGCTTTCCTGCTGACCCTGGTCACTACTGGAATCTGTATCTTCACCTCTGAAGCCAGGCTGCTAGTCCTGCCTCTCTCTCTGCAAATCAGAGAACCTCATTGGACTTCAGTTTCCTACTGTGTAAGGACAAGGGAGTCTGGGTCAGTGCTGTAGAAAGTGGAGTCCCCAGATGGCCTATATGGTGAGGAATATGCACTAATAGAGGGACAGGTGTCATGCTGAGGATGAGTGCTTGAGGGATCAGACCTCGGATGCATACAGTTCGAGGTCTGTACTGTAGTAGAAATTGGTAAATCAACCTGGAAAGGTTGTACTAAGTGACATCCACGTAAGGAGCATGAGACAGTGTAGACTTCCCCACACACGCACCACACTGGAATCCTCAATAGATTCTTTTTACACTTTAATGACATAACAAGTGGAAATTTTTTCACTGTCATCATATTTAGCTCAATATTAAGATGACTGAAAATTCCCTCGTATACAAAATGCTCTGATAATCATCATTGCATATTTTTTTATTGCAAAGTGGTCCCGTTTCACAAGCAGCCTAAAAACAATGAATGAGGCCAGGCACAGTGTCTCACACCTGTAATCCTAGCACTCTAGGAGGCTGAGGTGGGAGGATTCCTTGAGGTCAGGAATTT
>NW_012134303.1:1106490-1108799 GCF_000956105.1 Propithecus coquereli | reverse complement strand
TTTGGTTAAGTTTCAGGCATCTCCAGAACTGGAGCTGGGAAGTAAAGTGTGGAAAGAGGGGTGTGGGGAATTCAGACGGCAGATCTAAGAAGAGATGGCTCCTTCCCACTAATATTTCAACCTGGCACAGTCTCTTATCATTGATGACTTACAAACATAATTTAATGCCCTGGACCCTTCTCTACATCTCTACTTACTGTCCTCTTTACGTCACCCATTTGCAAAGGGGAGAAGAATTCTCCATACTCAACTCACATCTCCCTGCACCTCCCTCCACCTCAGTCCTTGTTTCTCATCTAATGGGGCTCTGTTTTCCTACCCTCCACTGAAATGCTCCTCCAGAAAGCCAACAGCCACCTCTTTGTCACATTCATAGATCAAGAGTGTTTAAATGAAGGTCTAAATGGAGACAAAGCCTTCTCTTCCCAAGACAAAATTCACTTGTTTCTATGCAGATGAAAATTATATTTAAATTCTCTATTTACCTAAAAACTGGAGCTGTAAAAACAGCTTCTATAGAGTCAGAGTGAGATAATGTGAAGACTGAGCTATAGACACTGTGCTTTCAAATGAAGCACACATTTTCCCAAACACATCTCATACTATCGCTTCCACGAAAGGGATTTTTGAAATAGGTTTAATGCATGTTAACAATAATTTTTTATGGCCACTTCAATAACCTCTGCTTCTCTGTTGTTTTCTTTCTTTCTGAAGGGATTGCTAAGTATGCAATAAAATAATCTGAAATTGTAACGATTCATACTTTGCCATGGTTAAATATATTGCCTAAAAGCACTGCATAATATACCATTATTAGACAATATAACTTGATGGGATTAAGACCACTGGGACTTAATGATGGTATGTCTGAGGCTGTGAGAGGAGAGGAGGTGAAGGGATTGCCTGAGCAGAAGCCTGAAATAAGGGCAGATGTTAACTGCCTATTTGGGGGACGTATATCAGCGATGTGGGAGTACAGCAAAGCATGCTCCAACCTCAGAGCCTAAGTGGTCTCATGCATGGAAAGCCGCGGGCGGCCTGACAGGAAAACTTCTCATGGCTGTAGAGGTAGATTGCCATATGTCAGCCCTGGAGAAGGGTCTCGGGGCTTCCATTGTTTGAACACTGGGCCAAGTTCCTTCTCTCCCTTTCTCTCAACAATGCCTCAGTTAATGTAAAACCAGTCTCCCAGTGGAAATCATGTAGTTTCTTTGTTCCTTGATCAAATGGGTCACAGCTACTGAAGTTAGAGATTGATATCCATGTACATAGCTCGAGTTTGGGATAAAATTATTTAGTTTACCTTGATCAAAAGGATTGTACCTACTGAAGAATTAAGTGTTTTTCACTTCCAGAAAGGAGAAGATTAGCTAGTACACCTCGTGATTTTGGGGGGAGCCCCAAGACCTTAGATCATTGTACCCCGTGATTTTTTCGCATGAGATAATTGTATTTTGCAGCATAGCAAAGAGAATTAAAAGCAAGTGCTGGGTTTCAGTTGTCACCACCTTGGCACCAGAGTGCTGGTGGTCCCCTGATTTCCCGCTTTCTTAAGTACTATTTCTGTTTCTGTGCCTCTGTTTCATTCATCTCTTGCAACACAGTCTGCCAGGGGACCCTATCTTTATTAGGGATGTCGCAAACCCCCGATAATAACTGTGCTGAAATATGGTGGTGAGAGGGAACTCTTGCAGTCTCCTGACTGTTAGATCAAAATTATTTTCCTGCACCACACAAATCATGATGCTGGAATGTCTTTTGGGATGTCTCCATTCAGTAAAATATCCCAACTGTAAAGTAAGTCCACATGAATCCATGCTGATACAAGTACATGTTTGTTTTGATAAAGAAACCAGTGAGAGAAGAAAATTGTCTTGATCAAATAATTCTAAATAATATATGTGGCTACTGGCACTTCAGGAGGTGAAGTTTAAGCTTCCTAAGGGCAGGGCTGACTTAGTGACTCACTTCTAAAGAACAGAGTGTAGGGATGTAAAATAGTTGCTGCACACTGGAGAAACTTGCCAAACAGCACCTTAACCAAGTGAAGAAAGTGAACATCACCAGTGACATCATGTGAGTGTTATATAAACCCAGATATGATGTGATAAGAAGGGCACTTCAACTCTGTGGTATTCTTTCTCAAACCTCCACCCCCAGTCTATTCCTGAGAAAAACAACAGATTAAGCAAGACTGTACTCATGACTGTCAGGCCTATGAGAGTAGTCTGGCCATTCCTCAAATGGCTAATAGCAGTTGTTAGATGACCCAGCAATACCACTCCTAGGTATGCTGCCAAAAGAAATAA
>NW_012134303.1:1081838-1101296 GCF_000956105.1 Propithecus coquereli | reverse complement strand
AAAAAAAAAAAAAAAAAATAGAATGAGTACTGGTATTGAGTCGAGCCCATGACTGAGTGATCACAAACACAGAGCAATTTTATACCGACAGTTTATCACACAAAAGAAAGAATGAAAGTAAGGAAAGAAGGTACACAAAGTGAAAATACCCTCCAGAGAGATTGCAATGGGTCAATCTCCAAGAGTGGAAAAAGGCGCCTGAGGCTGAACACATGCTGCCTTTTATAAGCCCACTAGTTTGTCCCACCTTTCATCTGACAGGATTGGTTTCCATTTCCCACCTTTGGGGGTGACTACAGGTTGGTGTTATATAACAGGTCACAGGACAAGTTACATAACAGGGTACGTTATGTAACAGTTTCCCTTCGGGCACACGTGTCTTTTCCAAAATTCTCCATGAAGCTGCGCCCATATTATGCTAATTAGATTGTAATGAGCTCTATGTCAGTTAAAGGTCACTAGGAACTTTTTACTAACGTATGTTCCCAGCAGGGAACAGTTCCTAGCCACAATTTGGTTACTAGCTGCAATTCTCTTCCCACTGTCTACCCTTAGCCAACTCCTCACCAGCTTTTTACCCTCCCGCAGACCTAACACCCTGACCTGAATAATAGTCATAGTGGTGGCTGCAAGGATTAAAGAAAAATAGCTGTTAGGATTAAAGGAGATGAAATTTAACGTACATTTGCTTACAGCAGGTCAGTGCATGTTACTTTCCTTCCCTCTGACTCTCCTGCCTGAAGGGCAACACCTGAGCTTCTGCCTGAGCCCACTCGTCACTTCAGGGATCAACCACCTCCTGGGGCCCTGTACCCAGGTCTCTTGGTATAAAGGCCAGGATTTTATCTTTTCTGTCATCTTCATCACCCAGAGGGGTTGTTGAGTGAGGTCCTGTGGGGCCACAATGGCAGGGGAGTGTGATCTGACCATTTATCCAGCCCCGGAAGCCCATCTTCTAAAAAGGAGGCTGCTGAGGGTCCCCTAGGGAGGGCGAGGGCTGGAACCTCATTCCAATCCTTCCACTTGTCTGGGGAGGTGACTTAGGCTCTGTGAGCCTGAGCTTGGTCATCTGTGAAGTGGGAATGACCACACCATCCTTACGGAGCTGCCCAGAGGGTACATGAGAAAACTCGTCCAGAGTTTATGGCATGGAGTGGGACTTCAATGGCCCTTGAAATGTTGGGACACAGCAGTAGGGGCTGGCTGAGCCTCACGGCTAAGGAGGCATTGTGAAAAGTTATATCTCATTGTTTCTCCTAATGAGAACACAGGCTTCTATATGAGGGAAGCAAATCTCTCTCTGATATCCCTTGAGTTCCAGGTTTTAGAGACAGAAGCTTGTCTACACTCTTTAGTGTTTTATAATCTCATAAGAGCTGTTCAACATCATGTCTCTGACAAGACTCAAATCTAGTTCCACATGTAGGGAAGACAGGTGTGTCTTTGAACTTACCTGGTGAGCTCAGTGACAGATCTCACCAGGGAAGCAAGGTTTGGTGTTTGCCTAATGGCTGCTCCTGGATTGCTTGATATGTTAACATATTTATAGGAAAATTCTGGAGCCATCCTGAAGTCACCAGTGTAGGGTCCTCAGATCATGCATTAACCAGCCACAATCACACCAGGATTTCAGCTATGGCTTCCTCCCTGAGCGACAAAAATCCAATTGTTACCAGCATTTTTTTCACACCATTGTCCATTCTTTAATTTACTTATAACTAAATATGAATTGAGATCAAACCCCTATTATTGCACTGGAGGTGTCACATGTTCTCCCAAGTGGAAATAAGGAGGTCAGAAGGGAAATGAATATATGGGCAACTTCATGACTTAAATCTGAGATGAGATGGCTTTTTCACATTAACTTGGGAATTTGCTCAACTCTAAAGGAATTGAAGATTTGAAAAAAAATTTCTCTGTGAACTTTTCATTGCCATTTAGCCACAGGATCCTTCTCTCTATAAATATCCTTGTGTCTGTCTGTAGGTCTCTCTCTTCCCTTTCAAATTCAAAGTACCAAAAAGAGTTTCCTATATACTCTGTTAACATTCTTCAGTTCCCACTGACTCCTTACCGCACTGCCCTATGGCTTCTGTCCCAGGATTGCGATGATCATTATCTCACCAAGGTCTCAATCCACCTTTTTGTTGCTAGGTCCAGTTTTTCGTATAAACATATTAGCATGATGAGCATTTCTTTCAATGACCTCCTAAAATATGCATGCTTGTGCAGACTGCTTCTTTCGTCTAACAACAAATGTTTGACAGTTTCTGGAGCTGAGGTAGTGGACACAAATCCAAGCTGTTCCAGTCCCTAACTGTGCAGTCTTGGGTAAAGTCCTCCTTCCTTCTGTCCCTCAGTTTCTCTTCTATGAAATGGGGATTAGCCACAGTTTCTATCTTGTAAGGGTGCTATGAGCACTGAATGACAATACATAAAATCATATGGTATATAATAAATCTTAGTCATCTTTATTGATTTTTATATATCTTATTGGCAATAGTATGACTGTAGACATGAGAAAGTAGGCTATAGACTAATGTTTACTTACAAGCAATGACAATGTGATATGCAGTTAGTGAATGTGTTAGTTTCCTAGGGCTGCCATAATGAATTATAGAAATTTATTATTTCCCAGTTCAGAAGTAGGAAACCAAGGCCAGAAGTACAGAACCAAGGTGTAGGCAGGTCCACACTCCCTCCAAAGTCTCAAGGTGAGAATCCTTCCCTTCCTCTTCCAGCTTCTGGTAGCTCTTGCTTTATTTGGTTTGTGGCAGCATCTCTCCAATCTCTGCCTCCATCTTCACCAGTCTTCTTCCCTGTGTGTGTCAAATCTCCCTTTCCTTTCTCTTATAAAGATGTCAGTCACTGAATGATCACATCTTTAGATCTTTGGCTTAATTACATCTGCACACACCCCACTGACAAATAAGGTATGGCAGGGGTAGGATTGCAACATATTTTGGGGGACACGATTCAACCCAATACAGTGAGTAAAACAAGTAAGAAAAGTAAATTCAAGATGTATCTTCTGTATGTAAATATATAAATGCATGCATGCATACATACATGCATACTTACACAAATATATAAATAGTGCAAAAGAAAACTTCTGGAAGAATGTAATGTAGGTGAAATCATTACAAGGGCTTACCTTTGGGTGGTAGGATTTGGGTATTGTTTTTTTAAAGATGTCATCCATTTTTGACAATAATAGGTGCTTGGAGTTAGCTATGTTCCCAGCAAAAAATCGGGTCCCTTAGGCAGGGGTTATCACAAAGGATAAGGAAATAATAGAAAATAGAAAATAATAGAATATAGAAATAAAAGAATACACAGAGATGAAGATACAGTTTTATAGATATAGATTTATAAAGTGGGGCTTGGGAGACCCCTCAGTATTTCCGTGAACTGTGAGGCGACGAGTGAAGTTTCACGTGGGTATTTATAGGTAGAGAGATTGGTTGCCAGGGGAAACAGGTTTACATAATAACAGGTAGTTCATTTTAGGTAAAAAGTCTTCCGAAAGGCTTCTTTAGATCCCTTAACTCTATCTATGTGAGCAAATGATTACAAAATCTTTCAAAGACAAACTTCTAAGTTCTAAGATAAAGCTATCACTTAACAGAAGGGTTAAACAGAGATATAGTGGCTCCATATTTCTTTATCTAGTTATTGTGGATGGAGACAAGTAATCAGGAGTCAAGCAGGAACTGTCCCTTGGGCTAACTGCTTTTAGCTGCAGGTGTCTGTCTCTCGGGCAGGCACTCTTTGCTCAGCTCTCATCCTGTGGCTCCATGCAAACCTGCTTTGTCCTTCAAAGCAGGTGCAAACCACAGGTTTGAGACTGCAGCATCACCTTGGAAAGCAGCTGCTACTGACCTTTGAGATGCCCTCCCCAGGGGAGGCAGCTTTTGATATGCAAATTAACACGTTCACATATTCCTTCAGGGCAAAGCCCTGCAAAACTCCTGAAATCATTTCTGTCTCTAATATAGCAATAGTAATCTATGGAGCAACAAATAAGCATTATTGGTTTTACGATTATATAAAATTTTAAAATGCCTGTGAAACATAAGTCGGTCAGTGAGTCTGTGTTGCTAACCATAAGAAAGCCATTCATTGCATCATAGAACTCTGGAACATCCCTCAGGTACAGGAAGGGAGCCAAGATTTTGGGAGAACACTTTGTACAGCATTACTGGGCATATTTCCTCCAAATTCTAAACCACACAGATTGCTATCAATATTTTAAATTTCTGCTTGGTTAATTCAGAAGAAACATAGAACCTTAATTTGTTTTGATGTGCTGTGCCCCGATGACAGTAAGGTTGGTCTTATCACATGAGAGGCAGTAGCACATTCTGGCTGTATGTAGCGACTCCGGGACCACACAGGCTGTGTTCAGATCTAAGCCTCACCACTTGCTGGCCCTGCCCTTGCTGTGCCTCAGTTCCCTTATGTTTAAAGTCAGGCAACATTAGCTCCTCCTCATAGGTTGTGGGGAGGTTTAAATAAGCATAGGGTCAGTACTAACAGCAGTGTCTGGAAATGAGGAAGGTGGCTACAAATATTGTCCCTTTTTTATCAGTGTTAACATATTGCCATTTCTGTCATTATGTCAATTTATATTGGTTGGCATAGATTGCCATTCATATTGATGTGTGTGAAAAAAAACAGTTTGTACAGCTCTAAGTAGAAGATCATCTTACTGCATCCTTAAATATGCATGGTTATATTTGCATAGTAAAATTTATGAAAACAATATACAGCCATGCACCACATAACATTTCAGTCAATGATGGACCACATGTATGACGGTAAGTATCTTGGTAATTTCAAGATTATCACGAAACTGAAAAATTCCTGTTGCCTAGTGACTTCATAGCCATTGTAACCATCCTAGGGTGACACATTCCTCCCGTATTTGTGGTAATGATGATATATAATCTACTGCACTGCCAGTCCTATAAAAGTATAGCGCATACAATTATGTACAGTGCATAATACTTGATAATGATAATAAAGGACTATGCTACTGGTTTATGTATTTTTTATACTATATTTTATCAGTATTTTAGAATGTACTCTTTCTATTATATTTATAAAAAATGTTAGGTGTAAAATGCTCAGGAAGGCCCTACAGGGCATATTCCTGAGGAAGGCATTGTTATCCTAGGAGATGACAGTGTGTTATTGCCCATTAAGACCTTCTAGTGGGAACAAGATGTGGAGGTGGAAGACAGTGATATTGCTGATCCTGAGCCTGCGTAGTCTTAGAGGTCACTGTGTGTGTTAGTTTTTAACAAAAAACATTAAAAAGTGAAAAAAAAACGTAATAGAGAAAAGGTTGTAAAATAAGGATGTAAAGAAAGAAAATATTTTTTTTTTTTTGAGACAGAGTCTCACTCTGTTGCCCTGGGCTAGAGTGCCATGGCATCAGTCTAGCTCACAGCAATCTCAAATTTCTGGGCTCAAGCTATCCTCCTGCCTCAGCCTCCTGAGGAGCTGGGACTATACAGGCATGTGCCACCATGCCCGGTTAATTTTTTCTACATATATTTTTAGTCGTCTGGCTAATTTCTTCCTATTTTTAGTGGAGATGGGGTCTCGCTCTTGCTCAGGCTGGTCTTGAACTCCTGACCTTGAGCGATCCTCCGGCCTTGGCCTCCCAGAGTGCTAGGATTACACGCGTGAGCCACCATGCCCGGCCAGAAAGAAAATATTTTTGTACAGCTGTCCAATGTGTTTGTGTTTTAAGCTAAGTTATTATAAAAAAGTCAAAAAGTTAAACAATTGAAAGGTTTATAAAGTAGAAAAGTTACAGTAAGCTATGGTGAATTTATTATTGAAGAAAAAATATTTTGTGTAAGTTGAGTGTACCCTAAGTGTACAGTATCTACAAAGTCTACAGTAATGTCCTAGGCCTTCATGGTCACTCACCACTCACTCAGAGCAACTTCTGGTCCTGCAAGGTCCATTCACGGTAAGTGCCCTCTATAGGTGTACCAGTTTTTATCTTTTATACTATATTTTTACTGTACCTTTTCTATGTTTATATATGATTAGATATACTAATACCTACCATCGTGTTGCAGTTGCCTGCCATATTCAGTACAGTAACATGCCATACAGATTTGTAGCCTAGGAGCAATAGGCCATACCCTATAGCCTAGGTGTGCAGTACGCTATGCCATTTAGGTTTGTGCAAGTACACTCTATTATGTTTGCACAATCACGAAATCCCCTAAGGATGCATTTCTCAGAACATATTCTCATCGTTAAGCAAGGTGTGACTGTATATATATTCAACTGTTAGCAGTGCTTCTACAGAAGCAGTAGCCTTTTAATAGTTTCTAATGATTTTTTTTTTTTTTTGCTTTCCTAACTTTTCCATTCTATCTACAACAAAAGTGTGTTGGTTTTGGAAGTGAAAATAATAATTATTATTTCCCCACTCCTTCCCACAGGGGGGTGACTCAGCTTCAGCCAAGGGAATTAGGTACTAAGGCAGGACCAGAGCTAATGTGTGACTTTCCCCACATGACAGTCACAACTGGGCAGCTTCAGGGAAATTACAGACACCCAGGGGAAGGGCAATCCCATCTCTCCAATGAACTTTACATTCAGCAGTCAGATGACGTCTCGACATCCTGGGACTTTAGTGAAGTCATGAGATGAAAGTAGTTTGACAACATGATTCTCTCCGCACTGTCCCAAATGAAGCCACTTGGATTGACAGCAGGCTCCTCTCTTTGCCCACCTGCTTAGTCAAGCAGTGACTGCCACAGGGGAGGGAAAGGGGCGGGGGCTGCATGAAATCACCCAGGGCTCAGCACCACAGCTGCCAGAGGGGGAGAATCCTGACACAGTGGGTTGAAGGGGAAAAGTGAAGTCACAGTTCCATTCAGTTCAGGGACCCAGGAGCAATCACCACATGTGAATCCAAACACCTGTGAGGTGACTTACCTGTGCGATTAAAAATAATAAAGAGAAAGGAAAATATACACATGCCCGGCACTTGCAATACAAAATCAGATCAAGTTCTAAATGGGATTTGGTTAGTAGTCTGGACACATGAAAACTAAAGCAACCAATCCCTGTCTTCTTTCACCACCACAGTCCAGGTTAGCTTATGGATGTAGACGACAGGCCTAGAGGAGTTAGAGTGAGAATGGAAGACAGAAAATTCAGCCTAGACAAATGGGAATATGTTTTATATTATGACACATTGAAACATTGTTTTAGGCCAGTTGGCTCCAGGGAAACTGTAAGACTTAGAACACATCTGGCAAAAAGGGTTTGAAAATACAATGTGCTGATGCTATTCATACTCCCAACAACACATAAACTAAGAGAATCAGTGTGTCTATTTCAGTAAGTCTGAAAGAGAGTGCACATGACAGGGAGGCATATATGGCAGGTCCCAGTGATGAGACGTAAGTGTGTATTTGTTCTCCTCATGTTTCTTCCTTCCTTTTTCCATGAGGTAGTGAGCCATTTACAGATAAAACCATGCCACAAAAAATAGTATATGTCACTTACAACTATATACGTATGCAATAAAATTACAGAGAAATGTCTTAAAAATGTAAACGCCAAATTCTACATATTGGTTACCTCTGGGAAAAAAAGGAGGATTGTAATTACATTAGACTTCAACGTGAGTTTCAACTGCACATGTAATTTTATATATGCCAATGTGAGTACATAGAAATCTCTTATATGCTATAATTTGTGTATGTCTGAAATATTTCATAGCACCCCTTTCAATGAAGTTTAATTCTGACTTCAAAGAATATCCACACTAAGTTAGAATGTAGAAAGCATAGTCGAGTCCAGAGATAAGGCAATAATAACTGGCCTCTCTACTCATTAATTTTGAAGACTGTATAATTTTTGTGCAGTTACTCCCATTCTATTCTCTTTGCAATCATATTTAATATATACACATACATTTCATATGGATTTCATTTATCTGGAGATTCATTTCATAAGGATCATGAAAACAGTGATTAAAACGTGTCCAAATTTTCTCCTCACTTTACTGACTCGAAAGCTCATGTCCTTAACCATTACAATGTACAATATTTTCCTGTGTAAAGGCTGAGGCCAGCACAGGAGAAGTGGCTCTCCATGGTCCTGCACACAAGGAAAGATCTGGTATTGGGGTCCAGATCCCCTGAATTTAGTGTGTTATACAGCAGACCCATCTCCATGCTCTGTCGTTCTGTACTGTCTCCTCTCTGGGCCTCAGTGGCAGGCTGCTAGTCCAGGGTCCAAATAAAAGGTAAAAGAAGATGGTAAGGACATCAAATGAAAAGTAAGAAGGCAATAATTTGTTTCCTCATTTTCACCATCCTCAGGTGTCTCACCCTACAAAGAAATGGCACCAAAGCTTATACGTTATATAAATATGTATACATTTCTTTTCCTGATGGATCAAATCTAATTGATATCTCTGAGACTTTCATATTTAAGTCATCTCTTGTGGGAGGGAGATCACAGGGGAGACCATACAAATATTTATTGAAGTGTCATGTATCACATATTTTCTATAGGTTTGCTGATTTCTTCTCATAATGGCCCTCTGAAGTAAATGTTATTATGCCCATTTTATAGATGAGCAAGGTCAGGTTCACTAAGGGTAATTCACTACTACAGGTTCACACACATCTATTAAGGGGCAGGCAAGGTTCTACACGTTACTATATTATGCAAAACATGTTCATTTACATACATTCTTTCCAAAAGTTATCACATTATACATATTTTTTCAGCAATTTTCCTTTCTCACTCAGCATGAAAGCCTGGGGTATTAGTTTGCATTCCTTAGTCATTGTAATTTGGAATATTTTTGAAAGTTTAATATGTATTTATATTTTTTAATGTGAATTATCTGTTTATATCATTTGACCATTTCTCTATTCATCAGTAAGACTTCATTTCATATCAAGCGCATTAAGTAGTATAGTTAAGGATTTAATATAAAAGTAACCACTGGAACAAAACAATAAACTTGCTAAATGCTAAATAAATAGGGAGTACAAATAAAACACATGACCTAGTGAAAGACTATATAATTTCTTTGTTTTTATGAACAATATGAGAGAACTGAACCTAAATGACCAAAGATTTTGATTATATCAATCAAGATAGTGGGCTTGACTCATCTATTAAAAGAAAAGTATTTGTAGATTTCCTATTGAAGCAAAATCTAAAACTATGCTTTTTCAAGTGACGGTCCTTAAACAAATGAATTCAGATAAGTTAACAACTTATAAATAACTAAATATATACCAAGCAATTGCTAATTACAAGAAAGCAGAGGCTATAATCTTGATAAACAATACCATGGAGGGGCACAAGGAAGCAGAGGAAAATGCTGTGTGTTGAGCGACATGCACCCACGAGCTTACACACACACTCATACATTGACAATGTCATGTTATCACAATACTGGAATTCTCGTAAGACCATTCCTGGGCTCTGAGAGGATACACTCAGCTCACCAGTGGAAACAGCCACTTGAACTCTGCCCTGAAGTGTGCCCTTCATCAGGGCAGAGACTCTGAAAAGATGCCATCGACACAGTGTAGATAATAGAGAATATCAGAACACTCTGAAAAACATAAGGTTATGAAAATTGATTATGTCACATCCATAGGATGTGATTCTACATAGGCAACAAAATGAGCTACAAGGAAGACAAAGTTGAGGGATGAATTTTGCCTTTGAGATTAGCTACCATTCTTAGTTTTCTAAAGTGTGTAGAAACAGGAACATTCTTGCTGTAATGTTAGGAATATAAATTACAATTGAAACGATGGCCTTGCTAATAAACTATCTGTTAGGGTGGAAACTTATACTAGGGGCTCACAGACAGTTAGATATAGAATTCTCACACAGATTTTAGGATAGAAGGAAGTAAAAAGTTTATTTATTTTCTATAGAAAGAAAGAAAGAGATAGAGATAGAGATAGAGACTGGACATGGTGGCTCACGCCTGTAACCCTACAGTCTGGAAGGCCGATGCATGAGGATCCCTTCAGATCAGGAGTTTGACATCAGTCTGAGCAAGAGTGAGACCCTGTCTCTAGTAACAATGGAAAGAAATTAGGTTGGCAACTAAAAATAGAAAAAATTAGCTGGGCGTGGTAGCACACACCTGTAGTCCCAGCTACTCAGAAGGCTGAGGCAGGAGGATCCCTTGAGCCCAGGAGTTTGAGTTTGCTGTGAGCTAGGCTGATGCCACAGAACTCTAGTGTGGGCAACAGAGCAAGACTCTTTCTCAAAAAAAATAGAGATGGAGGGGTGGGAAGGAGAGAGAGGGAGCACGGAAGACAATGTAGAAGGTAGTGCAAGGGCAGCTGAGGAAAGTTATTTGCTGCATTCATAGGGTAAAAATGCCCTTTTTCTCTGCTTCAGCAGACTGATAACAGAAGCAGCTGTGAGATTTCAGGGAGTTCTTTATATCTTTTTCTTTTTGTGTGAGGATGGGTTATCGACGTCCTTGAAATCTGGTATTTTGGTAGGAACTGAAGCAGAGTGCTGGAGCAGGGAGCTGGCAACTCTATTGTACTACTGTTTGCTTAGGGTTCTTCATGACTGAGAAAGAATGCTTGGAGAGCATGGTTTAGGCCACAGGTGTTTCAATTAAACAAGCAAAAGGCACTTGTGTAGTGAGTTTCCTTTTCAAAGGGACAATAATGTGCTGTGAGTTTATTTCCCTGACTTTCTGTTCCACAGGTCATTTTCCTCTGTTAGATAGGTTATTAGTAATGCCACCTTTCACTATCTAACAGAGAAAGAGAAACTAACAGAAAGAAAAAAGTGGACATAATTGCCCCTTTGAAGAGAAAGATCCCAGCCCCTTGTTTAATTAAGTGCCTGTGGCTCAAGTTGCTGTCTTTAAGGTTGTCCACCTGCAGAGTTTTGTTTTTTTTGCACAGCACTTGAAAAGAATTGAGAAAATAGAAGGAGGGGGCCTTGGGCCAACCCCAGCTCTGGACAGACTGCATTCTAAGGACCCTGGTGAACCAGCCTAATAGGAAAGAAAAAGAAAATGGAAAAACAGATACAGGTGCTTCACATCCATCTTCTGCTATCAGTTTGCAGGAATAACACCCCCCCGCCTTTATGCCCAATAGAAACCTTGAACTCATCCTCCCTGCTGAAACTTTTCTTTCTCTTGTGTCCCACCCTTGCCTTACTTGGGAGAGTAAAATAAAATTTCTTTCAATAAAACTATTCAAATCTTTTGTGTTGAGCATTCTTTCTCAACCCACGCTATGAGTTCCCCTGCTGAGAGTAATAGTATGTTGAATTTATCATGTCAATAAAAAATTTTATAATTTCCATTGTTTAGAAAGGAAACTTCAGGAACTTACAAAGAAATGTTTAAAAAGATCTTTGCATATAAAGTAGGTGAGTGTTAAGAATACTAGTGTCTGTAATATTAATAGAAACCACGGTAAAGGAACTGAATTTTCTCAACTACGGTACTGGGGAAGTAAAGTTTAGGGCATCATCTGATGAAAGAGCAGGTCCATATTAAACATATTAAAATTTTGTTGCAAAGTAATCAAAAAGGTGCCATTATAGAAATATATTTATAGGGCAAGATGGTCATAATAGGAGTAAATGTGTGTTATAAAAATTATACATCTATGGCTATTTATCCATAAGTCTAAAAGCATAAAAATAAAAATAAATCTTTTTATACCTCTCACATAAAGATTTCTCTATAGCACAGTAAGAGACTGAACTTTCTGTCTGGAGGCCCTTAGTAGACATCAACACTGGCAACGTGTTGGTTTCCACCCAAATTTCCAGAAAGCTTTATAGGGTGGGCTTGAGCTACAGCCCCGCCTTTCCACCTTCCTGCTAGGTGATGTTCAAACTGCATTTCAGGCTTCTGTCACAAAGCGGCACCAACCTACCACCATTATGAAACTGCAAAGTATAAAATGGGCAAAACAGTGATACCTCCCTTAAAAGGCAGCTGAACCTATGTACAGAATTATTCTGTCTGAAAAACTGGTAAGTGTTGTGCACAAAAGTTCTCTAAAATGGAATGTGCAGGAAAGAGACTTCATTACAGTAAACAGTATACAAACAGTAGTAAAACAAGGAGCACTCCAGAGAACAAAGTAGGGGCTGGGATATGTAAGAAAGGATCTTGCCAAATTCCTAATCTGGTCAGACTATGCGAATCAAGGATTGAAAACTGCTTAGTTCTCATTGGTTGTTAAAGCTGAGCTCTGATTGGTTGAGGGAGGTGAGCTCTAATTGGTTGGTTCAGGTGAGCTCGGAAAGTCCCAAAGTTAAAAAGATGCAGATTTTCCAAAACTCGCTGTACACTTTGAAGTGTACTCGGCGTATGGCTGCTTGGTTCTGTATTAACTTGGTTAGATAACCAGTCAGGATCCATATTGAAGGTTGAGCTGTTTTAAATAGTATGCACACAGTGGTAAAACAAGGTGCGCTCTAGCAATAAAAATGATAGCTGGGTTTTACAGGAAAATTTCTTACACAAATGAAGGATCAAAACTTGCGTAGCTCTCATTGGTTGGTACAGGGGAGCTGTGATTGGTCAGTACAGCTGAAACCGCACGTTAAAAAGATGCACATTTTCCCAAACTCACATTACAGTTGAGGTGTACTTGGCTCATGGCTGCTTGGCTGTGTATTAACTTCGCCTAGATAACCAGTCAGGATCCATATTGAAGAACTTGCTGTTTCAAACAGTATGCACACAGCGGTAAAACAAAGTGCCCTCCACCAAACGAAATGAGAGCTGCATTTTATAGCAAAAATTCTTATGCACATGAGGATTGAAATTTGCTTAGTTCTGATTGGTTGGTACAGGGGAGTTGTGATTGGTCAGTACAGCTGAACCTCAAGTGAAAAAGATGCAGTTTTCCAAAACTCACATTACACTTGTAGTGTACTTGACTTATGGCTGCTTGGCTGTGTATTAACTTGGCGTAGATAACCAGTCAGTATCCGTATTAAAGTACTGGCTGTTTTAAGTAGTATGAACACAGCAGTAGAACAAGATTCGCTCTAGCAAACAAAATGAGAGCTAGATATGACTGCAAAAGTTATTATGCAAATGAAGGATCGAAACTTGCTTAATTCTGATTGGTTGGTATAGGGGACTTATGATTGGTAAGTACAGCTCAACACCCAAGTGAAAAAGATGCAGGTTTTACAAAACTCACATTACAGTTGTGGTGTACTTGGCTTATGGCTGCTTGGCTGTACATTAACTTGGTGTAGATACCGAGTTAGGATCCATATTGAACGATTGGCTGTTTAAGATAGTAGGCACAAACAGGTAAAAGATGGTGGGTTCTGGAAGACAAAATGAGAGCTGCATTTCTCTGCAAAATTTCTTATGCAAATGAAGAATAGAAACTTCCTTAGTTCTGGTTGGTTAGTACAGGGGAGTTGTGATTGGTCAGTGCAGCTCAATGCCCAAGTGAAAAAGATGCAGGTTTTACAAAACTCACATTATGGTTGTGGTGTACTTGCCTTATGGCTGCTTGCCTGTTTATTCATTTGGCCTAGATAACCAGTCAGGATCCATACTGAAGGATTGGCTGTTTAAAATAGTATGCATACAGCGATAAAACAAAGTGTACTCTAGGAAACACAGTGAGAGCTGGGTTTTACAGGAAAATTTCTGGTGCCAGTGATGGATTGTGACTAGCTTAGTTCTGATTGGTTCGTAGAGGGGAGTTGTGATTGGTCAGTACAGCTCAACGCCCAAGTGAAAAAGATTGAGGTTTTATAAAACTAACATTACACTTGTGGTGTACTTGGCATATGGCTGCTTGTCTGTGTATTAACTTTGCATAGAAAACCAGTCAGTATCCATATTGAAGGATTGGCTGTTTTAAATTGCATGCACACAGCGGTAAAACTAGGTGGGCTCTACCAAACAAAATGAGAGATGTGTTTCACTGCAAGAGTTCATCTGCAAATGAAGGATCGCAACTTGCTTAGTTATGATTTGTTGGTACAGAGGCGTTCTGATTGGTGAGTACACCTCAACGTCCAAGTCAAAAAGATGGAGCTTTTACAAAACTGACATTACAGTTGTGGTATACTTGGCTTATGGCTGCTTGGCTGCTTGGCTGCTTGGCTGTGTATTAACTTGGCTTAGATAACCTGTCAGCATCTGTATTGAAGGACTGACTGGCTGTTTAAAATAATATGCACAGACTGGTAAAACACGGTGCGCTCTAACAAACAAAATGAGAGCTGGGTTAGACTGCAAAAGTACTTATGCAAAAGAAGGATCAAAACTTCCTTAGTTCTGGTTGGTTACTACAGGGGAGCTGTGATTGGTCAGTCCAACTCAACGCCCAAGTGAAAAAGATGCAGGTTCTGCAAAACTCACAGTACAGTTGTGGTGTACTTGGCTTGTGGCTGCTTGGCTGTGCATTAACTTGGCGTAGATATCCAGTCAGGATCCATATTGAACGATTGGCTGTATAACACAGTATGCACACAGTGGTCAAACACGGTGGGCTTTAGCAGACAAAATGAGAGCTGTGTTTCACTACAAGAGTTCTTATGCAAATGAGGAATCATAACTTGCTTTGTTCTTATTGGTTGGTACAGAGGAGTTGTGATTGGTCAGTGCAGCTCAATGCCCAAGTGAAAAAGATGTAGGTTTTACAAAACTCACATTGCAGTTGTGGTATACTTGGCTTATGGCTCCTAGGCTGCATATTAACTTGGCAGAGATAACCAGTCAGAATCCATATTGAAGGACTGGCTGTTTAAAACAGGATTCGCAGAGCGGTAAAAAAGGTGGGCTCTAGTAAACAAATGAGAGCTGGGTGTCACTGCAAAAGTTCTTATGCAAATAAATCAACAAAGCTTGGATAATTCTCATTGGTTGGTACGGGGGAGTTGTGATTGGTAAGTACAGCTCAATCGCAAAGCGAAAAAGGTGCAGGTTTTACAAAACTCACATTACAGTTTTGGTGTACTTGGCTTATGGCTGCTTGGCTGCATATTCACTTGGCGTAGATAAGGAGTCACTATCCATATTGAAGGACTGGCTGTTTAAAATAGCATAGACAGAGCGGTAAAACTATGTGTACTCTAACAAACAAAATGAAGGATGTGTTTCACTGCCAGAGTTCTTATGCAAATGAAGGATCAAAACTTGCTTGGTTGTGATTGGTCATACAGGGGAGTTGTGATTGGTCGGTACAGCTCAATGCCCAAGTTAAAAAGATGCAGATTTTACAAAACTCATCACCGTTGTAGTGTACTTGGCTTATGGCTGCTTGGTGTACATTAACTTGGTGTAGATACCGAGTCAGGATACATATTCAAGGATTGGCTGCTTAACATAGTATGCACAGAGCCATAAAACACAGAGGGCTCTAGCAGGCATACTGAGAGCAGGTTTGCCTGCAAAAGTTCTTATGCAAATGAAGGATTGAAACCTGCTTAGTTCTGATTGGTTGTTGCAGGGGAGTTGTGATTGGTCAGTCCAGCTCAACGCCCAAGTCAAAAAGTTGCAGGTTTTAGAAAACTCATTACAGTTGTGGTGTACTTGGCTTATGGCTGCTTGGCTGTGTATTAACTTGGCCTAGATAACCTGTCAGGATCCATAATGAAGGACTGTCTGTTTTAAATAGTATCCATACAGCAATAAAACAAAGTGAACTGTAGGAAAGAAAGTGAGAGCTGGGTTTTACGACAAAAGTTCTTGGGCCAGTTATGGATTGCTACTTCCTTATTTCTGATTGGTTGGTATAGGGGTGTTGTGATTGGTCAGTATAGCTAAAAGCCCAAGTCAAAAAGATGTGGGTTTTAGAAAACTCACATCATAGTTGTGGTGTGCTTGGCTTATGGCTGCTTGGCTGCGTATTATCTAGTCCTAGATAATCACTCAGTATCCATATTGAAGGATGGGCTGTTTAAAATAGGATGCACAAAGCGGTAAAACAAGGTGGGCTCTAGAAAACCAAATGAGAGCTGGGTGTCACTGCAAAAGTTCTTATGCAAATGAAGGATCAAAGCTAGCATAGTTTTCATTCGCTGGTACAGGGGAGTTGTCATTGCTCAGTACAGCTATACCCACAAGTGAAAAAGATGCAAGTTTTCCAAAAATGACGGAGCAGTTTGAGGTGTACTCTGCAGGGAATTACGCTTAGAGACATGAAAAGTTTCGAGAGTTTTTCAGGGCTTTACCTTGAAGGAAATTGTGGACATCTTAGTTCACAGAATAGAAACTGCTTCCAACAAGGCAGGCATTTTCACAGGACGTTTGGAAAGCAACGTTCTTATATGCTGCCGGCCATTGGCTTGAGCTATTTTGCAAGGCAGAACCTCGGTTTGGGTCCTTGGCAGAGAAGCTGATTAAAATGCCTGCCCAGCAGAAAACATGCAGCTGGAAGTATCCTAGACTTCAAAGCTATTCCTGCTTACTCCTGATTACATGTTTCCATGTTTAGAAGAAGTAGATTAGAGTAGAAACAGACTCAGTTTTACAAATTTTTATACATTTTATTTTTAATTTGTATGCTCAGCTAGGTCTGTTTCTAACTTAGGGCTTAACATGCTTATCTTAGAGAAATTTTGTAACCATCTCTTGCAGACAGAATTAGGTAAGGTTCCCCTGGAAACCTCAAAAAATGAGCTGTACACATAATTCTTTAACAAAAGACAACTATTTGCCGTAACAATAAATACTGACATGGGACTTCACTTGCGTTCTCGCAGCTCACGGGAATGCTGGAGACCCCCCTAACTCCCCCATCATTTCAACTGCATTTTGTGTCCCTCTCAATCATGTCACCATCTACGTTATTTATTTCCTATTATTTCCAAATCCGGTGTGAGGATCCTGACTTGGGGCCTGTTTTGCTGGGAGAGTATCTAACTTCCGGCAGTACTCAGCTTATGGCTGCTTGGCTTTATATTAACTTGGCCTAGAAAACCGGACAGTTTCCATATTGAAGGATTGGCTGTTTTAAACTGTATGCACACAGCAGTAAAAGAAGATGGGCTCCAGCAAACAAAATGAGAACTAGGCATCTCTGCAAAAGTTCTTATGCATGTGAAGGATTAAAACTTGCTTACTTCTGATTGGTTGGTACAGGGGAGTTGTGATTGGTCAGTACAGCTGAACGCCCAAGTGAAAAAATGCAGGTTTTACAAAACTCACATTACAGTTTTGGTGTACTTGACTTATGGCTGCTTGGCTGAGTATTAACTTGGCTTAGATAACCTGTCAGTATCCGTATTGAAGGACTGGCTGTTTAAAATAATATGCACAGAGTGGTAAACACGGTGAGCTCTAGCAAACAAAATGAGAGCTGGGTTGTACAACAAAAGTACTGATGAAAATGAAGGATCAAGACTTGCTTAGTTCTGATTGGTTGGTACAGGGGAGTTGTCATTAGTCAGTACAGCTAAACCTCAATTGAAAAAGATGCAGTTTTCCAAAACTAACATTAGACTTGTGGTGTACTTGGCTTGTGGCCGCTTGGCTGTGCATTAATTTGGCATATATACCCAGTCAGGATCTATATTGAACGATTGGCTGTTTAAGATAGTATGCTCACAGTGGTAAAACACAGTGGGTCTTGCAGACAAAATGAGAGCTCGGTTTCTCTGCAAAATTTTTTATGCAAATGAAGGATAGAAACTTCCTTAGTTCTGCTTGGTTAGTACAGCGGAGTTGAGATTGGTTAGTGCAGCTCAATGACCAAGTGAAAAAGATGCAGCTTTTACAAAACTCACAATACGGTTGTGAGTACTTGGCTTGTGGCTGCTTGCCTGTCTATTAACTTGGCCTGGATAACGAGTCAGGACCCATAATGAAGGATTGGCTGCTTAAAATAGTATGCACACAGCAGTAAAACACGGTGGGCTCTAGCAGACAAAATGAGGTCTGTGTTTCAGTGCAAGAGTTCTTATGCAAATGAAGGATCATAACTTCCTTGGTTCTTATTGGTTGGTACAGGGAAGTTGTCATTGGCCAATGCAGCTCAATGATCAAGTGAAAAAGATGCAGCTTTTACAAAACTCACGTTATGGTGATGGTTTATTTGGCTTATGGCTGTTTGCCTGTGTATTAACTTGACCTGGAAAACCAGTCAGTACCCATATTGAAGGACTGGCTGTTTTAAATTGTATGGACACAGCGGTAAAACTAGGTGGGCTCTACAAAACAAAATGAGAGATGTGTTTCACTGCTAGAGGTATTATGCAAATGAAGGATCGAAACTTGTTTAGTTCTGATTGGTTGGTACAGGGGCGTAGTGATTGGTCAGTACAACTCACTGACCATCTGAAAAAGATGGAGGTTTTACAAAACTCACATTACACTTGTGGTGTACTTGGCTTATGGCTGGTTGTCTGTTCATTAACTTGGCGTAGACACCAAGTCAGGATCCATCTTGAACGATTGGCTGTTTAACATAGTATGCACAGAGCTGTAAAACAGGGAGGGCTCTAGCGGACATAATGAGAGCTGGGTTTCCCCCAAACCTTCTTATGCAAATGAAGTATCGAAACTTGCTTAGTTTTTGACTGGTTGGTACAGGGGAGTTATGATTGGTGAGTCCAGCACTACGCCAAAGTGAAAAAGATGCAGGTTTTACATAACTAAAATAGCAGTTGTGGTGTACTTGGCTTATGGCTGCTTGGCTGCATATTAACTTGGCCTAGATAAACAGTCAGGATCCATATTGAAGGACTGGCTATTTTAAATAGTATCCATACAGCGATAAAACAAAGTGCACTGTAGGAAACAAAGTGAGAGCTGGGTTTTACAAGAAAAGTTCTGGTGCCAGTGATGGATTGGTACTTCGTTATTTCTGATTCGTTAGTACAGGGGTGTTGTTTTTGGTCAGTATAGCTCAGTGCCCACTTGAAAAACATGCAAGTTTTACAAAACTCACATTACAATTGTAGCGTACTTGGCTCATGGCTGCTTGGATGGGTATTAACTTGGCATAAATAACCAGTGAGTATCCATATTGAAGAACTGGATCTTTAAAATAGGATGCACAGAGCGGTAAAACAAGGTGGGCTCTATCAAAAAAAAAATGAGAGCTGGGTGTCACTGGAAAAGTTCTTATGCAAATGAAGGATCGAAGCTTGGATAGTTCTGATTGGTTGGTACATGTTAGTTGTGATTGGTCAGTCCAGCTCAACGCCCAAGTCAAAAAGATGCAGGTTTTACAAAACCCACATTACAGTTGTGGTGTATACTTGGCTCATGGCTGCTTGGCTGTACATTAACTTGGTGTAGATACCGAGTCAGGATGCATATTCAAGGATTGGCTGTTTAACATAGTATGCGCAGAGCCATAAAACACGGAGGGCTCTAGTAGGCATAATGAGAGCTGGGTTTGCCTGCAAAAGTTCTTATGCAAATGAAGGATTGAAACCTCCTTAGTTCTCATTGGTCGTTAC